>NW_008795025.1:794356-798855 GCF_000699145.1 Aptenodytes forsteri | reverse complement strand
GGCCAAGAAGGCCAATGGCATCCTGGCCTGTATCAGAAATAGTGTGGCCAGCAGGAGTAGGGAAGTGATTGTCCCCCTGTACTTGGCACTGGTGAGGCCGCACCTCAAATACTGTGTTCAGTTTTGGGCCCCTCACTACAAGAAGCCCATTGAGGTGCTAAAGCATGTCCAAAGAAGAGCAACGAAGCTGATGAAGTGTCTAGAGCACAAGTCTTATGAGGAGCGGCTGAGGGAACTGGGCTTGTTTAGCCTGGAGAAAAGGAGGCTGAGGGGAGACCTTACCGCTCTCTACAACTACCTGAAAGGAGGTTGTAGCGAGGTGGGTGTTGGTCTCTTCTGCCAAGTAGCAAGCGATAAGACAAGAGGAAATAGCCTCAAGTTGTGCCAGGGGAGGTTTAGATTGGACATGAGGAAAAATTTCTTTATTGAAAGAGTGGTTAAACATTGGAACAGGCTGCCCAGGGAAGTGGTTGAGTCACCATCCCTGGAGGTATTTAAAAGATGTGTAGATGTGGTGCTTAGGGACATGGTTTCGTGGTGGACTTGGCAGTGCTAGGTTAACAGTTGGACTTGATGACCTTTAAAGGTCTTTTCCAACCTAAATGATTCTAATAATAGGAAATTTGTGATTTTGGGGGTGTGGAGTAGTAATGACTCTTTTTCCAGGGAACTCTTGGGGCAGCTCAGTTCAGGAGAGTTTTTGGTGTCTAGGGCAATTGGTTGATATGTTAGCGGGGCACTAAGAGCAGGACCTCCATTGTTGTACAAGGAATGCTCACAGTAATGGTCAACCAGGTTTTTTTTTCTGAAATCTGAATAGTCCCTGACACGTTCTGTGCTAGAATGGTAAATGTTTTGCAGTGGAGTACGTAGACGGATGCTGGCTGGGGGAGAGTCAGCAGAGACCAGGAGTTTTGTTAATGATGTTGAAAAACCTGAAAAGAATTATATATTTAGTGCCTGGTTGTTTTTGTTCCTTTCTAAGGGAGAATTTTAAAAAGGAGCAGTAAAATGGGAGTTGAAGTAGCCTTTCTGATTTGGCCACAGTGTGCTAACTAGATTGCCTGAGGTAACAACTTTTGGGTTGTTATCAAGATAGTTTCCAGGATGCGGCATGGAGAGGCGAGAGGATAGCACCCGCCTCTCCTCTGCGGCTGAGGGGGTCTTACCATGACTGCCTGCTAGCTTGCTAGATTTTTCCCACCTAGTTGGATCGTAGGAGAAGTTCTAGCCCTTCTTGTGTTGCAGTTTATGTTATATTTGCAGGTTTGTTCCCCAGCCGTTCCTCTTCTTTCTTGTCTCTCCCACAACAAAGAGGTCTGTGGCCGTGAAGCCAATTCTTCAAGCTTTGCTTTTGCAGTTACTGAGCGGTACAGAGTGTTTTCTTCAGGGCAGGGTCACGCAATTTTGTTTAAAAATAAGTTTGTGGTGTTTAAATGTAGTAAGTGATTGGAAATGCTGAACTTTCAGCTCCTTTAAGACACTGCAAGGGCTGTGCGGGGCCAGCCCTGTGCTGCTCCCCTGTCATGGCATGGGGATGCTGGGGCAGGATGGTGCAACCTCGATTCAAAAACCTACCTGGTGGTTTCCTATGAACAGCAATATTTTCAAGGCACAGACCCTTTGTTTTCCTCCTGTCTGTTCCTTTAATTAATCTCTCTGCTGCTTGTTTCCTCTCCTGCTTTCATTTCTCAATTTGGTCTTTTTAGTGGGCTAGATAATTGCATTTACTGAGTATCCTTCCTGCCGAGCACCATGGCTGTAATTTCCTCCACCTGAGAAATGGTTTCCTTTGAACAACCTGGTGTCTGGCTCAAAGTTACGTGTTAATTAAATGCAAAAAAAAAAAAAAAAAAGTGTGTGTATTTATGTATATATATGAGTTATATAGTTTCAGCAAGCAAAAGACTGGGTAGCTGAAAAACAGTTATGAGTGCACATGAGCATTGTTTTTTGGCTTCTCAATTACAGATGAGTGCACAAAAGTCTTTAATTATACAATCATGTGGCTGTTTTTTCAATACCATCTTATATACGGAGTTTCCTCAGATCTTAAATACAAATGAGAGTTTAAAATATCTGGAGATTGTGTAATTAAAGATGGTACCATGCAAGCGAGGTGGAAATTGTGTGTTTAAGCAATAACTGGATTTTAGGATATTGAGGTTATATTTTTAAGAGTCTTTCTGAGGTAACGAAATGGCCTCTGAGGTTGTGTTATATTTCCCCATGCTTGAACAAGCCACTGGCAGCGTGTACCTGGCCAAAGGGATTCACTGGTGGAGTTGGCCAGAGGGTCCCTGACCTTCTTGTCAAGGAGCTGTGATGGAGCAGAGCAGCAGCAGAGCGTTGCCTTCCTTCACGGGTTCCAGGGGCGTTTAAGATTTCCAATCCTTCCCCTACCACATGCACACACATCCATAAACCCCCTTGTTCCCAAGAATTGTTTTTCAAGTGGTTTGGGTACTCACTGTCTTCCACTTGTTCATGCATCTTCCCATACTTCTTTTTGTGTAAAGAGAATTAACCCCAAGGAGGAAGGAGGAAGTCTGAGCTAGAGCAGGAAAAGCTTTAGGTTATACCCTGACCGGTGAACTGTCCTCCGCCCTCGGTCTGTAGACCCAGGGGTGGATGACCTGCGTGCAAGGAAGCCAGTTGTGCAAACTGTGGTGAGTTGTCATTTTTTTCCATGTGGTCTTAATAGATTGCGTATGAAGCAGAAATCTTTATGGAAAAATTACTTCCCACAAAACAACTCTATTGGTTGCACACCAATACGTATGTATTTTTTTCCCCTGCCGAAGTACTACTCTGACTTACCACAAAGGTAGGCCTAGCAGATACACTATAGTGGGCCTGTGCCCCTGGTGCAATGTTAGTTAACATGATCCTTTATGCATAATGTGATAGAAAATTATACATACAACTATAGTTTTCACAGTAGTTAGACTATATGACAGTCCAAATGTAGAGTAGCCTTGGGAACTTTTTGGCCAGGAAGAAACCGAGTAGTAGAAAAAAAACAAGTAATGACTTCCTTGATTCAGCTACACTTGGGTCCTACGCACAGTGGTGTGTCTCTGCAAGTCATGTACCAAAATAAAAAAATTAAACCTATAGAAACAAGGGAGCTAAATTATGGCTTCGTCATCATCTGCCACTATATTAGATCGGGGGAAAAGAAATCAGAAAACCCAAGATACATAAACTAAGGCATGTGACGAGCGGTGGCATTGCAGGCATTGGAATGGCATCTTCTCCCTCAGGCAGAAGTCAGGCTGGACCTTTTGTGTGAAAGAACAGAGATACCCAAAGGATTGAGAGCTGCGAGCAGTTTGCAGCACTGGAAACGCCTGACAGCATTAATGAAGGATGGGTTAATATGGCAATACAAGTTTTTGTGCTTCTACATCAACAAAGATCAAGATGATGTCCTTTGAAGTTAATGGAGCTCTGCTCCTCTCAAACCTGTTGGTCCCAGAGGAACGCTGTTGAAAGCTGTCATGATTTGGGCCTGGAAAGGAGTAGCCTGATAAAGTAGAAGGGAGTTTGCTAAAATTTTCCAGTTTAGTTTCAAGTAGGCATCACCCTTGAGGGAGTTAATGTTTCATAAAGCACTGGCTATGACGTGGGGCTGTAGTAGGAACCGCTCGACAGCTTAGAAAAGAGCTACCCCTGTCTTGCCTAGCTTTAGGGCAAGTGTCCTTCCAATACTGCAGAAGTCCTCCACGTAGGGTCTGTTTTTTGGTATACTGAATGTCTTGGTCTCCTTTTTTCCCCCAAAAAACCCCAACCCTAGCAGTCACATCTGCCTTGTGCAGAAGCAGTAGTTAGCATTCCTAGTTAACACGTTAGGATTGTGTAGGAAGAAGAAAAAATACTTGAGGGTGGTCCTTCCAGATATGCTGCGATCTGTGTAGTACATTCAGATTTTTAAACAGCTTTTCTGTCAGATGATTTGTATTTTGTTGGCAGAATTAGTGTGTTGTTTGTGTACCTGTTCTCTGTTTAATATTTATATCTCTGTCCCTGTACGCCATAAGAAGAACGGGCAGGGAAGACGACCGGCCTGGATGAACGGGAAGCTCTTGCTGGGACTCAGGAAAAAAAGGAGAGTTTACCGCTTGTGGAAGAAGGGGCAGGCGACTCAAGAAGAGTACAGGGATCTCGTTAGGTCGTGCAGAGAAGAAATGAGAAAGGCAAAAGCCCAGCTAGAACACAATCTGGCTGCTGTTGTTAAAGACAACAAAAAAAGTTTTTACAAATATATTAATGACAAGAAGAGAGCCAAGGAGAATCTCCATCCCTTATTGGATGCGGGGGGGAACATTGTCACCGAGGATGAGGAAAAGGCTGAGGTACTCAATGCCTTCTTTGCCTCAGTCTTTAACAAGCAGAGCAGTTATCCTCAGGGTACTCAGCCCCCCGAGCTGGAAGACGGGGACGGCGAGCAGGATGAACCCCTCATAATCCAAGAGGAAGCAGTCAATGACCTGCTA
>NW_008795025.1:788314-793115 GCF_000699145.1 Aptenodytes forsteri | reverse complement strand
GAAAGGAGGTTGTAGTGAGGTGGGTGTCGGTCTCTTCTCCCAAGTAACTAGTGATAGGACGAGAGGAAATGGCCTCAAGTTGCGCCAGGGAAGGTTTACGTTGGACACAAGGAAAAACGTCTTTACTGAAAGAGTGGTTAAACATTGGAACAGGCTGCCCAGGGAAGTGGTTGAGTCCCCATCCCTGGAGGTATTTAAAAGACGAGTAGATGAGGCACTTAGGGACATGGTTTAGTGGGCATGGTGGTGTTGGGTCGACGGTTGGACTCGATGATCTTTACGCACCTGGCAGAAATAAGTATGGTACAGAGAAATTTGTTAAACCAAAAGTTCATATTTTACAGAATAGACATACGTTTTATTACGGATGAAGGATAAATCTTGGCATGCCCTTTAATAGATAGGCAAGAGATACTAAAGAAAAATATGAAGCACAGGAAAATGTGGTTAGAAACTTTCTTCTTGGTGGCGTGACTGAAGTACCACTTATCTCCTGTCTGATACTTGATATGTCACTAAAAATAGAGAGGAGAGGCTTATGCATTGTCCCTGTTGATGACAGCAGAGCCAAATCTGTTTGTCCTTAGATGTCTGAAATGGGAATGCAATGTAAATCAAGATTTTATTTATTTTTCTATTTTTTTTTTAAGACTTGATGTTTAAGAAAAGATTTCTCCAAAAGTCACAGTGAGTCCAGATATATTTGATGGAGATATGCTTTTTTGTGGTGTTGGGTTTTTTTAATTGAGCCAGAAATAGCGTCATTACCGATGTTGCTGTGGTAATGGCACTTATAGCGATGTCTGGAAGTGCTGAAGAAATTTTTCTTGTAGGAACCACCACAGTTTTCTTCCCCCCGCCCTTAGTAATTGTTTCAATATTATAAGTTGATATACTCATTTATCACTGAAATAATTATTAATGAGTGCTGTTTTTCTTTGTCACGTTGCCATGACAACGGGTGACATGTTTGAGTAGAACTATCTGTTTCCAGATGGAGATCTTCATTCATAACATTTGCCTACTGAGAATTTTTGCAGCATATTCAACTTAAAAATTCTTCCTCCCTTGCCCTTCCAAAGAGTTTCATGCTAGAGGCGTTACTGCTTTCTGGTTTATATCCTGTGATGGATTTTGTGGTGGGTGTTATGCTCAAGAATATTTCTGGTTTTTTGTTTGTGGTTCATTTATGTTGTTTTTCTTTCGTTTCAGTTGGGCTGCTTTTCTTCAGCTCGGTATTTGCTGTGGCAGTCCTGTAAACCTATTCCTCCCCCATTTGAGTTGTTGGAAATCTCCTCTTTTTATATAATATACCACACAATGGAAGACAGTATTTGGTTTTTACTTTTACACGTGAAAGGAGCAAAAAGATGTATTTCTCTTTATATATAATATATCATACTCTGAGTGATAGTGTCCTAAAATTTTTATCGTATTCACTACTCGATTTTTAGTTTTGCACAGGAAAGAAGCATAAAGATGTTTCGCTTTCGTTCATTTTTGATGTAAAACTGTATTTAGGAAAAAGAAGAAAGGTATTACTCTTGAGCAAGATAGAGCAAGGTAAATATGCATAGAACTTTGTATAATTTCCTTTATCCTGAACTTCTTACAGTTTTAAAGGTCTTGTTGACTGTCAGACTTGATTGAGATCAAGTAGGACCTAATTAGCATTTCAGGATTTCTCTGGGTTCATTTCTGATCGCTCAGACCAAAATATCTCAAAATGGTGTATTTACTTTAGTAGAAATCAAAAGGTAAAAATCAAAAGGTGAATTTAAAATCCTTTATTTCTTCAATTCCAGGTGCACTCTTACCTTATCAAGCAAAACCTGGTTAGCAGTTTTTGCAAATACCTGTAAGTGATACCTTTAGGGAAAGCATCAAAGGTCCATTCCTCCAACTGGTCTTTAATCTAATTTCATATTCACTTAAAGCCATTAATGACCATACACCCCATGACACACTTCAAGGTCTGTCTGTTGCTTAAACATCCATTCTTTTGCATTTGCTGCACTTTCATCCTGACGGTAACTTTAGAACAAGAACAATCTCATAAATAGCCCAGAATTTGTGGTTTCTGAACACCCCATCTTATATATATCTTATCTTTAGAAGATAACGTTTATCTTCACCTAGTCAAAAAAGTCTATATATAGTTGTGTTCTCCCAGTAACATAATATAGTGCAAGACCTGTCTTCTCCAAATCCTTACTTGAATTTAATTGCTCTATTTAGTATATTTGAAATAATAAATGTTGTCTTATCTGAGAAGAGCAAGGTGTTACGCATCAGACTCGTTTCTTCTCTGTTACACCAACTAGCAATGTCCTCCCTAGCCAAGCTGCTCGCTACCACCTTCTCCTCCTTTGCACCCTTTGGTTGCCCTTTTGGTTGACTGCTTATTGCAGTCAACAGTCTTGCCTGGGAATGTGCTAAATACTAACTGGTCCCATTTCTCTCAGGAATTGTTCTGCATTTCTCATGCTGGGTCTCTACTTGAACAGACTTGTGATGGGCCCATAAAAATGAAGAGATTTTACAACTTAGCTTGATCCAAGGAAAAAAATGGGAGTTCAACATGAATGTGAAGGGTAAAGTTTGTGTCACTGTGTGTAAATGCCAGAGGGAGACCTGCAAGCAAAATTTAGTGTTTCTCCTCAGGTAGCAGGAAGGTTGCAGGTATAAATATCGACATTTTAGCTGTGATTCAGGTACTTGTATTTAAGCAGCCTGGTTCAATGGCTATTGAAATTAGTTAGAAGGTGGGGTTTTTCCTCAATGCGTTAGCTAGTTCAGAAAGTGGATGTTTTCAGGTATCCCTTGTCATATCTCGGAAGCTGTAGTGCCTGTAGTCAGCTGGATACTCCTTTTTCTTTCTCTGGCAGTACAATTACTTAGCTGTTTTTCTCCCCCTTTGAAAGTGGAATCGTATCTATTTATACCTACCTCCAGCAAGTGACTACTCAATATGAGCTAATGTTGCCAATATATTGTATTTGTGCTCCCTATTTTAAGGAAAATATTTTGCCTGTGATAGGAAATTGAGAGCTTCTGAGTAATAATATTGGTTCAAACTTAACATTGCTGATCCATTCCCTTCATCTCTGTGTATATCTGATAAAACAGTTATTCTTGGCTCAGTCCTGTCTTCTGCTCCCAGTAACTGAAACTACGTTGACTGCTCGCTCTCCACAGGCCATCACTGTGTTTGCCTGTTTGTCTGATATTGGTATGTGCACCGCTTGCTCAGAACACGTGGGTTTGGTGGAGTTGCTAGCTGCTTGGCACTCCTGTCTGTTAATCATTTACTTATGCACTGAAGCCTGAGTGTTGACCACTCAGCCTCCTTCTTCCTTGATGTGCCTCATCCCCAAGAGGTAGTCTCTTGGCCTTTAAGGCAGGTCGTCAGCTTTAGATTGTGTCAAATTTACATTGCTTTTTGAGATACAAGTAGAGATTTCTCATGCTTAAACACATACCATATAATAGAGCCGTGACATTAAAATTAATTTTGTAAGACACTTTCTATTGAAAGAGTAATTCTACGAACATCTACAGAAGCAGGTGTCTTCTGCATTGGCCTCCTGAATTTCTTTTATCTGTATTCTCCTAAGGAGAAGGTGGATTTCTCTGAAGTAAGACTTGCTAGCTGGTATGGTGTATTCAACTTGTCCCAAAAATGTAATGAAAAAATGACTGATTTATTTTTGGAAACTTCCTTGCTGCTGCATGTCTCATGCTTGAATTGTCCAGGCATCTACACTTCTGCAGTTGGTAGGACGGAGGGAAGAGTAACACCAACTGTGCTACGCTGCACAGATAATTGAATAGTTACTGTATTCATAAGTAAAGTATTGGGGGAAAGCACGTTTACTAACCCTGTTCTAAATATCTGTGGAAATTACACAAGAAATCTGTGCAAAGTTGTTTGCTGCAATTTCAGGGCTACTTGATGCATCTGCTAAGCGATGCAGCGTTTGAAGGATCTGAGCCTCTGTTCAACGTGAATTTAAAATTATGTTTTTGAAAACTTTTCTTGATAATGATCTCTAGAAAGACTCGTGCGGAGCTGAAGCTGGAAAAGAAGCGTAGCCTAGAAATTCACACAACTACAAAGAGTGGAACAGGCTGCCCGGGCAGCTCAAGTATTTCTTAAATGTCCTGTGTCCATGTTGTAATCCTTACCATTGTCAGGCCTGACTCTGTCCACAGGTTCTCTAACATTTATTCTCTTTATGAATACTATGCAGGTCACGGAGATCTCCGCTGAAGTTAATAGCAAGAGGGAGGTCTAAAGAAAACATTGGACTGATACTTGTTGAAGATGGTCACCTGACTAATAGGGATGAATGAAAAGTAGAGGCATTCAATGCTTTTTTTTGCTTCAGTCTTTAATAATACTTACAGACCTTGGGCTGCCTGGTCCTCTGAGTTGGATACTGTCCCTCACAGCATCCTTCTGGACAAGTTGTCCAACTGTGAGATGGGCAGGTACACGGTGCTCTGGGTGAACTGGCTGAAGGGCAGAGCTCAAAGGGTTGTAGTGAATGGGGCTACATCTGGCTGGCAACTGGTCACCAGCGGTGTTCCTCAGGGCTCAATCCCGGGACCAGTTCTGTTCAATATGTTTATCATTGATCTGGATGCAGGATTTGAGTGCACCATTAACAAGTTTGCTGATGATACCAAACTGGGAGGTGCTGTTGACTCTCTTGAGGGACAGGAGGTCTTGCAGAGGGATCTAGACAGATTGGAGCATTGGGCTATGATTAATGGGATGAAATTTAGGGTTGTTTAG
>NW_008795025.1:720323-787346 GCF_000699145.1 Aptenodytes forsteri | reverse complement strand
CACTGGAACAGGCTTCCTAGAGAGGTGGTCGATGCCCCAAGCCTGTCAGTGTTTAAGAGGCATTTGTACAATGCCCTTAAAACATGCTTTAACTTTTGGTCGGCCCTGAAGTGGTCAGGCAGTTGGACTAGCTGATCGTTGTAGGTCCCTTCCAACTGAAATAGTTCTGTTCTGTTCTGTTCTATTCTATTCTATTCTACTCTACTCTACTCTACTCGCCCGGTAAAAGCAGCACAAATCTGTAAGTAGTAATGGTGCAATAATTACAAGAGTGTTGTCATGATGGTGATGATGAATATTGGGAAGCCAGGTACCAGCAAGTCCTCAGGTCAGACACCTGAGCAGCGACACCTGGCAGCACTCTCTTAGAATCAGTTAGAGAAGAAATACAGAATTAAGTTTCCAACAAAAACCCTCTTTCCCATCTTGCCTCCATCCTATCAAACTGTATCAAACTTCATATATACATATATATCTGATTATGCTGATTATCAGTTGTGGGCTCATCAGAGCCCTGGTCCACTTGCTACAAGAGACGATGTCTTCCAAGGAAGCATCCCTTACATACAGTCTGCATAGGATGGTCTGCTGCCCAGGTGTGCACTCAGTGTTAGATCACGATTAATCTCTAGGAGTAAGCAGGAGACACGTTTCAGAGGTTATTTTTGCCACTGAGCGTCAGGACCTTCATACCTTACTCGTTTTTTACAAGGCTGGGTTGAACATGCCTCTCTCTTAGTTAATGTGGACTAGCTGCAGGTTGTGCAAACTTCCTTTGTGCCATTTCCTTGTTCTGATCTGTTTTCCTATTCAAACCTGAACATGCAGCTGTGGGAGTTTTATGCTTTTTCTGCATGTGGGTTTTATTGCTAATCACAACAGAGACCATTGAAGGAGTGAGAAAAATGTGAGTTAGATATTGCAGTCAATCAAGTACTTCTAATTCCCAGGCTTTATTGTGTTCAGCCTTTTTGGTTTTATGAATTGTCATCTCCAGACTACCTAAATGCCATTTAAAAAAGAAAAAAAATTCAGAGTTGTTCACATTTACCAATCAAATAATATTGTCTTATGTTCTTCCATCTGTTTTGAGACTGCATCTGAGATGCTGCTATTTGATAAATTCACAGTTTTATTTAAACTCTGTAATAAAAAAGCATATAGATACAGACTAGGCCAAATGCAAAACCATGTTGTATTTTTGAAAAAAAAAATACTTTTTCAAAGTTCAGCTTATTTAATTTATACACTCTGTGGTTAACAGTTTCCTGAAAACAAGCTTCCTTCTATTTAATTTTGATTTTTTTTTTTTTTTTAACAGTACAGTAACCCAGAAAAATCCATTTGTGACTTGCTTTTCCCTTAGCAAGTGAGTACATTGCTTAACCCAGAAAAATCCATTTGTGACTTGCTTTTCCCTTAGCAAGTGAGATAAATTGCTTGAAAACGCAAAGAAAAAGAATAAAGTTTGTGCGGTTTCTTTTAATTTGCTGAGGTTTTGCCTTTTATTCCCAGTGTACTGTGTCTCATTTAATTTTGTATTAACATTTTCCACTTACGTGGGGTAAAGTTTCTCTTCTGCATTATATATCCTGGCTGGAGGATTGTGGGTGCAAAACTCTGCATCTTTTTCTGATAGATTCACATGCTACAAAGATAACCAGAGCAAAAAGTGGCTGAGAAAAGGCAGTGTTGGTACAGCGAGCACTGCATTCGCAGGCTAGAGAGAAGAATCACTTTTCCCCAAATCCCATGTTGTCCTACCAAAGAAAAAAATCCCTTTATACAAGCTTTGGGTGAGGTTGTTTACTTTACTGTGGGATAGCACATGCATGTTAGATAGTATTTCCGTACTGGCACTGGAGCTGGGAATTTATTATTTCAAGAGCTGAAATGCCTAGCTGATAAATATTAAGGGCAAACCGGGAATCTTACTTTTCTCGTTACTTATTTTCACGCTGGATTTCTATCTGGGTAATATTCATGTGCAGGAAAAATGGTCGTGGGGGGGCGTGGGGAGAGGAAGATGCTCAGCATGGGGCTTTTTCTCCAGAAATCATTATATGCCTCTGCATTGTGTACCTTTTGCTTTAGCTCCGTTAAAACAGTGCAGGAAAAACAAAATTAGACAAAAAAAAAAGCAGTGGTTTTTGGTGTGTGTGGGGTTTTTTCAGCTTTTAACTTAAATTTTAAATATCTTCCATCAACATTGCTTTTCAAAAGAGGTTTTTTCAATGCACGGAACATCCGTGAGCAGAATTCTCTCTGCAGTAACTACTGTACATTGCTTGTTTGCCCACTGATAATAAAAATCCAGGGAGAATGCAGGAGCAAAGAACTTGTTTGTATTGAACATATTATACAGAAAACCAGGGATTTGGGGGAGAGTACATACTGAACATCCCCTGTTCATGGTGCCATGGCTATATGAGACCAGAGAGCTACTGAACAATTTCTGGAAGCCGGAACTGGAAATTCTTACTGAAGCTTCAGTCAGGAAAAACTTCCTTGGTATCAGTCACATTTAAACCTTTGAAACTATATACGTGTAATTTTTAGTTGCTTTGCTTAATTAGGGTCTTTTCTAGTCAGCTGTTTTGGTTTTAGTTTGGTTTTTTTCCCAGCTGCTGAACTACACCGGTTCAAAAATTTTTTTTCTTTTTTTTTTTTTTTTCCTTGGTGCTCAGATGAGTATAGGATCAAACCAGTGGAAGAGGTCAAATACATGAAAAATGGGGGAGAAGATGATCAGAAAATAGCAGCCAGGAACCAAGAAAACTTGGTAAGGATTGAACTTATCGCTTATCTAATGAAATAACATGGCTCTGCTTTTGTAATGAAATATGCAACGTGCAGCACATTCAAGCTACAGCTTACACGTGGCAAGAGGATTTTCTTGAAAATGTCGTAACTCTCTGCAAAGCTCACATAGAAGGTGCAAAATATGACTTTTTCCTGCTTGTCTTCCTGAATTAGGCTCTACTTGATCTTGGAGTGAGTGCTTCCATGATTATACTTGCTCACCTCCTTTGCAGATCTGAATATACGCGCTTTGAAATGTATGTGTCTATATTGCAAACGAGTTGGTAGTAAACCAGCAGTGCAATGCCATTAAGAAGATGACCTACTTATGTAGATACTATTTGCTCTGTGCTTCCTGGTTTTACATATTTTCAAATTCACAGGGAAGGCAGTTCGGAATAGAAAAAGCTATACATTCATAACACCAGTCGCAAGAATCATTTTGTGTGTGTTTCTTTTTCCCCGATTTGAGCACCTGCCAGCTCATAGTTCCACATACGGGAAGGAAATCTCAGGTAAACTCTTCGTGCTACTTGAAATTACTAGGATGCTGTTGAAGTGGCTTAAAAATCACAGTTGAGTCACTTCTGGCATTTCTGAGAAGTCTTTTCTTCTCTTCTAAAGCTGAAGGAATGTCGATTTCGTAATTGGCTGACTGGGTCTTTGCCCAGTTTAACTTTTTGAAGACATCCCACAATTATAGTTGGGTGCAAAATTTCACATCTGGTTCCACTCATTCATTGTAGCTTTTCTTTACATAGGGTTGGGTTTTTTTCCCTCCAGCAGTAAGACCGAAGGGGGAATATCATCAGCAGATTTCAGTGGAACCATAACCGTTATCACCAGCTGAGGATTTGCCTTTTGCCATCATTAGGCAGCTGTACAAAAATCCACTGTTGGGATTTTTTCTTTTCCTGAAGATGTAAGCAAGCTCCAGGCAACCTGGATACTTTATATTCCCTCTTCTAGACAAATGTGCTTGCGTTACACAACTACACGTGTGTTCCTGTAGTAAATAGCAGAGTTTATTTCACTGTGTGCTGTCCTAACCTTGTTGTTCAAGCGGTGGTTGAGCAGCTCACAATGCGATTTTTGCTTCGGTCTCCAGATTAGGTATTTGCCGCCTGCAATTTTTTATTGCTGATGCTCCAGTGGACGGTGCAACTTCAGCTTGCAGCAGGATTTTGGGATTTTTTTAGTGCCTCAGAAACATTGCTGAGAACGTCACCTTTTCTAGCAGCAGCTGCAGTGCATTCAGCTTTATCGCCAATGTAAGCACGTTTGTTTTGAACTGGAAGAAATACGACTGCAAGAATTTTTTGCTCATTTTAGAGACCCCAGTGCTTTGTTGGTAAACAGAGAAAAAGGAAAAATGAGGGCAATTCTCTCTTTTTTTTTTTTTTTTTTTTAAAAAAAAAATGGAAAAAGTCTAGCAGTTTAAATTTTAAACTAGTCTTCAGCTGTGTTTTGGAGTATTTGCAGAAGGTAATGTGCCACTTGAATGACAACAAGGAATAGTCCAGGAAAGCTTGGATCTGCTGAGATGACGCAGTCGCTGAAGTTGTATTTGAAATTAGATACAGATATTTTGCACTTCGGTTGGTGCCTGCTTCCTTGTTGCATCTAGGTATTAGCCTGATTAAATTTAGGAAGAGACATTTCTATTGCACATTGCTTATTGTTTTATTATTGACGGGTCATGTTTGATGGGAACAGTGGGTTTGTTGGAAAATATAATTTAATATGGAGTTGGAGAGCTAGTATAGCTCTCTTCTCTGTCATGTCTATCAGGAGAAAAAAAATAAAGACAATAACGCAAGACGTCTTCAATTAGACAGGATGTATATGCTTTAAAACAAAAACCATCTTGCACACCAAAAAGGCTTTATTTTCCTTTTCCTCATCTTACTATAAGGAGATTACATTGTCTGTAATGTATGCAGCTTTTTAATCCTGGGAATTGTCAAGTCCTCATCACTCCTGGATTTTTTAAAGGGGTTTCACTGTTCGAGTTCTCCTTAGTTCACTGCTTAGAAGATGGGTTAAGCTACCCATCACTCAGGCTTTAGTTTTCTTAACGTGTGAAAAGTTGGCAAGCGCTTACATAATCCTGTCTTCTCATCAGCCATTTCCAGGCAACATAAATTTTAGGAACAAGAAAAGGCGGTGGGAGAATTGACCGGCCCTTTTCCCTCCTCTCTTGTTTCTTAATCCCACGTTTCTTTATTGTCACATGGGCTGCTAATTCACATCTCCTTCAGAAACACGACCCAGATGAGATGTATAACCTGAATGTCATTATAGTCGGTTCCCTGGGAACTGCTGCGGTGTGGGTTATCTTATCCTCTGATACTTGTGCTTGAATTACGTTATTCAGATGCCATGGAATTTTTCAATCCCTGTTACTTTTTTAAGGTATTTTGAAGTCTCGCTTAAAAAAAAAAATCTCTGCTCAAGTGAAAATAAAACTGCTTCCCTTATAACTTAGGCTCTTTGATGTGGTGCCATCTCTGCCTTTGGTGTTGCAGTATTTCTGAGTCAGGGAAAAAAAAAGTCATGCAAGTAGATAAAGAGAATGGGAAGACATGGCAGACACCAGGCAAACTGTCATTTTGTACTGGGGTCCTGTGGTCAGGGTCCCAGGCTTTTAATCTGTTTAAAGAGAGAGCTGGAGATGGGCTGGTACAAGCATGGGTATCCCTGGGAGAGACAAGGCTCTGTCAGTGAATCACCATCTTCTCAGCTTCAACCTGAGGCTTAAGCAGGGCTCAAAACTTGAGCAAGGCTGACATTGTAAAGCAGAAATACTCCTCAGAGGTATTGACAGTGGGAATGGCTGTGCTAGCGCTGTATGCCAGGTGAAACAGAAGATGCTCCATGTGAAGACATTTTCTGGCAGAATCAAAGGCCTCCTTGAATTAAAATGTAGGCTCTTGACAAGGGGGTGGGGGTAGGGGGGAATAAGAAAAGATAAAAAAGCCAAGCTTGTTTCAGACTCTGTCACAGTCAGTTACTGTTTTCGTGCAGTTCCCTCATATCCATTGGCCTGATTCACTTCTTCACCCAGGTTGTTTCTGTGGTTCTCTACTTGCCGCTGGGATCTCCCTGGTCCTGGTTTCATTCCTGGTACCTCTGGCTCCCAGCACCTTCCCGAGCATCTTGCCCGGGCATCTCCACCCTCAAAATCAAGCCAGTCATGTTGCCCTTGGTGGAGAAAATCTTGAGCTGACATTAACGCATCGTTGTAGCGTGCAGATGGGAATGGGATGTAGCAGGGTTAGGTGCTGGAGATCCAGGGTTACACTGCATGCTGGCACTTTGCACCATGCACTTTAATAGCTGCTCAGCTAAAACAGGGACATTTGAGTCAGATCTGTAAAGAACTGGTAGATAGATGAAAGAAGTCACTTGTACTGGTTTTCAAGACTATATATGTTTTTTAATCAAAAGTGTGACAACACACTGAGCTGACATTAACGCATCGTTGTAGCGTGCAGATGGGAATGGGATGTAGCAGGGTTAGGTGCTGGAGATCCAGGGTTACACTGCATGCTGGCACTTTGCACCATGCACTTTAATAGCTGCTCAGCTAAAACAGGGACATTTGAGTCAGATCTGTAAAGAACTGGTAGATAGATGAAAGAACACTCTTGTACTGGTTTTCAAGACTATATATGTTTTTTAATCAAAAGTGTTGGACAACACACACACACACACACACACACACAAAACCATGGAAATTGTGCTAATTTTCAAATGAGATGTGATTGTGCATAGAAGCTCATGAGTGCGGTGTTATTCCCAGAGCTGAAGAAGCAGCTGTGATGGTTATTTGTGCATTCAGAAGCAGAAGGGCTGGTGACATTTTATCGGGCTCCTGGACTGGTGTGGCTGGGAAGGCAGGCGGGCTGGCTTTGCCCACAGCAGGTCAGGCTCCAGCAGGGTTGTTGGCTCAGGCAAAGCCGAGACGATGCTGTCTCCATGCACAGCTTGGTGCCAACATACCAAGTGAGGTGATGAACCCCTATGTGTTAAAACTAAACCTCAACTCCCTGTGGATCCACAGCGGCTCAGCAAAACCCTGCTGGGACAGAGGTGAGCTCTCCTGCATTTCCCCATCTTTTGGGGGGACTATGGGCTGTTAATTCAGTACTGAACAGTGTTTAAGGGTTTTATGATAAGTGTTCGCCAAAACAAAGAGAGTTTTACCAACTTTGAGTTTACCACTCAGCAGATCTGGATGGGTTTTTTTGGCCCTAAATATCAACAAAAGCTAATGATGGCTAATCACATATGTCACATACCTGGTTTTGTTACTTTGGAAAGCCAAAATGCTAAAAATCAGAAAGTATTAATATTTTAAAAAGCTAAATCTATTCTAAAATAACACATTTTACCATTTCTAAAGATCTTATTTTTTTGTTTGGAAAGAACTTACTGTTTAGCTCTACATCATCATGTTAAATATACAGAGTACAATCATAACAGCCTACTTAACATTCATAATAGGACGAATTTAATTGTCCTCATTTCCATACTCTCGCAGCACTAATGCCTTTCCATTGTAAAATTTTATTGCCAGAAAAGGTAAAATAAGAAGGTGTGGCGTATTCGTACAGTTTAGCATTGCTTTGGCAAACTTGATGAGCTGTATCAGTTTTCCTCTGAGACGGTCTGTAATAATACAGATACCTCTGAAAATATCAAATACCTAAAGCTACATTTTTTTGTGTTAGGTAGTTAACTCAATATTTATTGCAGTTCAGTTTTTAAATGTTTTTGTAACTTTTACTAATAGAAATCTTTTTCTTGTCTGCATTGGCACAAAAGGCTACTGATTGTGATTTTTATGCTTTGTTATCCAAGCCCTCAAAACAATTGGGCATAATCTTCTGTTTTGTCCTGAAGCTCCACAGTGAAATTGCATGTTAGAGCTTGAGATTAATTCCTGCTGGAGTTGGAAGAAAATTTCCTCTCTCCGTTGCTCTTGCTATCTCTCACTCTGCCTTTAATAACACAAACAATGTTTTGCCTTTTTTTTTTCTTCCCCAGTAAGTATAAATTTCCACTCCACTTACCTGCAAATGTAATTTTTGTCAGCCTTGCGTGCACTGTTACTTCCTAACTATGTCTCGAGCTTCTCAGCCCTGCTGCTGTTCTCCATTTATCATTCAGCTCCATAGTACTTAGTATTGCAAAACCTCGGTATCCGTAGCTCTGTATTCAACACCAGTTATCAATTTCTGCAGTGATATGTTAAAAGTAGACAGCAGTATCTGATAGATGAAGTGTATGAAATTAAAAGCCTAGCAGAAAATGAGGAATGAAACGACTGTAATAACTATATAAAATGTAATATGTGAAAGGGAAGCTACTGGGTATAATATAAATCTTTAAATAGGTATGCAAAATATGTATTATAGATACATCAATGATAAACATTTTGTGATGTGCAATGCAAATATTGGCATTGGTCTGAATTCCAGATCGGTTTAGGAAAATATCTTTCTAATTCTATTGCCAAGTTGCCTAATCTAGGTGCTAAAAGAAATAAGAAGAAATAAGCTAGCTAAAAGAAATAAGCTAGCCACCACTCTCTGGGGTTAAATTTATTGGGGGTTTTTGTGGTGTTTTCCTTTCTACATATGCAAAAAACCACAAGTGCAAATTTAAGCATGGGAATGCAATTAATTTGGTACTTTAAAGTGTTTAAAGCCACTGCTGCTTACTATTGTTAGATAAGCTTTGAATTGCTGTGTTTTAAATGCGTAACTCTATGTATTTATCACAGCACTGTTGTAGTACATTGGTGAAGAGCTTTGTAAAAATTAAAATTAGTGTCATATTAATGTATACTACAGTATTAAGATTTCAGGCTGTAGTTTCCTAATTATTTATTTTAAACCATTTTGCAACAATAGCATGTTTCAAAACACACGATTTCAGGATAGAACTTGCTCATGCTCTGCTTGTAAGGGGAAAGAAACCAGAAATACCCAAGACCAACAGCCCTCAATCCCTTAGAAAGAAGAGGTTTTCTTGGGTTTTGTCTACCCTTAAGAGTTTTGACATGTTAAATCTTGTGTTGACCCCTCATTTGCTTTCGCTGCTGTATGCAGCATCATCCAGGAGACCCTGTCCCACCGCTGGTGCGGTGTCAGCTCCAGGTACGAGCGTTGGGACAATTGCATCATGTTGGTTCATTATCCACTGTCAAGGATGATACCTAGATATTTTCTGTATATAAAGGAGAGGCTATTAACTTCTCTGCCTCTTGCCACCCTATTTTCCCTTCTCCTATTTTCAGATATAAAGCCTCAGCTCAACAAAACACTTGAAGAGGTTGGCTCTTGTGTTGAAATCCAGGCAGGGAGAAAAGCACAATACCACACTGAAAAATACAGCTTGGATCATTCTGGGAGGGAGAAAAAGAAATTGAGATGCCCTTTTTCTTTGGTTCCTGGGGCATAAGAATAATAAAAGGTCAAAGTGAGCATCGCCAGATGTGCACGGAGACTTGATAACATGCAGGGTTCCTGCGCCACCCACCCATTGCATCTCCTGTAATCCTGAGAGCTGGAAAAGAGCAGAGAAGTTGAGGGCTACAAAGCAAGGCTACTCCCCCACACGTTTTCCCACAAGGAGGGGCATCCCACTTTGCCTAGATGCTGCATCAGCCAAATCCTGAGGCCCTGAGGGAGGTCTGTGGAAACAGGTCCCACAGGCTCCTCGCAGACCAGCGCAGAGATGCTCCCCATCTGGACTGCTCCTTTCTCGAGTTCAAGAAATAAACCACAGAACAAAAGCCACCACTACAAAACGCAGCTACAGAATAAGTAAGTAAATGAAAGCCAGGGATTAAAACTTAAAAGTAACTAAATGAAGGAGTGACAAGCGTAATACCAAGCTCCTTTCTGCCCGAGATGGCAGGGTTCATGTTAGGATAAAAGAGGCAGCATCCCGCGCCCTGCAGGCAGGCGGGCAGGCTGGGGCACCCATGAGCCTCCCTGCCCTGGGCAGCTGCAGGGGCAAAGGTGTCATTCCCTCGAGGCAGAGGCACTCTGAGCAGTGCCAGGACAGACCGGGCAAATCAAATGATGTGCCCTACTCAGTGAAGAGGAATTTTGCTTTTTACTTTTATAAGGTGATACCTAAAAAATTCCCCAAGGAATATATAGTTGTTTATCGGATGTATTTTCCTCCAGTCTTCATTGGTAAGGTCTGGATCTGCACATTTTATGCTGCATGTACTCCCAGGTTCCCTTTCCCAGGGAAATTATAATTATAAAATCACCCTTTAGATTTCTTTTTTTCAAAGTCTGAGATCCTAAATGAATGCTGCACTATCGCTATCAGTACTAAGTAATTACAACATTTCAATTTTCATAAACCACCCTTTCCAATGTTTTTTGGAAGAAATGCATTTGCAGCTGACATAGAAGTGCACGGAAAGGATATTGTTACTAGAGCCAGTTATTTTAAACACCATGCAATTAGCTTATTTCCATATTGCCCATTTCATTTCAAATTTGCAGTGATATTCTTCAAATAATGGTTTCTCATAATGAATTTATGACAGTTTTAGCTCATTCCACTTACGGGTCACTGCATATTACATAGACATCAAAGTAAATGACTGCACTGAGTATTAAGATTCTTTTTCTTCTGGATTCCATTAAAAATGGTTTTGGGGGAAGAAGTATTCTTCCTCTAGTATTTAATTTTTGAAAATCTAGAAAATAAGTGGATACAATTAATAAATATTTTTAGCAAGTCAGTAAATAACATAAAAACTACTTGTGCCTCAGATATATTTCTTCAGACTAGACCTTGTTTCAGTCTTCACCCTCCACTAAGTAAATCTGCATAGTCCTTTATTAAGAGGTGGAATGATACGATTTATCAGGCACTTGATGGATGTGATTTTAAAGTAGAAAGTTTAAAAAAAAAAAAAGATCTTTCTTTCTAAGCATATTAAAATAACAGTGTCCAGAAGCAACATGTAATTCCAGTCTTGCTAGTGTTTGCTAGGGGAAGAAAATAGTAGTGAAGGTCTAATGCCCAGGAGCCTCGGGCAGCTGTCAGGAGCAAGTTTTCAGGATCAGCTATGTCGTCAGTGTAAAGGATTCTTGCAAAACTGCAGAGATGTTCCAGTCACTTGTGGGAGCAGATCATTTTCCATACTGGTCATGTTTTTTCCATGCCTGTATAATTTTAATGGGTGGGTTTCTGCCTGGGATTTTTTTTCCCCTCCCTGGGAAGCTGATGCTGTTGAGAAGGAAGATGGACGAGGAGCTGTTAGTGAAACAGAGGAGTCAGCAGGAGCCGCAGGGTCGCTGTTGGGAGTGAATGATGATGCTGGCTTTGAAATCCTCCTTCAATATAAGCTGCATTGCTCTGTTCAGGGTCCTCTTAAAAGTCCAGCTGAGCTGCTCTCCCTTCACCGTCAGACACTGGCTGAAAATTCACTTTGCCAAAGAAGTCCTTTTTCGCAGCAATCCCACCTAGGCCCTAAACTGCAAAACTTAAAGCATTACTGCTCGTTGGCTGAAATGTGTCGGACTTCTCCAGACCACATCATCCAGGGTTTGTAGATGTCAGCATCTGAAGCCCAAGCGGGATGCTGCTGCGGTGAGCTCTGGCGGTGGCAGGCGGATGGGCACAGTGACATCTCTCTGTAGCCCTGAGTATACTGGCTCACCAGCAACCACGAGCTTGTGGGCGTTTCTCAAATCCTCTCATTATCATCTTCCTTGTGCTTGACGTTATCAAGGCCATGGGCATTGTGTGTATGTTTTGGACACACAACTTTCCTCCTGGAGAGCAGCATTGAGCTATAGAAATGTATACTGTTCCCTGTAATAGGTTATTGTGCACTTTGCGGTAAACCAGCCTGTGTTGCAGTGCTGCCAACATCAGTCATTTGAAAATGAGTCAGTTGACCAAAATATATAGATTGTATGTAAAATTTGTTATTTAAAAACATTATACATAAAGCTCTGGAAGTTTTTGATTTCAGTGTTTCTTCCATGATTGTGAGGACTGGGAACCCTTCCCCCCCCCCTTTTTTTTTATTAGAGCTGAGATTTTTTTTTATTCTTTTTATTATTTTTTTAATAGCCTGAGCGTCTCAAAATTTGAGGAACTGAAGCTTTAAGAAAGATGAGCAATAAGATTTTGAAAGCTGTCAGCAATAGAAGCTCTCTCTATCCTCTGTTTTGGTACTTGCTTTTCAGCGATTGCCTGGTAGGTGTTAATTATTAACTCTGCTGTTTTGGAACAGAGGACAAGACTAGATACAGGCAGAAGTGAACACACAGAAATGCCTAAAATCATCAGAAGTCACTGTCGGAGAATAAAGCTGGCAAATCCAGGCAGCTGTGCTGACTACTAGCCCGAGGGTCATGGGGTGGGAGTACCGTTGACCACTGGTGAGCTGTGGTCTGCTGTCCTCCTGCCTCCTTTTGATAGCAGCGAGGTAGAAGTTCATCCTTTCATCTGTTCAAATTTAATTGTAGACGATATTATATGGGTTTGCTCAAGCTTTCTTTTCAGGCATAGGACTCCTTCAATTGAGGCGGTTGTGGAGAAAATGTAGGGCCCAGGATTTACATATCTGATGAGATGCTAATTTCAGGCTATTTAAGTAGATTGAGATAACAAGCAAATTTATCCAAAGATATCTATTACGTTAGATATTTAACCATGCAGCCTTAATGATCTCTCAGTTTTAGTTTGAATACAATATTGCACCTGGAAAAGAAGGCTTCAAGGTGCTGAGAGATGGGATGTGCCATTTTAGACTCAAAACTAATACTGAATTTATTAATGCTGATTTATTGAAGCTGAGGTGGTGCCCTTTGAGGGGTGGAACATTCAGTGTTGGTTGCAGGCAAATCCTTCTTATAGTCAGTGCATTTTTGCTGTAACTTGTTTATACTGTGGCTATTTTTTTCAGTGGAAAAAGTGTTTTCTTTTGTGAACTTCCCTAACGTCTTTAAAAACAAGTTAAAAGAGGTGAACTTGAAGTCAGTCAAATGAACTGTTGTCTGCTGTACGTAAAAGATCTCCAGCACCCAGTTCTCGGGATTTAATGCTCTGCAGTGGATGGGGTCCTGTGACAGACACTTCTTCTCTCCCTTTTCCTCCTTTTACCTTTATCCTGTGTTTCTTTGACCAACATCAACACTTTGATCCCCTGGCCTGTTTATAGAGAAATGCATCTTTAAAGTGGTTTCTAGTAGCTGGAAGCTCAGCTTGCTTACACTGAATTACAATGGCTTTGTATAGATTCAGAGATCAAATTTAAAGGCAAGGACTGACTGTTACAAAAGAATGGGATTTGTTCATGTTTTTAGGGAGGAGATTACTTATGCTGTCTTCTGAGGTTGGTGACATCTGGTTTGATCTCAAATGCGGCGAAACAGATGACACTTGACAGCTCTCTAGGGCAAAGCAGACCTCAACATCCCTGTTGGATGTCTCTCTCAGGTGGAATTTAATGCATCTTCTTGGGTGACAGGCAAGAAAGGTGGCATCTTCTGTGGCTAGCAGAGCTGCTAGGGTGAGTACGGTCCAAAGCCCCAAAGAGGAATCTGCATTAGCGACTGCTGAAAGCAAGTGGGAGTTAAATGACCGTCCTAGGAAGAAGTTGGAGAGCTAAAGGAGGAAGGGCAAAAGGTGAAAGGTGGGCAGGGAAAAGGAGCAGAAACACTACAAGGAGAGGTGAGAAGAGATTCAGAGGGCTCTCTGCAGCCCTGAACTTCTCAGCTTGCCCTAGTTGAGGAGAGGCATCCTTCCCATAAGCAGTGGGGCACCCTATGGTCTACCTTAATGAGACACACACCTCATTACTGATGTGTAGAAAGACACTCGGGTTTCATTCAGCAAAGGTAGCATACCACCAGCTAACGTTTTACTTGGCGTTAAATCCATATAGCGGTAGCTGAGGGCACTCATCAACTCTAAAAACAATTTGGATGGGGCCTTTCTGATGTAGGTGGGAGCTTATTCTTAGTGTTTCTTTCCAGGTGTTTTGTGAGGGGTCTGGTGATTTTACATGATCTCTCCCAGTTTAGTCCCACAGGGATTGCCGTGGTCAGACAGAGTGTTGTCTTGTAGGAGATGGGTCAGGTCCTGTGTCTCTGTCTTCGCTCTGTACCTCTGGATGGTCTTACTGGTGCAGAGATTTCAAGAGGCAGGTCTGTGCTTTTGCCATGAACAGCATGTGATAGCAGCACATTGCATAATCTAGATTTGTCATTATTTGAAAAACAGAGTTTTCTAGCATATTTCCTCAAATGAATATTTTGAATTTGCTGCTTTTCTGTTAAAAGCCCTGTTGCTCCTCTGTTACAGGATTATAAAACCAGGAGCTCCCAATCAATTTCGCACCGTTACTGTTTTGAAACGCTTTTTGTCCCCTTTTTTACATAAACAAGGCAATTTTTTCCCAATCCATACAGGACTTTCTTCATCACCTAAATTATTTTTAGTGTGTTTTTTTCCCCCCACTCTTCTTGGTCATTTAGTAAGAAATGTAAAAATTACTTTTAGAAGCAACGTACAGTAGAAGATCCAAGAGTGAAGAGTACTTGCAGGAATAAAAGTTGTAGCAGGAGAGCGCTAATTATTTAACTAATCTTCTAAGAGACAATATCTGTGGTACTGAATGAGCATGAAACGTTATTTTCCTGTTTTGATAGTTGCTGCTTTTGTTAGGTTTTCCACCTATTAGGCAATTGTATGCTCACATCGTTATTGAGCAGGAATGTTTTTCACTGCTGCAGCAGTTGTTTTGTGTTTGCTTGCTTGATATTTTGATTGTGCTTCATCACAATATGTGAACAAAGTTGGTAAATATTTAAAATCCGCCATGGAGAAAATGATGGTATTTTGTACGAAATTATTTGAAACCGCAGTGGACATTTTTAAGTGGAATTTTTTTTATTTTTTTTTTTTTTAAATTCTTTCAGGGAAATGAGGGGTCTCTGCAGGGGCTGGGCTACCCAGGCATTTTATCAGCTTAGGCTTGCTGGAACAGTGCTGCAGTGAAGGCCACATGCGGGCAGAAGACATCCTGATTTAATGATGTCTTTTCTAGAGAAAGTGAAAGAGAACTGGAGACAGCTGTTGGGGAAGCTCATTAGCTGTATTAACAGGCTCGTTGAGCCCTTTAGTCTTAATTACTGCATGCTTAGGGTGACAGGCTTGGCAAATGCAGGTCTCCCTGAGACCTGGCGTGAACTTAGAAGGCGCTCCTCCGTTCGCTCTCCTGCTGCTGCACATTTTGGGACCGTTGGGAAGGTGACAACGTTCCTCAGCCTGCATTGGTCTACCTTGCCAAGGGGATTTGCTGATGCTGGGGCGGCCACCGCAGAGGTCTCCAGGGTGGTATGAAGCAGTGGGATAACCCACAGGGAAGAGGTGAGTGAAGCATAGGAGGGGATTTATTCCTGGTGGTGGATGAAAGCGGGGTCATGTAACCTACCCACATGGATAGGGGAGACTGACTATGTTCCTGTTGTTCTTGAGATGTTGCTGGTGCCCTATACAAACCCCCCTAAAAAAAGAAACTAGAAGCGTGATAGACTTGTGAAGGGGAAGGGGAGGGATATAAATGTAATGTTTTCAGGAATATTTTTGGATATTAAATGAAATTGGAGATTTTTTTTCTTTTTCTAAATGAGAAGCATTTTCAATTTTTTTTTTTTTTTTTTTTTTTTAATATAAGATGCCTGGAGCATCGGTTAGGCACTTGCCAAATAGAGTCAGCATAAACAATTTTTAATCTTACAAAGTTGAAGGTGGCAGCTTACACTCCTGTTTTAAATAGAAGGATGGAGGCTGGAGTTGAGACTGTGTGAACGTTCGGGGTTTGCATCAGCTCTGCAGCAGTAAACTCCCTCTCTGGCAAGTGGTGGGGCACTGCTGATGCTTTTGGTGTCGCTGCCAGCTCCGGCTAGTCAATGTGAAATTCCCTATATTGGATATCTGCCTCCAGTTGAACTATGAATGCTTCAGCCACCTCTGAGGATAAAATGATGAGCCATCTGTACTACGTGTGCTTAAACCTGGGCTGGAAGGGGCTCAGCTTGATTTTTTTTTTTCACTATAATTTTGCTTTTCGGCTTTGGTTTTTCCTCTTCGCCTTTGCGGATAGCTGAGACCAGCTGCTCTGCAGGCAGCTGAGAGGCTCAAGTGCATGTGTTGGAAGGGATTTCTGCATTTCAACTGGTGGAAAGAGGAGCAGAAAATTGGATTGGGAGAAGGGGAATCAATATAAGATTATAACCTTCAAGGGTTCAGGGTTTTTTTTAAGTAAAAAGAAAAACAAAGTCAGGGAGGAACAAAACCCTATGAAAATACGTTTATGCTTGTAAAAGCAAGCACTTTGATATTACGAAAATGCTGGGCAGATAATTCTGGCTCTTGTGCATACAGAGGATGATGCAGTTTGGAATTACAAGTAGGTATGTTATAAAATAAATCTCCTGTATACATGAATATTTTTAATGTGAAGCACTAGTTTACACAGATAGGAAAGTAATACTGAACTAAGCTAATACGCAGCTTACTGAACAGTCTCGTATTTGTTCTCACTGGGAAGAAAACCTTTTTTTTTTTTTTTTTTTTTAGCTTTAAAATGTTTGCTCCTTGCTCCCACAAAATAGAAAAACTATTTGAGTTCAAACACAGCTCTCCGGTGCTCCACTTTCATCTCCCACTACCTCTGCTTGCTGCTTTATCTAATATGTAATCTTTCCATGGGATAGAATCAAAGACAGGTGGCTTTAAATAAAATAAACAAGCTGCTGGATAGTCTATGCATGGGAACACCAAACCAATGCTTTTTAATAAGGTAATAATATTATATTTTTTTGTGTGTCTATATATATATTTAAATGTAGTTTGTATTACAGCAGCACCTGAAGGCAGTAGTTGGGAATCAGAAGCGGCTGCTCTGCCTGCAAACACACCAAAAAGGGGCTCATATATTACCAATTCTTTCCAAAAATTTAATCCAAATCAGCACTTTTATTCCAAAATCCATGTAGTTCCAGGGGAGTGACCTGGGGGTAAGTTTCCAAACCCCAAGCTATAAAATGAAAGGCAAACACTGGAGAGCGTAAAGGCATGGTATGCAGCAGAGCATGATGTACTGCCATCCCTTTCCCCCAATACTTGAATGTCGGACTCTGTAATGCGAGGGGACAATTTGGATGGGAGTGTGAGGGAGCACGCTGTCAAGCTGCCCTTTTCCCTTGGTTTTCTTCTTTCCTTTAGCCATTCGGAGAAATGAAGCTGCTGTGAGAGAGAGAGAGGAGGGACAGATTTGACTGTCAGGCGTGGTGGAAACCAGGGGATGATTTCAGGGTTGGTAATGTCTTACTTCCACTGGTGAAACCCTGCGGGTTTGCCAGATTGCCCTCTCTTTTTAGGTTTGGAGAGCACATTGCCTTAGCAAGCATACCTGTGCTAAACATAGGAAGTCCTTAGCCCTTTCAGGTGGCTGGTGGGGCTCTGAAATAACTGGCTTCAGGTTGCTTCATAGTCTCTTAAGAGTGAGTCAAGGTTAAAACGTGCTTTATTTTTTATAAGGGCCTGGCTGGATGCACAAGTTTAGCAGCTTGTATATTTGTGGGATTCGTTGCTTCTGGAGGTCACTCCGTCCTGCCCAGCTTTTCCGAAGATTAACATCCGTATGGGAATGCTGTCTCTGAAGCAATGTTTACACTCATTTCCTTCCTAGGGAAAACATTCAGGAACAAAACTGGACTTCAGCAGCGCTGTGGAAGCAGTGACAGCAGATGCGAGGAGACAGTGGCACGTCTTTCCAAAGTACAGCTTGTTCTTAGCAGGTTGTGTATTGAGTTTTCTGCATCCTCTTTTTTTTTTTTTTAAAAAAAAAAAAAAGGCAAGCAGAAATCTTTTACCGAGCTGAAGGCATTGCTCAGCCTTGCAGCGAACCCAGCCAGGGCTGGCTGCCAGCCAAGCCTTTGCTAGCTGCAGCCTGCACACCATGTAACTCCTCTAAGAATAGCCCTGGTGCTCTTTTAAAAAAGCCCTCCCAAAAAAAGATTTTAGCAATGCATTGTCTTCACCCTTGTTGTTGAAGAGGTGGAGTTTGGAGGGGATTTTTTTCCCCCCATGACAGTGTCTGTTGTTTCGCCTGTGCCTGCAACAAGCTATTGCTAATGCTGAGAAATATTTTCGGACATAATGCGGTGAGTCAGGGCTTAGCCATAAATTGGTCATGGGATAGAAAGGATACAGATTGTCTGTTACCCAGTGTCTAGTTTCAGCGATTTCAGAAACATGAGCAATTTCTCAACTGATGTTAATTAGACTCATAACTCTTTCTGAGATGATCTAAGGCAAGGATTAATTATAAAAGTTTCTCGGTGTTAGAACATGTTTCTTTAACTGAAGTTTGGCATGCTTTCGTTTTACGATTAGCATGAAAGAATTTTCCTCTGCTTAAAATCCCTAAATACACTGTTCTATCTTGCTATGTAAATAACCATATTTATGAGTTTATCTAAACACATCGAACTGTTAAATGGGAAAAACACATAAAAGGCCCAAGCACTACTAGCCAATTCAAAGGCTCATTGAGTGGACTTGCATTTTCCTTGTGGGCTTGGTTGTGTTTTGGGAGCTGTTCTTCTGGCTGTACTTGATTTCTCACTTAAATAAAACACAACATGGATTATTTTCCTATCTTAATTTTAAAAAATAAGTGACCTGACGAAATGCCCTTATGTGGTTCTCTTTTTGTCTCCATACCTAGGAGCTTTTCCAGGGCAGCTCCATGGAGTCTTGATGGAGGTGGGAATCCAGTGGTCCCATGTTAAACCACCCCCATGGTTTGTTGTGCCGGGTTCTCGCCTCTGAGTCTGTAGCCTGCACTTTGAGGTGTGCGCTTACTAAATATGTGTATTTTTAATGCCACTGCTGCCTTTCCTTAGAGGACAGAAGGAAGTGGAGCTTGTTTCAATAAAATGGTGTGAGTGTGAAAATAGTCAGTTCACATCAACACTTCTAAAGGTGAACCTAAATAAAAATGGTCAAATGGGTATATGGAAGGCTTGGTTTGGCTTGATGGTGTATAATCACAAAAGGCTAGATGAGATGACACGTTGTCTCTTCATCTTCTCTGTCTTCTGTGCTCCTTATTTTCCTGGGGGTAAATTTTAGCAGATTCTCACAGCATAATATCAGAGCGTTCCCAGTTAAGGATCCCTGCACCGGTTTGGAAAACTTGTCCAAGTTTTCATTTTGTTCACTTTTTTACTTCATAAAGCTCTTCTCTTACAATTAAGTCACATAGCCAAATAGATGTAATTTTTTTTTTTTTGTATCAAACTTCTGTGAGTGCTTTAAAACAGAAGAGATTAAAATCTAGTTCCTATGACTGCTGTGTTTGAAGTTTTTTTTCTAGAAAAGCGTTGCATTAGCCTGTCCTTGAGCGCAGGTAATGTAATAGAAAATCGTTGGGGATTTTTGCTTGTAACAAATTTAGACTTAGATTCTTATCATATGTTAATGTTTTTAATAATCTTACATTACAGATCTCCTTACTTTTATGGCCTGTACTTATGACTCCTGCATTATGTATGCTGATGATTACTATGTGAATGTAAGTTATTGAATTGATTTTATGACGGTGGCATAGAGCATAAAGTTGAGTTCACTTCAGGAAATAAAAGCGATGCAAACACAAAGCACTAAAATAAGTCTTTTGTGTCATATTGGGTGATGAACCACAGAGGGATTTGTAATTCAGCTTTCTGCTGAAACGCTTTTGTGAAGTGGTGCTCCAGCATCACTCACCCTCCAGTGCTCAGTGTCCCCAAACTTGGCCCAGTTACTGGCGAGACAGAATGTATTGGATCCGCTTTGAGTCTACAAATGGTGACAGATTAATTTGGAAAGACAGATTACAAACATGCATCATGGCCACAGTCTGAGTCCTATAAAAGTGATGCATGGCTGGTGCAGAATGATAAAAATTCGTATCAAGGGAACAGCTTAATTAACTATTCTTGATTAAAGTAGTACGGTATGTGAATTTAATAGCTTAAGTCCCATAGCCAAATAATGATGTAATTTTTTTTTTTGTATCAAACTTCTGTGAGTGCTTTAAAACAGAAGAGATTAAAATCTAGTTCCTATGACTGCTGTGTTTGAAGTTTTTTTTCTAGAAAAGCGTTGCATTAGCCTGTCCTTGAGCGCAGGTAATGTAATAGAAAATCGTTGGGGATTTTTGCTTGTAACAAATTTAGACTTAGATTCTTATCATATGTTAATGTTTTTAATAATCTTACATTACAGATCTCCTTACTTTTATGGCCTGTACTTATGACTCCTGCATTATGTATGCTGATGATTACTATGTGAATGTAAGTTATTGAATTGATTTTATGACGGTGGCATAGAGCATAAAGTTGAGTTCACTTCAGGAAATAAAAGCGATGCAAACACAAAGCACTAAAATAAGTCTTTTGTGTCATATTGGGTGATGAACCACAGAGGGATTTGTAATTCAGCTTTCTGCTGAAACGCTTTTGTGAAGTGGTGCTCCAGCATCACTCACCCTCCAGTGCTCAGTGTCCCCAAACTTGGCCCAGTTACTGGCGAGACAGAATGTATTGGATCCGCTTTGAGTCTACAAATGGTGACAGATTAATTTGGAAAGACAGATTACAAACATGCATCATGGCCACAGTCTGAGTCCTATAAAAGTGATGCATGGCTGGTGCAGAATGATAAAAATTCGTATCAAGGGAACAGCTTAATTAACTATTCTTGATTAAAGTAGTACGGTATGTGAATTTAATAGCTTGTCTTCAAAAGCAGAATGTGAAATCGCTTATTACTTTGGTGTATCTTGCTGGCAAATTGTGAGCTGCCAGAGGTTCTTTGTGATTAATTGAGTTTAGAGGAACTTAACACTGGGGTGGGAGATACCAAATAATTATTCTACTCTTGCTTCAAGCTCATTGCCTCATGTGAATAAAGAAGTTGTTGAGAACAAGGTCATGGAAGTGGACTAGGAATAGGATCGATAGCTGTCAGGAAAGGGAAGGCATATTTGGATTGTGAAGCAAGGACTTCAGTTGAATACCACCATCAAAATGTTGGGCGGTGAAATAGATAATAGCATTGCTGTTCAGACTTCCAAGTTAATGGTCGATTTGTATGTCATCATGGTTGTTGGAGTCATTGTAGGTATGGAAAAGAGAAGCTTATTGTGTCTCACTTCTGTCATATTTTAGGTTGAGCAGCTGTAGTTCATGAAGTGTTTTCTCAATGGTCATGCTTTGTGGAGCTCTAGTTGTTCTTGTGGTTCTTTGAGACCTTCTTGGTGTGTGTAGGTGAAGAAGGTCACGTATTCTGCAGCCCGTTACACCTTTTACATGCATCAGTATAATGCTTGTCTTTTTTGCAAGAGCATGATATTGATGGCTCGTGTCCAGCAAGCTTCTAGATCCTGTTCAGCAGAATTATTACATAAGCTGGTGTTTCCATGTTGTATATATCCAGTTGGTTATTCCTGCCTAAGTGTAATACCTAGCACTTGGGCCCTGTTTAAATAATCTCCTCTCTTTTTCAGTACATCTCTCCAAGTTGTCAGGATAACTTTGAATTCTGCAAAGTACAGTCTTTCCTGGCTTGATGCTCTCTGTGGTTTTAGAAAGCAGTCGTCGTCTCCAATTGATGATTATTCATCATCCAGTCCCTAATGAAAATCCAGCTCCAGGACAGATACCAACAAAATCCTACTCGATACATTCCTCCATTTTAACAATGTGCCATTGTAAACTACATTCTGTGTGGCTTGCCAGCCAGCTTTGTACTTATCCTAGAGTGCTTTCGTCTTGTAGGTCTAGAAAAACAGACTTGGTTTTCCTAACATGTTTATGAAAATGCCAAGAGAGATGGTGACAAAAACCTTACGAAAATCAAGGCATATCACATGTTCACTGCAACCAATATAACTGAAATATGGTATTTACATAAATATGAGTTGTTTTTAAAAAAATAGACGTTTCAAGTACTGTTAGTTTACAACGTTTTTCCCATGTAAAGGTTTTGCCTAAAAATACTAATACTACAGGATGGATATTTGCTTTAAAATACAAGCTTAGATTGTGAAGCATAATTGAAAGCCAAAGGGTGAATTTTGGGAGCAAGTTTTATTGCTGCAGCATGAAGAGCATTCAATGCCTTTGTTACACAATGCTTCGGTATTAGTCAAAGCTCAGATTCAGTCAGTCTGATCAATTAGCACAGATGTGCAAGTAGTGAACTTTATCATTATATGATGTCAAAATGAGCTTAAAAAAGGATCTCTTCATCATCTCCTTTAAAATAACATAAAAATCCTGCTTTACGTTTCTTTCAGAATCAGTACCTCAAAAATATTTATACTTGATCTCATCTGAAGAACCTTCCTGATTACAATCAGAGACAGTTTTCAGGGCATGTTTTCACTGTAAACAGGTAAATATGCTGTTTGGATGGGTGAGCATTGCTGCTGCTTGAAAGTAAGGTGGGTGAAAAAGATGATCTTACAGCAGCTGTCCTGGCTTTGAGACTGGGCATCTGCACACCTGCAGCTGATCCAAGATGAAGAATTAGGTTTTGCTCCTAATTTTTTCCTGATCCAAGATGAGGAATTAGGGTTTGTTCCTAATTTTTTCCTAATATCCTAATTTGTTAGGTTTGTACACAGGATCTTACCTTGACTAGAATTAGTGAAGGTCTGAGTCCTTAATAAAACAGCAGAGAGGTACAGTTTCTTTAAGAGATACTCATTCCTCCTGGTACCCTTCTCTTGGGAGCAGGGCTTACTGCAACAGGTAGGCTTGCTGAAATGAATAGGACTGGCTGTGGCTGAAGATATTGTACCCTACAGTAAGTAAATATAAAGCACAAACTTCTTAAGGGCATGTCTATGTCAACACATTTTTCGTGGAGATATATATATTGCAGAAGCTGCCTCTGCAGTTACACCTAATTATAAGACACCATTGTTTTGTATTTTATGAGTGCTTTGAAAAAATTAGCAAAATCCATTAATACTGTGGTCAGTGAACTCATCTGAAATTGCCTGACGATGCTGTTATTTATACACAGTGGAAAAATCAATAAATTTAATCCAAGGTAAAACTGTCTGGCTCTCTAAAGGAGAATGCTGCCTTGGTTGCCGAGGACTGGAAGTCATTGCCTCATGCTAGCTGAGTAACATCCAGCAGTTGCGTGGCTGAATCTTCCAGAATGATTTGACTCATGGGGACCAAATATCTAAATGAAGTGTATTTGTCATGCTGCAGTCCTATAGGATTAAGCACTTGGATTCATTTGATCTGATGCGTTCCAACAATATTAAATAAGTCAATTTTTTATTGTCCTTTGCACCTTGTATTTTCCTGGCTGTGGAAGTCCAGCATCTTACTTTTTGGAAACTGAGCTGTGATATGACAAATATTTCTGGCTAGTATTTCTAGCTCTGGCAGGGCTTGAAGAATTCTTGGCTGGCTTTTACAGTAGGCTGATAGCTTAGACCAAATATAACAAGAGGCAGAGTACAGCATGTAGAATTAAATCATGTTACTTGTTACTATATTATTTTTCTTGTCTTGAAATTATTCACTGTATTCTGGGTTTTGTGATAAATAGTCATTCTAAAATGTTTTAATCAATACTTAGATGTTAAATAATTTTAAACAAAACGTCTGAAAGATCCTTTTGTCTTTAGGAAGATAATTACACTGGGAAATTTGCTTTCATAATTCATTTGGGAAGTCCAATTTATTGAACATTTGGGAGGTAGGACTCCTGATATCTGTGGTTTCTCCTCTGGAACCTTCTTTGCAGCCATGTCAATGGGCACTATTTATAGTCACACAAAGACACAAGTTGCATAGTTTAAAGTCTTTGCAAAGGTACCTCATGGGTAGGAGAAAAGGGAAGGAGAAGGCTATCGTGTGAGTGCAAAGCCATGAATCGACTACAATAGACACATCTCTGTTCCTGCCCACAGTAGCATTCATACATAAGTAAATAAAGACTGACAAGGTAGGAGTGGGAACAGAGGAGGACAAGTAATGGTACACAGCTTTCCAAAGAGGTGAGCTTTGAGGTGGAAACCAAGAGAGAGGGAAAGTTTCCTCCCTGCTGCATTGGCTTTGGCGCTGAGCAGGCTGCACAGCCATTTGAATCGGTGTGAATGAACCCTGTGAAAAAGACATAAAGTTTTATTTTCAGGCAGATCAGTGAGTTAATAGGACTCCTTACAGGGCCAGACAAGTCCTGGTTCCTGGCAGGAGTGTACCAAAAGTCCATGACTGAGACCGTTTTAGTGACAGACCTCAGTTAAATGGACATAAATTGACTGTGAAACTGCACTCTTAATGAGAGAGGGACCTACCAAGAGGTAAATAAATACCTTTCCGTATTGAAAAATATTCTCTGAACATGTATTGCGTTTTTAATGCTGGCCAGAGTTTCTGATCAGTCCAGGAGAGCACGTGCTGAACGTTCATGGATGTGCAGCTCCCCTGGATCCCTTGGGGGATCTCGGAGACCAAAAGCCGCCCTCTCAGCAAGCTCGCAACAGCGCAGCTAATACTAATTGAAAGTGATTTTAAGCTCCAGGAATTTGGGACTTACTTAAACTAAACTCTGAATATGAGAATTAGGAGGAGACCACCTAATCATTTAAGTGTTTGCCTTCCCAGATAAGCCTTGATAATATCCTGAGCGTTCTCTGCACTGGCTGGCTGGTTAACAAGTTGCTTAAGGTGCCCTTTCAGAAGTGAGCAGACAGGGGAAATAGCAGTGCACCGGCTCAGTCTGAGGTTGATGTAATCACAGATGGCTCACTCAGTGCTGTCTGAGCAGCAGAAAAGTATGTAGATGGGCTGGAGAAGAGAGACCATAGGCACAGGAGCTCACAGGTTTGAGGCAAGTACACCTGTAAGCAGTGCACGGCAAGGCCATTGGGTTTGCCAAGGCAAAGGAGCAAGCCCTATACATAGTAACAGAAACGCTTTAATGGTCCTAGAACATTAATAGGATGGTGCAGTGTTACTACCCACTTATTTATAGCTGCAAGTTTAGGGTGATGTGTGGCTGCCCGTGTCTCATTTGGAAGAAACAAGTAGAGGAGTCTTGGCTGAAAGGAGCGTATTTCCTTCTGCTCATTACACTCAGTTGATCGCTGTTGATTTAAGTGAGGTTTAAACATCATAAAATGTGCCCCCATCTTTTGATCCCCTATCTGCTGTTTGCCCTTCCTTTCTCCCGTGAAGGTTATTTTGTCAATTCTGTGTGGCACAGGCTTCTCGAGCTGGCCTCCATGTTGTTCCTGTGGCTGGTTGTTTGCCCGTCTTCCCCTTTGGCTTTCCTTCCCTGAGTGCCTTACCCAGCTGTTATAAACATACATAGCAGTATTGCAAAGAGTCCTTCCAGTTGAAGGACTTCCAATCAAGTCATTCATTGTCATCGTGATGTTTAATAGCTGCAAAATTAGTCTTCAGCACATGTGGTCTTCTGCTGGAAGAGTCGTGCAGACCATGATTCAGGAGAGCAGCATTATGGGCATATGCACTGTTGACCTAAGGGGGATGAAACAGGCCCTTAAGTGCTTTGCAGATCCAGGAGCGAAGTGTGGCTGGGTTGAAGTTTACACCAGGAAAACTGTTAACAATGAATTTAAGCACATGATTCTTTAGGGACGTGCTCCATCATGTCCCATAGCCTCAGTGATGTGGGAGGCTGTGCTTTTCATGAAGAGTCAGGGAATGAGAGCAGTTCTGCATTTCACTGGTAGGGGAAAAAGTGATCCTGACACACAGTTCATGCCTCAGTTTGTTTCAAAACTGCTTTTGCAATCCTTCAGGTTGAGAAGTTTTGGGTAAGCGTTGTCAAATTTGGCTGCTAAGCACCAAGCACAGTGTTTCCAGTTGTCTTTGTAAAAGTTATACAATCTATTTGTTGATGTTCCTTACAGGGTTGATAAGCCTGCTTGAAGGTCAAGTGTGCTCCTTGCTAGGTCTTGATGTTCTAGGTCTTGCTAGGGCTCTAGTCTGTTTTAACAGTTTATAACATGTAGGCCAAAGGAAAGCCAAGGAAGGAATACATATCATGGGTCTCTGCTATGGGTTGTTCAAAAGTTGAAAGTTTTGACAGGACAAATGACTTAACATGGTCTTTGGTTGAACGTAGGTACAGGATCTGCAGAGAGCCCTGATCACCATGTCTCTGCTGCTCTTCATTTTGCCAGAGAGATGAACAAGTGAGAAATATTACTCACAGCTTACTGATTTTGATTTTAAAATAGACTTTATTTGTTAATGTTCTTAGTAGCAATCAGGGAAGATTCTTGGCCTGTTGCAGCTGCTGTGCTTTTATATGGCTCATAGTGTTATAAGAAGGCAAAGGGATTATGGGGCTTTGGCGACTTTAATAAAACCTATTTTTGCTGTTAGGATCATTGATGTGGTATATGGTTTGAATTAAAGTTCTCGCTATCATATTAAGATTCAACAAGGAGTTAATTAAGTGTAGAGAAGTAATGGAATGCTAATACTACAACACTGCAGTGAAAAATGAGGCAGTATTTCCATACTAAACTCTAGTTTTCTCCTCGTTGTAAGTACCATGCCTGTGAACGTGCATCAGAGTATACTTCTGGTTCAGGCAGAAAGCTTTCATGTTTGGCAGTGCTGCATCTCTTGGTAGTAACATGCCAGTCCATCATTTTCTGACCATTCCTGTGATGGGATAACCCTATTAAATTTTAGAGTACTTATCTTTGCACTCATTGGACTTGAAAAGAAAATAGTGTGTGTTAAAACTTGGCATCTGCAAATGGCTGAAAATCAACTTGTAGACTTGAAAGTTAGTTTTGATTAGAAATAGCAAAATTGAAATGATTTAAGAATGCCTGTTTTGCTTGTTGTATGTGATTTTTGTTGATTTTAGGAAGACCTGTTGGACTGTGAGTCATGGAACATGCAGATATTTTACTTTCTGATAATTCTGTTAACACTGAATAATTGTTCTGTTAAATAATCCAAGGGTTGAGGCAGGAAGATAGATCATCCCCACCAGCTTTTTGGCTTGAGAGAGATCTTCACTACTGTACCACAAATTTTATGTACCTAATAGAGAAGTTGAGCTCAGCTTATTTCTCCTTCAGCATTCATTTACCTCATTTTTTTTGAAGTATGAATGCAGTGTACAGATGTCCCCTGTATATGTGGTAATAAAACTTAATGATATTTCAGCGGCAAACCATGATTTACAGTAACAAAATGAGTACATTCAGACAGGGTTCACAGAAGCTGGAGGGATTTGAAGCGGAGCTGCCTCTGTTTTTGAAGGAGTTGGGCTCTGTCATCCCCAAATACATGATCTGACCTGCTTTTCAAAAATAAACGTGCTTTCCTTTTTTAGGGAAACCTCAACAGTAAAAATAGTTGGTAGAGCCACGTGTAGCTTCTGTCCATTTGCTTATGAGTCTCAGATAGGGCTGCTGCAGGCAGAGAAATGCCATCTCTGAATACGGTAGGTTAACCTCGCTGGTTTGAGATACCGCATTAAAAACAGGAGCTTTTCTTTCTCTTAAATATGGCAATACATGTGATACATCCTGACTTCAGTGAGGCTTTAAATACGGTGACCGAAATTGGAAATGCGCTCTGTAGGAAAGATGTAGGCAGATGGAAAGAGCCCAGAGGGAAGTGACAAGAATAGGAGGTTTAGCAAACGTAAGCTGTAATGGAAGATGGAAGGAATTGATTTGTTTAGCCTAAAAATACAGAAGGAAATGCAAGTCACCTGATATATAAAAGGTTGCTTTAAAAGGCATGACAATCAGTTTTTCTCCGTGACCACTGAGAGATGCAAGAAGACATCAGGCAAGGATTTAAGCTGGGTAGTAGGATAAATGTTTGAACTTTTAGGGAAGTGGCAAAATGAAAGACGGGCTGTTGAGAAAACCTGCAGGATAGGAGTTTGGAGAACAGGTTAGACAGAAATCTGTTGAAGTGTTTTGGATACATGCCCTCAGGTGATGCAATTAGGTGGTATTTTGAAATATCTTCCTTTCATGGTGGTTGATACCATGTGAAGCTCTCAGGAGACTAATCTTGTAGAGTTTCACAATGCTATTTCACGTTCTGATCAAGGAGCTATTGAAATTTTGTGGGTGAGTGAAGGATCCATTCCTGGCCACCCTGATCTTGCATGGCGTACGAGACCTCCTTTTCCATGTTCAGTCCCTCCCAAGGGAGCAGACACTGTATCCCAACACTGGCCTGTCTCATGGCCATGCCACTGCTGGGACTGATGCACAGCAGCCACGCTCGGCTGGCACTGACACATTCCTGGAGAAAAGATTTGCTGCTTTCTGGAAAAGGAGGGCAGTGCTCATTTTGAGTCTTTTCCATGTCCTCTCCCACCTATGCGGGGTGGTTTTGGGAAGAGGTGATGCAGAAGGTGGGATGATGGACACGTTAAATCAGAGCGGACAGTAAAGGCCGTAATAGGCATACAGTCACTTGAGACTCTTACATGTTGGACATGAGTATTTCCAGGCCTGTAATTGGATTTTAAGCTAGTTCTTCACCCAATATTGGCTTGGATATCTTCCTTTAATCTGCAGCATCTTGAGCATCAAAGCTATTTTTATATATCCTTGATGGAATATATTTACTTATTGGTGCCTCTTTTTGCTAACACTGAGGAGACATGCTTATTTATCCGCTCTTTTTCCAAGGAAACTTAGAGGAGATAAACACTTAAAAACCCAGCCTCCATTACTGATTTAAAAGGCTTATAAAATTTTTAAACCGTTTACGATTGTCTTTCATTCTGATGTATGATATCTATTCTCAGTATTACTCTCAGATAAATTTGTTTGGAGAATCCAGACAAAATCCATGCTTATATATCTGAGGACCGGAAACTCAGTAAGTGAGCAGGCTACTATATTCTCTGTGAAATATAATCATTCTTTCTACTATTAACAGCTAACCAAAACAATGAAAAGATGGTACAAAATACATAAATCAGATTTAAGGTTCCTCCTGCAGCCATAATACTTTTCATGTGTGTCATAGTACATATGTCATATTTAAAAATATTCAAACTATTATGTCCTTTAAAATGTACATTTTACCCACACTCGCTGAAATTTGCCACGTAGCAAGAACTATAACTTCATTCTCTCAGGTCTTAAATCTTATGCCTCCCGCAAATTTGAGAATTAATGCAAATAAAACAGACACTGAGAGGAGCAAAATACAGACATTGAAAATATGTTCCAGCAATGGCATTTACATAATTGCAATCAACCAAAAATGTAAAAAATTTGAGCCTTGGACAGTGCTGGGAGAATGAGAGCTTATTGTAGGGAATTCTTGCTGGTTTGGAACTGGCATTAATATGTTTTTTTCCCTTTGTCAGCCGCACAGCTCCGCAAGTGGGAAATGCAATTAGCCAGCAGCGTCCATCTGCATGAGCGCGCCGCATGCGGCATATGATGTTCCACATGTTTGGAGGGGTTTCCCATGATGTCAGCCTGTGGGAACTTCTCAGGATTACCTTGATCAAAATTTTGTGCTACCATTTTATCTGCTTACATTTGGCTTAATGGTGTCTTTTAATTTGCACCTTATCTTCTAATTAGTTCTGTTTTTCCTCTTCTCTTAATTGTAAACAACAAACCCAGAAAGACTTTTTCTTTCGTTGCTTTCCCTTGTTCCATCCTTTGTAAATCTCAGGTTTGAACAAGAGGGCAAAAGTATCTTACGTGTATCCTGCAAAATTCCCCATTAAGACTGGATTAATGGGACACTCTCATTGTCCTAACATCTAGGAGGATCTCAGTGCACTTTATGGAACTGCTTGGATGTAATAAGAAATGTGTAATAAACAGTCTACTCAAACTTGCAATTTGCAGATAAAAGCCAGCAACCTAACTGCGGACTGTACAAGAGGAGGCACCATCAACATGCTGTTGTTTTGCAGATGGAGGGAACCAAGTGTTATTTTTAACGCCTCCTCAAAGTGGCTGTTTGATGGTCACCATCTTTTCAGTGAGCCCAGCCTAAAATGTAACCCAAAACTTAGTATTAGTATTAGTGAGGTAGTGTATGTGCACATGGGGAGTCATCAGTCTCAATTGGTTTTGACAGCGCAGGAAGATCTTAGGAGGCTTCGCTTGCATGTGCCTGATGTGGAGGCATCTCTCAGGGAACTGATTTTACAAAGGGTGGGTGTAGAGCATGTTCCAAAAACAGGCTGAAAAAGTTCAATTTTGCCTTTAGAAAACCAGCTTTAGAAATCACTACAGCTGCTGAAATTTTAGGCGCAGCTATTTAAAAAGCCACGAAACAGGGCACATCTCGTTCTCTAGATACGTTCTCTCGTATATGTTTGAAGGGCATAAAGCTCTTCAAAACCATCCCAATAAAAAGCTCTGCAAAAATTGTAGTAGCAATAACCTGCTTGCCATTCTAGCAAAGTGCTTTCTTGAAGCAAAAACTAATGGATACATGCCCTGCTGCAGATGGGCTGCATAATGCACCAAGTTACTCTTCAGACTGTCTACACCATTTCTTCCTGGCTATAAATGTTTTACAGACTTCACACAATACTGTTGTTTCCATGTTACTACACTTGGTGGAAAACTGCCTTCAGGAGACATACACGAAAAACTTGAGGGCATGACTAATATATACATTTACTATAAATAACTATATTTGTGTAAAAGCTTGTTGAGTGAGAGAGAGAATAATTGACAACACAGGCCTAATAAGCAGAAGGTTAATTTTTGAGCCAGGTTTTGTCATCCAGATTAGCTGTACAATCCAGAAGAGCGACATACCTGCAAAAGAGCAAGGTTGGTTGTACTTTTTGTTGCCAAGTGCCCTAAAACCTCTGAAGTTTCCTCCAGAGTCAGTCTAGTCTTGTAAGTTACCAGTAATGCAGTTTTTAACTTTTATCCATCTATTTTTTATTTGCTAGATAAAACTTTCAACCACTCTGATGTGCCAAAGCCATTAAAGATCTGGTATATTAATGAGAGTGGGAGAGCAGGTTTCCTTTCTGCCTATAGCATTTTATTTGCAGTAGTTCTGGATATTTTTCAATTAAGCAAGCATTCCTCATGCCCTCAAGCAATCCCACGTCACCTTAATTTCTGTTGTATATAACTGAGGGACAGTTTTCAGCCTCTTGCAAAGTTGTTCATAGAGGGGATGTTCCTCAGCTTCATTTTGCAAGTTGCACCCTGCTGGAAATCTTGCAGACGCGTCCCTTCTTCTGCTTCCTGCTTGTGTTCCCATTCTCTATGAAACGCAGTTTTATTACATGGATAAGTAAGACTCTTCTGAAGGAGCAAGATAATTTCCCATTTGAAATGAAACTTTGTGCAGCGCTGTGGATACAGGTGTTTTGGCTTTATTTATGTCTGTGATCATTTTCTTATCCTGGCTGACCTTTCGGCGTACTGCAGAGGCTGAAGGAACCAGAAAACCCTGACGTTTAGGGTGATGTGAACCTCGCATTTCAGGACGGAGGCGTTTTTCAAGTGATCATGCTCCTCATTTTCTGTAGGGGACACCTTGAAGTTTAGCAATCTATCTGCAGAAAAGAACTTTGAGATAGAAATACACATTTTTGTCTTTCTGGACCTTGGTGTCATAAGCCATATAGAAAGGAGAGGCTTCAAAAATGTGGGGTGATACAACTGCAGAGCTGTGAAAGGGAACAGGATGGCAAGGTGCAGGGAAGAGTTTCCCTGGAGGATTTATTGGTCACACTTATTTATCATGTAGGTTCCTTATTTGTAATTTCATCTGTTTATCTGCCTTCATTTCTCATCTTCATGCCAGCTGCTGCCATGTCTAAATTTCAGTTCATCTACAGCTTTCCTGGTATTTGGTTACTCGACAGAAATATTTGGAATTACTGTAACCGATTAGTCCAGACTTTCTAATATTGACTGGGAGGGAGAAGTGGTTGGAAAGCTGATGGTGACGTTTAAAAAGCTGTAGCTATTAGCTTTAGTAAATATTAATGCCCCTTGAAAACCCTTTAGAGGTGGGAATTGCCCTTAATGTTTTTTTCCCTGCTCTTTAATGACATTCTTCATCAAAGCTCAAAGACCAGTAACTTTGGCTGAGGGTGAACTATATTTAGATACTGCAGGAGAAGTCCTGCAACTCCCTCCAGAGGGAGCTTTAAAAAGCTGTAGCTATTAGCTTTAGTAAATATTAATGCCCCTTGAAAACCCTTTAGAGGTGGGAATTGCCCTTAATGTTTTTTTCCCTGCTCTTTAATGACATTCTTCATCAAAGCTCAAAGACCAGTAACTTTGGCTGAGGGTGAACTATATTTAGATACTGCAGGAGAAGTCCTGCAACTCCCTCCAGAGGGAGCTTTTTTCTCTCTTTCTTTAATGACATTCTTCATCAAAGCTCAAAGACCAGTAACTTTGGCTGAGAACTATATTTTATTTGTAATTTCATCTGTTTATCTGCCTTCATTTCTCATCTTCATGCCAGCTGCTGCCATGTCTAAATTTCAGTTCATCTACAGCTTTCCTGGTATTTGGTTACTCGACAGAAATATTTGGAATTACTGTAACCGATTAGTCCAGACTTTCTAATATTGACTGGGAGGGAGAAGTGGTTGGAAAGCTGATGGTGACGTTTAAAAAGCTGTAGCTATTAGCTTTAGTAAATATTAATGCCCCTTGAAAACCCTTTAGAGGTGGGAATTGCCCTTAATGTTTTTTTCCCTGCTCTTTAATGACATTCTTCATCAAAGCTCAAAGACCAGTAACTTTGGCTGAGGGTGAACTATATTTAGATACTGCAGGAGAAGTCCTGCAACTCCCTCCAGAGGGAGCTTTTTCCTTCCTCTTCCTTTTTTTTTTTTCCTTCTTTTTTTTCCAACTTTACACTTCTGTTGGATTTTTCAGATTTTTTGAGATCCTGCAGCTTGAGTTGAGTGTAATGGGCGTGGTAGATGTTCTTCTAATAATCCTTCCCCCCCTCAGTTTGTAACATCTCAAAGGCATTTTAAAAAAGCAACTACAAATTAGTTACTGCACCAGTTTCAGCCAAATATGCAAACAGCTGGTCCAAGAAAAAAAAAAAAGCAGGCCAGGTGACAACCTGAACAGAAAGCAAGTAACCTCAGATGAGATGTCGTTGGAGAGGGAGCTCAATATTGGAGAGCCAGTGGGGCAAGAACTGAAATGGAGCCAAACCTGCAGACAGAGCAAGTTTGTTGTCCTGCCTCCAGCCAGTGCCGCACTCTGCAAGGAGGTTGTTTGCTTCCTCCCTTGGAGGGGTAAATTAGGCTCAGTTTAAACCTCTCTCAGAGTTCATAGCATGTTCTCAGCTAGTCTCTCTCCCCCCCCCCCCCCTTTTTTTTCTTTCTCCATGATTCACCCAGCTCCATGTAATCCATACTCTTCTGTAGTGTCATTTTGTTCTTCTCACTCACACTTGCCCTGAATTTCTGTGTTTGCTTCTTTAGTGGATTATCTGAGTCTGGTGAAGGATCTCCATGTAGGTTGTATTTATTTTGTACAGGCACAACAAGAATTTCTCTTTTGTGTTTTGAAGGCCTGGCTGAAAGCCACCTTGCACTCAGTTGAAAGACTCTTGTTGACTTTAAGCCAGGTCTTGCTGAGCAAGATGCATAGGTTTATGCATGCATGTACGTATGACTGGTAAATAAACACTAAAAGCAGCATTATCTGATTTCTCAGATTGCAGCATATGGTTCCCTTTCTGGTGGGCTGTAGAAAGCTGCTCAGGATTTGTTCCTTTCTCTTTTTTTACGTGTTTTTATCCCATTTTGAGTAATTTTTAATTTTTTTTTTTTGTGCTTTCCAAATCCTGCTCTTCCATATTGCATTTCAGGAGCCGGAGTCGCTATAGCAAAATTTCCCAGTAATAGGGGGAAGGAGGAGCTCCATTAAGCGGCTTGTTTCAGGATGAGGCCTGCCCTCTGGAACAAATTTGAGAAAACCATGGACCTCTGATGAAAGCACAGGATCTTCTTCTGCCAAACCTGGGTTATACTCCCAGTGTCAATGCAGACTCACTGCGTGATGTTGGCTGGGTTTGCAGAATCTGATTTTTTTCCAAAATAAATGCCAGGCAGGGTGTCTGCTTCTGTCTTCCCTTTGCATGCCTGAATGGCCACAATTTGGGCCTGAAGTCTTCAGGCTTCAGTCTCTTCCACTGTTACTTGTGGATAAAACTCAACAAACCTACTCAAAATTTTTTTCCCCAGTGTCCTATTTATTAAGAAAGATACTTTATCACAGAATCACAGACTGGTTGAGGTTGGAAGGGACCTCTGGAGGTCATCTGGTCTAACCCCCCTGCTCAAGCAGGGCCACCTAGAGCTGTCTGCCCAGAACCGAGTCCAGACAGCTTTTAGACATCTCCAAGGATGGAGATATTTATAGGGGTAAGGCATCATGGGCAAATCCTTCATGCTTAGCTGAAGAAATTTTGGCCTGATACAGCAGTAATATTTATTAAAATATTCCATTTAAAACTAAGATTTTGTTATGAAACACGACCTCAAGCTTCATTCAACTCTGCAAATAACAGCCATGTTTTCAAGTCCTCATTCTGAAGACCAAGGTGCTCCAGGGGGCAGGATGGCAGCACTTGGTCAAATGGACAGGCTGAACATTGTTGTTGCCTCAGGTGCCTCAGTTACAAGGTGCTCCTTAAAACTGAGCCTCCATGGTGGATCGCAAACAATGTTTTCTAGGAGCCTGGGAAAAGATGGGCGTCAATAGTGGAGCAGTGCCAGCACCCATTGACTTGTGTCGCAGTTGTGTGTTCAGGAGTCTACATGACTGCATCCACAGTCGCAGCCACCTGGGAGGTGTATTGGAGAGATCAGGGGAGTTTGTTCCAATATTGGCTCTTCTCATGGCCGTTGCCAGTAGAAGGTTGCTTTTAAGAAAGACTTATTTTGGAAAGGTAGAAGGTCCTTCTGATGACTGTGATTATAACATCTTTCTTGGGTGTCTTCTCACCATGAGCATCTATTTATTTGTCTCTCTTTGCGTGTGTGCCATGAAGGTTAAATTTGTTACTAAGCCCTGGCTTTAGGGTCCGGTGTACATTTTGAAGCCAGTGTGCATCTGGAGCACACTGTCCGGTGCTGGGTGTGTGCAAACCGAGGTCCTCTCCAGCCTGGTTTCCAAAGCTCAGCCCGCGTAGGCACCCACCTCTCTCATCAGATAGGTCCATGATTTTCATCATCCCTCATGCCATGCATAGGATCCTGAGAGGAGGAGGAGAATGGACTCCCTGTGTTAGCACCGTCCAACATACATGATCCATACCGTGCCCACCTCATCACTGAGTGTGCCCTAGACCCCCTTCTGGACAGCACAACGTATACGCATATACACATTATGGCAGGGATAATGTGATCCCTCTGATGAAATGGCATCCAAGAATAATCATCTTTGACCAGCATCTGAGGTTTTTCAATGCTTGATTTGCCCCTTTGTTATAAAGGTACCCTAAATAACATTTTCAGGTGGTTTTGCTTCCAGGTAGCTAGAGAAAGAAGAGAGAGGCTCTCTTCCTGCCAAATGATAATACAAAAAATAAATGCTCATGTATGTATAAAGCGAGGAAACTCGAGTAAAATCTCATAGGTCAGTACTTCTCCCTTGTTCACCCTGATGCATCAAGACAGTCCATGTAGAATATTGTTACCTGAGGCCGGTCCTCATAGCTGAGGGAGGTAAAAAGTGCTGGGCTGGCATATTGAAATTTTATATCTCATCTTTCATGCCATTTCTCACTGATGCATTTGGTTTCCTTCTTTTCAAATACAATTATTTTAGAGTAGTTTATGGTATAAAAAGAAAATAAATACTTCATTTTTCCCCTAAATAATTTTAATGATGAATTACATGGCTCCAGAAAGCAGTTTGAAAGGCGCTGTGGGCTCCTTTGAAGAAAAGTGTCATCCTGATATAAATCAGGAATATTATTTTATAAATATTTGAATAGCTGTAAACTACCAATATCGAGTAAAATGTGATCACTATCTGGAGAGACCCTTGATATCTATCAACTTTTATATCTCATCTTTCATGCCATTTCTCACTGATGCATTTGGTTTCCTTCTTTTCAAATACAATTATTTTAGAGTAGTTTATGGTATAAAAAGAAAATAAATACTTCATTTTTCCCCTAAATAATTTTAATGATGAATTACATGGCTCCAGAAAGCAGTTTGAAAGGCGCTGTGGGCTCCTTTGAAGAAAAGTGTCATCCTGATATAAATCAGGAATATTATTTTATAAATATTTGAATAGCTGTAAACTACCAATATCGAGTAAAATGTGATCACTATCTGGAGAGACCCTTGATATTTCTATCAACTTCAATATATTTTAGTAGCCAGTCTACAGAGACAAATTAATCTTAAAAATTATGTAAAAATCAGTAAATCTGGGGGAACGTGCCACCTTCAAACATCAGTGGCTCCAAGATATAGCTGCAAGTTGGATACTTCAGCCTTTTCCAAATTAAAAAAAAAACAGCCTTGAAACTAAGAACCGCATTTTACTTACACTAAGTTTTACTGTTTTTGTTTTTCCCCCATATGGTTGCATGTTTGTTTAATTTTTGTAACTTTAGAGGAAAAACAATTAAAGACCAAAATGTGACTGTAAGTTAATGAAAATTAGCTTTTAGATTAGGTAGTAGCATTGCTGCTATCATCTTTAATTGATTTCTTCCTGGCCAATTTAATCAATTAAAAATGCATAAAATAACATATAGTCTCTTCATAAAATATGTTAGCACTTACGGAAGCATCTCTTAAAAATCAGCCCTTCTCTAGTAAGCCGTGAGTGTTAAGAGAGTTGAGAAGAAGGACTATTAGCAGCTTACCTGAGTCCATCTGTGGCAGTCTTATGAAGAAAAGCAAAATACTTCAAATGAAGTTCACATGTCTCAAGAAATGGGTTTGTAAGAGGGGAAGCAGCAAGGGAAATGTTGACAGATATTTAATTATAATGGCAGTAGTGGCTGTTGCTGTGTTAATAGCATCTGGCAGCAGAATCACCGCCATCTGTTAATGCCCTGAAATTCTGATACGGTGCATCCTTTATGGAGGAATTAACAATAAATAACCAATCTATCAAATGAAATCACCTTGATTGGATGACAGCTTTACCTAGATAATGATTAATTGCAAAATAATGGGGAGTAAAATGTCCACTATTTGCCTTTTTACTATAGACTAGCTAATGCCGCTATCCGAGTACAGCATCCTGGAGGGTTTAGTTTTAAGCTTGTGGTGTGAGACATCATTTAGTGCATCTCCTTTAAATAATCCTTATAAGTAGAGCTATATTAAAAACAAACTTTAGCATCTTAATTTCTATTTGCAACAGATTAGGACTCTAAAATGAGTTGCAGTTCTGTTGATGCACGGTAATTTATTTAATGTTAAATAAGGGAGAAAATGAGGTTAGACTGACAGAAATGACCCTTCAGCCAAAGTCAGGTCAGCCTGGAAGAGCAATCTGACTACGTTAAAGCATTTCACGTTTCTTTGTACGCTCAATATTAGAATCCAAACTATTAATTTCTGATAAATCAATTTGTCTTCAAAGTGATGGGAAAAAAATATTCTATTTGTTTGTATTTGGAAGAATTATTTTTGATTATCTGTTTTTATTTTGGTCAGTGTAATGAAGTATCACTGCCATAAATAATAGCTATAAACAAAGCAATAAGCCAATTCGAGGCCTGGTTGGGTTTTATTTTTCTCTTAAGTCCTCTTTTTCTGTTCATTCCTGCTGAGCAACAGATGGAGAAGGTGGCATACTCTGATTAAATAGAAGAATTGTAAGTAACAGGTAATTGAGGTGTGTTAATTATCAGAAGCAATAGGAGGGAAAAAGTAAATTTTGGGATCTTGAAGTCAAGTAAACTGGAATTTTATTTCCGTCTTCCTGTGTGAGTCAGTTAATATTCTGAATGTTGCTCTGGGACCCACAGAGAGAAGGCAATGTACATTTTCCTTGTGTCTTTCTATTTGTTCCTAAGTGACATAAGTTTCTTTAGGCTGGGATTTGTGCTGATTCCAGCTATTGATAGAGCTGCACTGACGCTAAACCACAAGTGGAGGTGTGGAAAGCTGGCTTTGCACCACCGTGATTTATCACAGCTCCCGACGCAGGAGCTATAAATCAGAACTTCCCTTCCCTTTTAATTGAGCCAATGGATTTGCAGCAGTTTTTTGGTGGGGAAAGGTCTGTGCCTCCAGGGTGACAGTATGCAGAGACAGAAGATAGCCCAAAATTCACCTTGTGTTGCAGTAGGTGGGCAGGAGGTGTTATGGCGGCAGAACATGCCTACCAGTGGACCATCCAGATGTGCCATCCCAGATGTGCAGTGCGGACCATTCCTTGTGTCTGCCTCTGCATTGTGGCAAACGAACTGGTGGAGCAGATTTGAGGAAAAAGTCTCACCTGGTGCATGAGGTTGGGATTTAGCTGATTTCTGGTTTTGGTGTCTTCTCCATGAGACCTATCCCTCTCTCTTTATTTTGCTTGACAGTTGTATGAGTCATACATCAACTCGTATGAGTTGTATGACTATGTATATGCATGTTCATCACACACGCAACATGCATGTACATAGTCATCCCCCGTTAACACTGTTAAAATTAGAAGATGCTTTGAAAGCAAGTAGTTTCGTCTTCTGTTCTGCTGCTTTGACTTGACATGATAGGATCATGGGCAGGCAGTGGCTGGTGGGATGTAACAAACATAGAGAGACGTTTGTTAAGGCTTGGAAGAAAGGCTTGTTTCTCTCTCACTTATTTTCATGCAAGACACCGTTTTCTGTTTAGGAGGATTAGAAGATATGCATTAAACAGTGTTAAATATGCTGAGGCAGTTGATGTTTACAGCCCTTGTAGAATTATTCATTAAAATATTAACTGCTAGACAGCCTCTTTTTTTTTTTTAATCCAGTGATTTAGTAGCCCTCTTAAAAATCATGTTGTGTGATTCAGACATCCAAAGACTAAATAAGACAAAACAAAAACACCAAAATTACCCACAAAGGCACTAATTCTTGGGTTTACATTTCTTAAATTGTCATGGGCATGACATGCCTAAGAAATTCAGATGGATTTGTGGAGCGGGTGAGCTGTAAAATTTGACTCAGCTCTCTCCCATCTGCACCAGCAGTTTTCCCTAACACACAGTGCTGGGAAGATCTGGAAGGGGCCCTATCCTTCTCCAGGTTTTTGCAGACAATAGATATGTGTGTGCACTAAGCTTTGGTTTACAGAAGCTTTTGGCATGAGGACAAGATGTTATGTTGAAGTGCTGGCTCTCAACTAAACTCTTTTCCCTGCCCATGCCTTTTTTAAGATGTTTTTAATGGCTCTGGTCCTCTGTGGAGGACATGGTTGTGTTCTTGTCTATAAACTTATTCTGGTTTGCTTCCTTGGGCCCCTTGTGTCCAATTTTCTAGCTGAGCAGGTCAAGTCTGCCATTGCTGCTCTTCTCACTGGCACGTTTAATGTATGCTTTCTCCCACATACGGTTTGCCACGTGATGCTAATTTTTCTCACCTCTGTTCTGAGCAAACCTACAGGTCTGGGGTGACTCTGGGGCTCTGCCTTTCCAATGCTTTGCCTTGCTCCATTAAAGGTGCCAATCGGTGGTGTTATTGATACAAGTCTACAAGGATCCAAGCCGCAGCTGCACACCTCATTTTCCATGGACTACTGGAGAGTTGGTAGCCAGCGTGGTGTTTGATCGCTACGCGTCCTGGATGGATTTCACCTGGTGACCCAGGGGCAATCCCACGGGCCACCAAGCCTGTGACATTTAAAAATTGCCCAATCGGGGTCATTGCATCAATTGTGTTGCCTTTAATTTCATTTTTGATGAGCTTTTCTCATTCAGTTGTACAGGTAGAAGAGCCTGAACTCACCGCAGTGTGACACTGTGATGACAAATGCCTGTCACACTTTGTGTGCTTCATAGATACTGATGGTATCTCTGTTGTGTGTTTTTTGTGTGTTTCAGGAAAAAAGTGCCAGTTCAAATGTAAGACTTAAATCTAATAAAGAGATCCCAGGATTAGTACATCAACCCAGAGCAAAGTAAGTTCAATTTTTTTTTTTTTTAATTGTAATACAAATAAACACAGGATTAAGCAGTATCTGTGAGATTCCCAATTATTGCCTAGCAAAAACCAACTGGTGGTTCCAGCAGCCCTAAAACCATGCTCAATGTAAATAAAATAGGTAAGGTCGCCTGTGTCCTGATACCAATGACACAGCCGGGCAGCGCTTGTGCCGGCATCCCTGCAGCCTCCTCTCCTTTGCACAGCTAAGATGCAGGACTTAAAATGTGTGAGATGCATCTTGCCGTGCCTTCTAGGAGTACCATACTGTGTTATTTCTCAGCTTTCCATACAACTTACACATAAACAAAATTTTATATGCCCTAGTGTTCCTAAATACTATCGGTTAAGTTCCCAGGGAAGTATTTGCTAGCTCTTGGCTTAGGTTAGCAGCTATACTGCCTGGGATTAGGAATGGTAAGCTTCTTCCATTTAAAACGGTCAAGTTGTTTCTTAAAATGAGGGTTGTTTTGTAGCTGAGCATTTCTCCATCCTTTGCTCGCAGTTCTGTGCTGTACCCTGGCTGAGATCAGCCAGCGTTACATATGCCATGAATTACTTAACTCCTGTGACAAAGCTGGTTGTTGATATTAGTAACTCGTTTCTTATCTAAATCACCGTTACATTTTAATCACTAATTGGATTGAAAATAACAGATTACATGGAGCCATATATCGGGTTTGTAATGAAGAAGTGATAAAGCTTTACTGTTGGATTTTGAACAATAGTGGAAATGCTGTTCTTCATGCCGTGCCTTCAGGGCACTTATTAACTTAAACTTGCTGCATACCAAGTGCGTTGTACATGGTTTCAACTCTGGAAAATTCAGTAATTTCCTAAGCAACTGACAGTATAATTCAGCCTCCTTTCAAAAGGAAAAATCGAGCACTTCAGATGTAATTGCAAAGAAGTTCACGGTAGGGAGGTGGAGGTAAAATCACCCTTCAGCAAAGCTGTACTTCATTATTGTGGCTTGGTCCTTCCCAGCAGGGTCAGAGATGTATTTAAGATGCTCTAACAGGAGGCTAATCAGCCTGGGCTAAAAAAGGGACATTTCTTTTGATGGGTCATCTCTTCTGGTGCATCCAAGGCAGAGGGACTGCGTGGGGTCGAGGGTCCATTCTTTCATCAAACTCTGATTTTAAAAGTCACCGCAGAAATCAAAACTGACCTTTATTCACCAAAAAAACTAAAGATGGCATGTTGGCGAGGTGAATGTTTCTGTCTCAGTCCTGCAAAAATAAGGAAACATCTTGGACAGTTACAGAATGTACCATTAGGTTGTTGGGTAAAACCTCTGCTGTTTGCCCAAGCCTCTGCTGTTTACCCAATGTACCATTGGATTTCTGTTTATAAAGTGGCTACATGTATTTGAGTTGCTAATCACCAAGTCAGCAAATATCTGTTATCATGCACAATTTTTTTTTAAGGTTTATCATCTGAAAACCGTGACAATTCTGATTGCAATGGGGGGTGGCATTGGGTGGAATGCTAAAAGAGCAGAAATGAATAGATAAATCATTAGATACATCTTGTAGGACCCCTGTCCTGTCACTACAGGCCTTTGTAAAAAGTCTCTCTCCATCTTTCTTGTAAGCCCCCTTTAAGTACTGAAAGGCTGCGATAAGGTCTCCCAAGAGCCTTCTCTTCTCCAGGTTGAACAACCCCAACTCTCTCAGCCTTTCCCCATAGCAGAGGTGTTCCAGCCCTTGGATCATTTTTGTGGCCCTCCTCTGGACCTGCTCTAACAGGTCCATGTCTTTCCTGTACTGGGGACCCAGATGCAGTGCTCCACCTGGGGTCTCACCAGAGCGGAGTAGCGGGGGAGCATCACCCCCATCGACCTGCTGGCCACGCTGCAGGTGATGCACCCAGGACGCAATTGGCTTTCTGGGCTGCAAGCACACATTGCTGGCTCAATGTCCAATTTGTTACCCACCAGTATCCCCAAGTCCTCCTCAGCAAGGCTGCTCCCAATCCATTCATCACCCAGTCAGTACTGATACTAGGGATAAAGATCCCATCTTTTGGTAAAATATGTTTCATTGGCCTGCCATGAAACGTCTAAAAATGCATTCTCATGGCTTCTGATGCGCTTCTTACAAGGAAAATTAAATCCACGTTTCTATTTGGGGAGAGCTTTTTCTTCTGGAGGGATACCCAAGGACTCTGCTTAGGTTCGGTGGTTTTCTGACTCTCCCAGTTGTTCATTAACTCTGTCAGTTCCCCACCCTGCCAAGGATTTTATAATTTTACACAGATCCTCAAAATACACACTGTGTCAGCATTTGTGGGGTGTGTGTGTTGCATCTCTAAATTGTAGGGCAATTTTACTGCCCAGACAGACTTCTCTGAATATCATGGCCTGTAAGGGCTTTAGGACCTCCTGTGGGACTTTTCATGTATGTGGCAACACAATACTCCTTTTTTTTTTTTCCCCTCCTTCCTTTAATTTCCTTTTAAATTATGGTTGGGGTGAGTCACTACAGTATCAACTCATTTTATTAGAAACCGGATCTATGATGTTGCAAAGGCAAGAATATGTTTCTAGTGCTTACCTACCCAGAAAGGGCTGTACTGCCCTAAAGCCCCTCTCCAAGACACCTGAATATGCAGGTGACAGGGTCAGCTGCCCCAAAGAAGCATTTTTTTTCCCCACCTCAGGTGGAGGTGGGAACCTGAGGGACAGGCAGACAGCTGGGGACAAAAACTCCCACAGCCACTGAAAGGTGAATTGTTCCCTCTCCTGAATTACCAGCTTTAGGTTTTAATGCCACTTCTGTGACCTTCTTTTCTGAACTGAGTCTTCATTTATGTCCAGCATAAGCAAATCATTGTATATGTTCATCCTGATAGCAAGTGAAGTATGAATGCTGAGCTTTGTAGGAAAGTGCAGCGTGTTGTTGGGCACTTGGGAAAAGTATTAACTCATTACGGCTGAAAGGATCATGCCAAGGAAGAGGAGTCTGGGGTGGGAATTCAGCAAGCCGAACCAGCTTTTAGCGTCGGAGGAAATCTCCGAGAGCTGTGTCCCCTTCTAACCATTTGGCATCACTGTTAACAGTGACACCAGTCTCCCATCCTTCCTTTTTTTGTCTCACATTGAGTCCCTGGAGCTTTCCTCCGGCCCCCTGTGGGCTCAGGTGCTCCTCCCTGCTGTGGTTCCAGAGGATGCTCCAGCTTTACCTTCCCGGAGGGATATCATTATTTCAGGAAGGAGGCTCTTACCACCCCCTAACATAAATAAAGCAGACACACCCCAAATACCACCTGCCATGCATCCTCATCTTTGTCTCCTCATCCTTCCCTTTGCATCCAACCTTCCTGTATTTTTAGCTTGCGGGTCCCCCTTGGGGAAGGGCCTGTTGTCTTGTGCCACCATCAGCGTTTTACAGACAACGAATAAGAGTATTTTCCAGCTGTCTTCACTAATGCAAAATCGTATCACTAACCCTGAGCCTCTTGGTGCTGCAGAATTAATTGAAGTGAATAATCTGCTGGGTCCGCTCAGGGAGCAGCAAGGACCACCTGTCGGGGAGGGGAAGGACCAGCCTGGGCTTGTAGATGTTCCTGGGTGTTGAGTACAGAGCCCAGCTGTAGCAGGGCAGGCAGATCTTCAGTGCGAGGCTTTAACCTCACATTGTAGGCATCTCATTTTGTGGTGGTGAGGTTGGCAGTCTTGGAAGACCTTCTGTCTTGACACAGAGGGGGCTCTTACTGGCCCAAGGAATGGTAGCGAGCTATTAAGTTTCTGCAACCTGCCTGGAAAAGGGAATAGTCTCCTCTGGATGCACGCAGGTCCTAGTTACCATCCCAAGTTCAGCACGCATACACAGAACTAAATGCAATAATTCTTCTGTGGGCAAACCAGAAAAAGGAAAGTAGACGAAAGTGTAAAGTGGTTTATTTTTCACAGTGGTGAAAGCTTACAGCTGAGTCCCTCAACAACCCTGGACTGCAGCATCAGTATTTTAAAATGGAAGAAATCCTGTTGGTACTGATACTCTTCCTTTGCCTTTTAGCATGCACATCTCTGAAAGCCAACAAGAATTCTTCAGAATGCTTGATGAAAAAATTGAAAAGGTAAGACACAATAAAGTAAATATACGTTTTCACTCATTAATTAAATGGGCTATTTGGATCCAGTCTAGATCTCAGCCTTTGCTTATACCTTGAGCTGATGTTCACTCACCAATATACTCTTTACACTTCATATTTTGGAGTGGTGTATCTTATTTGATACTTGATATTAAATATTGGCTTCCCCAATTGGAATAAAGTAATTTGTAGTGTTGGGTTGCAGAGTAGGAGGGAAATTTTTACTTGGATGACTCTGAATTTCTGCCATTTTTGCCGACACTCCTGGTCTTAGGAGTTGGAGTGCTACAGCAGGTGAATCTCTTATTTGTCCCAAGCAACAAATTTAAATATTGGCTTCCCCAATTGGAATAAAGTAGTGTTGAGTGTTGGGTTGCAGAGTAGGAGGGAAATTTTTACTTGGATGACTCTGAACATTTTTGCCGACACTCCTGGTCTTAGGAGTTGGAGTGCTACAGCAGGTGAATCCTTATTTGTCCCCAAGCAACAACAAATTTTTTCCACTCCTCTAAAAAAAAAAAAAAGTCATGAAAGCAAAAAGATAAAGGGGAAGAGTAGAAGTGAGGAGGAGTTTGTAGATTCCCGAGGAGAGTATTTCTATACCAGTATTTCACAGGAGTAAGATTTTACTTAACCTATATGCATTTAAAAGTAGAATTTCTACATATCCATAATATAGCTACGTCTCCTTTGAATAAGTGCATTCACCCTATAAATATTTAGATGCTTTTCGTGGACATCATCACCTTCCATAATGTCAAACACAGAATCTCCAGTGAAATGGATTTTCCAAAGATCTATCTTATCTACATACCAGACTATCTGATGGCTGTATCTAATTATGAATTGAGGTTAGTTTTTGTTTTCGAGATTTGTTTCAGGACAGTAATACCATTCATTCACCAGCTGCCACATTGAGATGCAGTTGACCGTGTCTCCTCGCTGTTTGGACCATGCTCTCAGATGCTTGCAGGTGTTCTCCAGGGCTCTTGTACTAATTTATCTTCTAGATCAGGAGATTGCCTATTTAGAGGAAATACACAGTTTTATCTGTCAAAGAGAGAAAGATGGCTTCCATGCATTTCAAGCTGCTGACAGTTGATGGGATTGGCAGGAGTTAATGCGCAGCTGAACATGGTATTTGCTCTCTCTGGGAACCTCCTGTGCCTGAGGAAATAGTCTCCCTAAGAGAAGTTTTGGGGTTTTTAATTAATCTTTGCCCACAATACATTGTTTTTTCTAGGTATCCGCCACAAGTGCCAAAAAGATTGGAAAATATGAGGGGTTTTGTTTGATCCCTAAATAGCATTTTGAGTCCCTCCTCCAGGGAATGGAGGACAGCAGTCGAACAATTAAAAGAATTATATCACTGAGCAGCTCACCAGTTATGGCTGAAATAGTCTGCAGAAGTGGGGGGGGCATTGCCTATGGTTGATGAGGTCCCAAAACATGTTGTAATGTTCACGTGGTAACCATGGCCATGAGTAGCGTTGGATTTGTAATGGAGACATGCTGTCCATCATTGACTCCACGGGCTATGTCTACAGAAACTCTATAGTCAGAAGCAAAACATCCCTCCACTTGCGTTGAAATCCCAAGGGGTATTAGGTCACCTAATACAAATGAGTAACAACAACTCTAATGTGTGTGCTACAAATTAGAGAGGAAAATTAAATGGGCCTTTGGGACTCAGCAAAACGATTAAACGGACAGGAAGGTCAGCTAAAATAAAATTTCTGCAATCAAAGTGTGAAATGGAAAGAACACAGGCTGATGTTTCAGCAACTGAAAATATGAAGTGTTTATGAATCCTGGAGATCAAAAAAAGCCTTAATGAAATGGTCTGGAGAATTTCTCTGAAAGTCTAGCCCCTGTGTCGGTACCCCAGCACGCGCCTGTGTTCCTGGCTGCCCGTACAAACTGCCTTCTGCAAATGCCACCCAAAGGTAAAAAACAGAATGTCAACCCCAACGCATGGAGCTTCTGTCTACCAAAATCCAGTGTCAAAACACTGTGAGGCATTCAGAGGGAGACATCTGTTCCTATCTCTGTGTGAGTGTCTGTCCCTGCTCAGAGAGCTAGAGCTGAACTTGCATGTATGGAACTGCGTGTGACTGTGGTAATTCAATTCATAGGGTTTGTTGCAAGGAAGAAATACTGAAACAAAGGCTCGGCACTGAATGCTGAGGTAGGACTGATTGAGAATGTAGAAGTCAGCCGCGCACACAGGGTTAGATGTTGGTTCTGCTAGAGTCAACCCAGTCATTTCAGAAGCCCCAGAATTTGAGCTAAAACCCCCCCAAAAACCTGATGAGAAGCCAGAGATATAAAGTTATGGGGGAGGTTGGGAGTAGCTGGGTAGAGTTAAGCAGTTGACAGCACAGGAAACAGTAGTTAAATGTCATGTGTATATGTCATGTATATATGTTGTGTATATGTCAGACCATGGAGCACTTCTTGTGATGGTGTTTCCATGGCGTAGCAACATGCATCCAGACAGATAGGAACCAGGCGATTAAAAGGTTGAACAAATCTCAGCACAGCTGTGGGATGGTTTTCAGACGGTGGGATGCTGGTGTAGTAGTAGAGGGTGAGCACAGCTTCAGCGCAGCACCAAGGCTGGATGTGCACCACACTGAGAGAGAAGAGGAAGAGGAAAGACCAAGTCACCTGTGGGCAGCGTAAGGCCCTGAGAGTTGTGGCAAAAGCTGGCTCAGAAATGCGTCTGACATCTGCCAGGAGCTGCAGCGAGTCCTCTCGGGGTTTCACACTCGCTGAAGTTACTGTGAGTAGAGTCATGGGCTTTGCTTTTGGAGACAAAAAGGTACATGCATACGGAGTTTGGGAAGAAAATGGAGCAGAGACAGGCAGCTCACCTGGTGACAGCATTATCATCATTTTTTGAAAACTGGGCTTGCCTAAAGTCGTATAAATATATTCCAGCAGAGGATAAGCAACAAATAATAGCAGCAATTAAGCTTGAGGAGAGAGCCCCCCCAGAGTAAATTAGAAAGACGTTGGTCAGAGGTGCAAGTGATTTGCTTGACCTGAGAAATCAGGGCAGAAATATGACTTCGGGAACCCAAGAAGGAAGCAGAGAGTGACTGACACATCCTTCCTAAAGCAAATGCGGCCACCGCCAGATAAATCTGAGATCTGCTGCGTGATGCCCAGAAGAGGAGAAATGGGCCCCACCAGCCGGGACGGGGAAAGTCGCTGCACTCATCAGAGTGTGATAAATGTTTTTTAAATACCGTCTCTGATAAAGAAGATAATAGTGCATCCCACTAACAGTGTCCCTGTCTGCATGACACCTGGTGTTTTCTGCTGGCTGCAGTGAGAAAGTATAGCAAAGTCAGGCCATTTGTATTGGTATTCAGGCAAATAAATTAGTTACCTATGTTCTCACTAATCTAATAGTGCAAGGACTGATTTAGTTAGATATTGTATGTGGATTCACAAAGAGTTGCTGTGAAACACAGTAGAATTACCATATCTCTCTTAAAATTTCTCCAGTCTTCCCCCCCTGCCCATCTCAACTTTATTTGGACCCTGATTGTGCAGGACCACACGCAAACTCCACCTTACCCCCTAAGAAGAAATCCCATTAATTGAACAGGACGGCTCAGAGCGGAGAGTTAATCCTGGGCACCGTCTTTGCAGGCTCAAGTCCACAGACTTGAGGGGGCCTTGTCCCACCAAGGCTTCCATGAAAATACGAAATAAAAGCAAAATTAGAAGCTGTGATGTATGAAATGTTGAATGTGGAAAATTTACCCTATTTAGCGCTTGCTGGTGAAAACATCTTGATAATGGCTATCACGGAAAATGGTCTGAAAAATGACTGCTTTCTCTGAATCCTACATACGGAGCAGTAAAACGATCATCAGAAATTATTTCCTTTAAGTATTTATTATTACTGGAGGCTGTGGCACAGTGTGTAGGCAGCTGTCTCACTGTAGGAAAAAATACCAAGGCTGAGGTATAATTGAACAGTTGACAAGCAATTTCTGGGATTATACCGGGGGATTGTACCCCCAGAAGAGAAGCATCTCTGGCTTTGTGGTTTAAAAAAAACCAAACCAACAAAACAATCCAGGTAAACTGTACCACAGGAAATCATTAGTGGTCCCATCATCATAAGCTGTTTCCTACATGGCTACAGTGGTTCATAAAAAATAATCACAATGCAAACATGCTCATGGAAAAAAAATGAGATTAAAAAATGTCATAGCACATGAAAATGTCTTGCTGCGAACTTTCATGCAGCTGGTGGATACCCCGAGCCCAGGGCATCGTGTTTCCGCTCCCACAGGGCATGTCACTTTGGGTCGAGAAATAACTTGGTCTTGAACACCGGCACTGGTGTCGGGGTGGGTTTGCAGGGGTTTCTCCGCCAATCCGCACACCTGGCCGCCAGGAGTCAGGTTGGAGACTACTGGTTTGTTGTTGGAGAGATGGGAGAGATGCCCGGCGGCAACTCGCTCCATCCCCTCGTTTGTAAAACTGGGCATGAAACGCGGGAGGAAGACACAATGAAGTTCCTTGTATCTTATTTAAAGTGCTGTTAGAGATAGGGGGGTTGCTAACCAAAACATATGCAAGGGACGAATTATTAGGCTAAAACTCATTAGCAAAGTGGATTGCTCTTAATGACTCTTAATTTTTCTCTAACAAAATAAGAAACGAACAAAAATTAGCACAGTATACAATTATTTAGTGCCGCCTCCCGGCATTTTCTTCCCATCCTTCCTGTGAGTGCTGTAAACAAAACCAAACTGATAAAAAGGGTTCCCACCGCAGAGCCAGGCTAACATTTCCCAGCACCGGCCATCTCCTCTGAAAGGGGCCACTGTGTCCCGCAAGCTCTTTCAGCCGTCGCAGAAGAAAGGGCTGCTTGGTGCAGCTCATTTCCCTCTCCCGGTCCGGCCGGCCTCCTCTTCCTCCTCTCCTCGCCAGGGCCGGGGCGTGAGGATGCTGGTGCCAAGCTGCAGAGCCATGGCGGAAGAAGCATCTCCTGAGCTGCCTTCTCGCCCTCTGCAAGTCCGCCAGCTGCACAAAAGGCTGTTGAACCGGGAAGGCTTCTGCGTTCGAGCAGCATGGGTTTTTCTTTATTGGCCAGTCACCCGCAACAATGGGGAAAAGGGCTTTTCCTGTGATTGGGTTTTTTTTTACTTTTTCTTTTTTTTTCTCTAAAAGGATATCATCAGCCGTGATGCATGCCCTGGTAGGGGCATCAGGATGGTAGTGCTTTCTAGATGCAGCAAGGGGAGAGAGCAGGGGAATGAGCCCTTCTGGTTTGGGTACAAGCAGCAGGAAAGGCGCGTAAGGCTTTTTTTAGTTACCTTAAATTCACACACTTGTGTTAAGGCGTTTCTGTGGACATCTACCAAAGTTGAAAGTTGGATTTTGAAACTGCAGGGGAGGAAGACGGGATTTCGCAGGAATTACCTGGACTTGGATACACATGTTCCCATTCTCATCTTCCTCGGTGTAGTTCATTTACACTCTCAATCATTAAAACTTATTTAATAGCCTATGCTATCAAGGGCTATTAAAGGATGGCCCATGCATTGCTGTTACCAGCTGCGCGGTCTGTGCCTGTGGCTCCTCTGGATGTGGGAGCCTGCTCCCCTGGGCAGCAGGGGACAGGGTTTGGCCAGCAATCGTGCATCCTCATTTTCCGGCCATGATGCTGCTCTATTTGGGGGTGGGGTGGGGGGGGTGTCACCTTTCCTGCTTTCTTCTTTCCTTCTTGATACACATCTGCTCCCAAAAAAACCCCCACTATAACTTCGATCTGCACTCAGATACTACCGGAGCTCCTCTGCTCATGTCGTGGAGCTCATCTGACTGCGGCTTCACATGGTCAGTATTTCAGTGTGGTTTCTTCAGAAGACCTTATCAGCTTTGCAAGCTGTTAGCTCACCATTTCGAGTGAGGTTTTGCCCAGCCCCACCAGGCTAATTCTCCATCTCAAGCACAGCAGGCCTCTCACTGATCACACGTGCAGGCACTCAAGGTATCATCTTCTCCAGCATTGTATCAAACATCCTCTGAAACAACCCAGGGGTCAAAAATTGACATTTTAAAGTATTTTACTGGATTGAGGCCACGGTGCTTAGCAGGACCAAAGCAGCCTTCGTTCTCTGCCAGCGGGGAGATGGAGACCTCTCCTGCCCAGGGAAGCACCAAGGAGAAACCCCTGTGTGTTGGATTTACAACGCAGCAGGGAAGGCAGCTTTATTCTTTCTCTGATCATCCTGAGGAACACTGACCTTGTTATTACTGATAAAAATTCAATTAGGGAATAAACTTTAGACAAAAGCTTTTGTCTTAAAAAAAAGAAAAAGGGAATTGTAACTTTTTTGGCTTCCTTGTAGCATGGTTTCTCCCCTTCCTGCTCTTTGTGCTTAACCCTGCTGAACTGGACCAGGATGCTTCAGACCTTGCTGGACTGAGCCCTACACACTTCGTTTTCATGCTGGAATTAAATGCTGGGCGCATGTTGGTGTGGGTCTTTGCAGCGTAGCCGGGGCAGTGGGTGTAGGACAGCTGGGATGGGTGCAAGAGTACATGCAAAACAGGGTGTTTGCTGTCACAGCCGATTCCCACCGCTGACAAAATAAGCTAAACCTGCCAGAGTGGGGTGGTCCCGCGGGTTGTATTGCGTCTCACCACTAAGAGGGACGACGTGGTCCTTCCTTCTCCCAAGGAAATAAAAGCAACATCCTCTTAGCTCACCATAAACCCCAAGTGAAAGCAAAACCCCTAATTTTGCATGCAAGCTGCCAGCCCGCCGTGCCTTCACTCCGATGTTATTCTTAGCATGTAGCAAATGTGTCCCTTCCCCTGCATCGCAGCGTGCTCCTGCGCACAGCTTTTCGGCAGAGGGGGGCAGTGGATGTGAAGACTTCAGCCAGCCACCAAGCAGCTGCGGGAGCCTTTTTTGGTCACGCCGCTCCCTCGCCGTGTCTTCCCCCTTCCCACCAGCTGGCACATTGGTGGGGGCCACCCCTGCTGAAGAAAGTGCCAGGGGCAAACCCAGCTCTGGAGCATTTCCCTGCAAAAAATACAGCAGCCTCAAGCTGCAGCAGCGCTCCTCATCTTGCCATCAGGCATTACCGCAGTTTGGGCATCAAATTAGCTGGTCAGGTCAGGGTTGCAGGTCCATGCTGGGCACGGTGGGTGGAAGAGCTGCGTGTCATGCTGCAGGACAGCGTGGGAGGTGTTTCTGGCATTTCAGGCAGTTCTCACCCTCCTCCCCCTTTTGGCTGCACCACCGCTGCCCACACACTCACGGGAAGGAGCAGGCTGGTGGGAAGCTTGGGATGGCGGCAGCTCCCTGCCCGCCGGTGACCAAGGGCTGTGGCCTGGAAGGCCACCTCTGAGACACTGACATGTCTCCATCCCCACCAGCGTGAAGATGGAAATAAAGTGTCTGGCAGCAGCAGTCTGGCTCTCCACGGCCTTCAGGCAGTGGGCGAGAGGTGGTATTTCCCTGCTGTGGCAAAGACTTCTTCAGCACGTTGCTTTTTAAGCGGTTTCTTGGCATCCTTTTGAAGAGTGATGCACTTGGCTGCCACAGAGCAAATCTAGAAGTGGAAGAATGGCAGGAGGAACTGGAAGGAAAAAAATGCAAGATGGCTTTCAGTGTTTTGGGTCTGTTTGAGTCTTGATGGCCCCTGGTACGGAGCAGAGTGGGGAATGATGGGCCATGGGGCTCCCTCTTGAGCAGGAGGCCAGGTGACCAGCTAAATGAATCTCCTGGAAATGCCCTGAGCCTGGTGATGGCTTTCATAGCTCTAAAGCATGTTGGACAAAGCCTTCGTCACCACCGGCTTAGTCTCGTGGTTTTGTCCAAGTGCATCATGGTCCCCGGCATGGAGAAAACCAATGGATTTGGGCTTTGCTGCAAAGTATTTCTGCATTCCTTCTTTCTGAGTCAAATCTTTTACTTTAAAAAAAGTATTTTTTTCTTTCTTTCTGGGTCAGTGATTGCTGAATAAAAATAAGGTCTGATTAGTCTCTTGGGTTTTTTTTTAAACATACTAAGAAAGCCATTTTACTAATAGTATAGGGCCATAGAGAGCTGTTAAAGCACTGCACATTCCTGGGTGTGGACCCTCCAGCAAAGCGAGCTTCACAATCCAGCATCATCAGTGGGATTTTAATTGCAGAGGCATTTTGGAGCCTTTGTTCCCGACATGTACCCCAGCTGTGCATCCCAAATAAACTGACTGCTGCATCAAGAAGTATCTCTCCCTTTTCTTTTTTTACTTTTTTCTTTCCCTCCCCTGCTCCTTCCAGACGGGACATTGACCGGTTTTGATTTGTGGGGCAACTGGGTACCCCTTGGGTTAGTAGAGTTTCACCCGTTTTACCACTGCTGGGTTGGTCTCTTCTGCTTACAGGGTGTTGTCGAGCTTTTACACTTTATTGCAGGTCTGAGAGTCTCGTGTTTCTCCTTTTCTTCTTTGCCAGCCCTTTGCTTGGCTGCTGGGATTTTCCACAGAAGCGCTCGGGTGATACACCCAGCACATGGGAAATAGCCCAGAGGTTGAGATTATCGACACTACATTCAAGACAATTGTTTTACGCAGGATATCTTGGGTGGCTTGTGTGTTGAAAAGCTCAGCTCCGTCTGTTTCCGTGTAGAGACATGAGGACAGCGGGTCTCATCAGGTCCTCTTCTTGCTGCTTTGCAAGAAACAGCTAGTGAGGGACGGGACATGTCTTCTCCAGACCTTCCTGAGGGTAATACCTAGATAGATGATGCTGCAAGTCTTGCGTTTGGGATGAGATGTAAGGCGTAACATGACTGGTCTGTGTTTTGTGAAGCTTAGCCTGTTTTCTCCCATTTTGCAAGTGTAATTTCAATACGAATAGTATCTTTTGCTCTTATGTTAAACTCTTGCTGAGGTTATCAGATGAGGTATTCTTGTTCACAGCAGCTGGCTTGCGTTGCTCATAGGATTATGATGTGCTTCGTTGCTTTTGCCTCGGAGATTATGTTTTTGCAAGGAATCTATAGGGTTGTGTCCATCAAGTTGTATCTTTACATAAAATAGTTTTGTAAATCAGTTTATTGGACTCCCCCTGGAATTCAATATAGGGGATGAAATTTATGAGATTAACGGTGACAGAAAGGGAAGAGTCTCCTATCCTGGTTTCAAGCAAACCTTCCAGAAACGGTTGGAGGAGTTGTGCAAACTCCATTCCCTATTTTTAAGGTTTCTACCCAGCTCTGAACTTAAATCTCCTAAGTTTAGAGAACTGATATGAATTATTAGTAAGTGCTCCCCTGATTTATGTTATTCCTGTCTTCAAATAGTCATTTACAAACTGTCTGGCTTTTCTCCTTACAGGGTCGTGATTATTGTTCAGAAGAGGAGGATGTCACATAGTGCCAATTCTGCCACTCGCACCAGGAGTACTACTGTGTAAATAGATTACAACCCAGTTGAGACCTTTTGGAAGTCTTCTAGAGCGAACAGCACTACATAACAGAAGAAGATCATTTCCACATTATATGCTCCATTCAGTTACAGTGTTTCTTAATGAACAGATGAGGAATATTGCTAAGAACTCATAAGGAACTGTTTTTGTTGCTGCTAGTTAAAACTTGTTGCAACTTCTCACTTTTTTCTGTGTCCAGATACGCAGCAAATCCTTAAAGTTAATCCAAAAGACGTTGTTGATTTTATTGAGGCTTCTGGCCTGTTTTCTATCAGATGAGGTAGTGTTAAGCAAAGCTTCCATAAGTGAACATTCAGGCATCTAAGAAACACCCTTAAGCTGTCTGTCAGTCCGCGTTCAGGCCGGAGTGCTTATTAATGCTGGTGATTTCAAGCTTTGGAGATGGGATGTTTTTGCCATGGCAGGCCTTGTTTCTCTGCTGAGAAGAAGCTGAGAAACTATTATCCATTAAAAGCATGTTATCACTGAAATACAGGAAGTGATGCAGGAGCAGGAATTTGTATTTTAAGAGGAAAAAGAGTTTCATTTAATAGGTATCTTAATCAAGGACTAAGCTTGCAGTATTGGCTTTGCTGAGCACGAATGGGAGTGTGATCACAATCATTTTGAATCTCTTTTTTTCTAAGAAAATAAACATTTTACTGTTTTTATGTATTCTTGTCTTTTACCATTCCTACAACACAATGTTTTAAGAGTCTGGGGACAAGGAAGGCAAAACCAGCCCTCTGCGTTGATGAGTCTGTGGATCTAATCTCTTAAAGCAGCTCTGTGCCAACTGGGGATATCTGTTGCGTGTCCTGTAGAGTTTATTTTTCCATATTATATGAAGAGGATATTACCTTCTCAAAAGCAGATGTAATATTTTTAACAAATGCTGTCATGAGTAAAAAAAAAAAACAAACCTTAAGGAAAAAAAAATACACCTTTTGTACTTATTATTTTAAAGGAAATTGTTACCTGTGCTGATATTTCTTCCTGCTTTGACACCATATGAGGGCAGGGTTTGCACTGCATCCCATGGAGAAACTTTGTCAGGACATAGATTTCTGTATTGTATTGATTTCATTGCTCTGATGTGTGCGATGTATGTGGAATAGACCATGAGATTGCATTAATAGCATCTTTTGCTGATGTGGCCAACACTTAAGTGAGGCACTCAGCCCAAAACCCTTTAACGTTGGCCATTTTTCACTGGGCCTTCTGAAAATCAGATCCCTTTAAAGGGTTTCAAGTCCCTCAAAAATCACCTGTGACTTCTGAAAATCTCTAAAATATTAGGGAATTTCTTGACTAAAGAGATTTCCTCCTGTGTTCACTCCGAGTGGGGTTGGACAGTCCACGTCAGAAGATTTTGTTCCCCTATCAGTGCTGTGCCATACCTAGAATATGTAAAAAAAAAAAAACCAACCAGCTTCCTCATGCTTCCTTCCCTGCACTGGATTTTCCTTTGGCTTTCGGGCAGTGGATGGGGCAGTGGGATAGGGAGGATCCACCAGGGAGAGAGACCCGGGAGTTACTCTTATTCATGCAGGACTGGATGTGAGCACCTCCAGCAAGAGCAGCTTTCCAAGCAGTGTTTGTGAGGCTGCAGTATCAAGCTGTCTTCTTAAGGTAGAAGCTATTTCTGAACACTGCAAACTGCTCAGTCCCCCGGTCTCCTGTGAACCTCGGTTTGAGTCGAGTGGTTGCTGTGTCGCAGGATTGGGACAACTCAAGTGCTACCTAGCTTCAGTAGTTTTCCATATAAAAGCTCAGTGGCAGGGTCCTCTCTGGCATGTTTCACTACGTGCATCTTTATCCTGTTGATGGTCAAAAATTGCCAGCCAATTCTGATTTTCCTAAATCCTCGCTGCATTTTGGCAGCTGCTTTGGCCACGCAGCTCTTCCCGAGCATCCCGACCTCCCTGGAGATGAGGTTTCACCGCCCTCCTCCCATCACATCGTCCTTCTTAGGGTTGTTGGCATCTGTCAGTGCTACGGAGCCATTTGATCTGTTAGGAACTCTTCAAGGTGATAACTCTGTCCTCTTGCGTATGATTTTTTCCATAATTTATGTCAGCTCTCAAACAGGTAGCCACACTAAGGAGAGTCAAGAGACTGCGCATTTCAATTATTTAAACACTTTAATTAATAAAGAGTCCTGGGCCTTGATCCCACAAAGCCTTCTCTCAAAAGTGCTTTATAAAGCTTTTGCAAGTAGTACAAGAGTGATGGAATTGGGTCTGTCCTTTTGAAACATGGTTCATTTTCTAGATGCTGAACGTCTCGTGTATAAATTTCCCCATACAAATCCTGTGTTACAGACACGTTGTGGTCTTTCAATACACCGGCCTCCTTTTACATCGAGTTTCTTTCAGCCACCTATTGAATATTTTTTTTTCTTTTTTCCTTGCCGATGATGATAGCACCAAAGGCATGGTCTTTGGTGGAAGCTTTGTGAGAGAGGAAAAGCAATTCCCATCTTACCTGTGCACTTAATGTGACCAGCAGCAAGTGCTTTAGTCTTCTGTATAAATTATAACCTCACTGGTGGACCTTTAGATGTCAATATTTGTGAATGCCTGGGTAGACTGTCCTGCTGCCAGATGTGGAGGCATGAGGATGAGCAGGAGGTTTGGAGGGCGTTAATAGTTGTCTTTGGAGTTGACGTGCTCCAGGACTTCCCTAGGCTGCTGGTGGGATTGGGGTAACGGTGGCAGACACTGATTTGCTCTACCCTTCTACAAGAAACATGAACAGAATTGAGGATTTTGGGGGGGTGGTTGCCTATTCATATCAAGTCAGCAAATCCTTGGTCACGACACGTCTTGCTACCATCACCATGTACCAGGCAGAACCCAGGAGCTTCTTGATGGTTTTCAGCTGACTGAGCTTCTTGGTCAGGCTGGAGACTTGCTCTTAAACTCTTTGGGATATGGAAATGCAAAGATCAGCGCTGGTTACCTATTAAAAGGAGCCATGCTTACGGAAGCAAAACTTAAACAGAGCAGAAACCTTTTTCTAGGCTTGAATGTCTGAAGTCTATGAAATATGAGATGGTTTCTAAGCACTTCAGGCTTTGGGTTGACATCCTTCTCTCCACACCTCAGCCACTGAGAGCTGTCTGCTTTGCTTGTTGAAGCAGGATAACCATCTCTTCAAGCTTTGAGCAGCAACTTGCTGCAAAACCATGTCCAGAGCAAGTGCAGGGACCTGACTGCAGCCGTGTAGGGGAAAGGGACAGGAACAACTGAACCTCCTTGTAAGAAGTTGCACATGCTGCAAGCAGACCCGCAAAGTCGCTCGGATGAACATTGCTTTTTAACCTGCTTTATTTCATCCACCTTTGCAAAGTCCTAGCAAATTTTGTTAAAAGTCTAAATATACGTGGCGGCTGGGGATCTATAATAATATAAGCAGATAACTGTAGCTTAAAGTGCATCTCTCCTTGAAGCCATACCTCCACGTTACTTTACTCTGCTCAAATATATTCAGCGTGGTGGAAAAGAGGAGGGTGGGAAGAGAAGGAAAATTGCTTATATCTGATATGCTGTGCTTAGTTACGGGTTTTTCAAGGTTTCTTTTAAAAGAAATACCAAGAAAACGATTTGGGGCCAAACTTCTCTTTAGGAGGCTGATGCACTATTTAATAAACTCCAAGTCATAATCTGGGATCTTGGGAGAAAATTGTGGTGAAGGGGTTTTGCAATCAACTTTCTTCCCTTGACATGCCTTTTCCTTTCTCTAAAGCCCTTTGAGCTGTGCCAGTTTTCCTGTTTTCCTCCTCAGAGCCTGCCCCAAGCGTTAGGCCCAGGCAAGAGTGAGGAGAGGAACCGGGGAGCTGGAAGGGTTGCCCAAGAGGCAGGTGGCTATCTCCAGATCCAGCCTTGCGCCATGGCTGGTACGTGCAGAAGCCTCCCAAATACCAACCCACGGGACCCATATCCCAAGGGACCCGTATCCCTCCAAGGGCTGCCTGGATGGATGCTCCATCCCAGGCGGGCATGGAGCCAACGCACCAGAGCTGTGCCGTATTGCTGCATCACCATCGTCATTCACCTCGCTGGGGGGTGCTGAGATTGAATGTTGGTGCTTTTGGGGCAATTTGGGTGCAGGTTGATGCAGTGCTCATAGGATGTGCTTGACCTGGAGAGGGACTCCTGGAAAAAAACCCCAACCCTCTGTTTATTGGCTATCTGACACTAATTTTTGTCTCCATCACTAGTAACTAGAGATAGGGACACATTTTACCTTCAGTCTAGTTTCGTGAGGTTTTGGCAATGTCTCCTTCAGTAACTGTCTGTCTCCATATTGTATCTATTGCAATACATACGCTTTGACCTAAAGATGCCTTTATTTTTTTAATTATTGCGAGTTTCTCTTCACCTGTGCCCCCTCCCAAACTCTGCCACCCTCCGTACAGCATTCAGCTCACCAAGGGGACAGGTCCAGTCATGGCGGGCAGGAGGAGGCTTCACCCTCCTAACTGAAGTGTGGTTGTGTGTGTTAGGATGATTTTATAATGCACTTGGGTTGCGACCACTCTGGTCCAAGGAGGAGCCAGCTATTCTGCGTGCCACTCTGGTTTTACTCTGTTTTGAGGGCTGACATTTGGTATCTGGCTTTTTCAGGGACAAGGGGAAATCCTGCTCTTGGAAGCCAGCACCAACCCTTGATGCCAAGGCGTTGCTTTGCCTCAACATCATCACCCTGTGACCAAGAGCAGCATTTGACCCAAAGCATGTCTTGAGTCACAGGAGTCTGCACCTGAATTAGATTAAAGAAACCCAAAATCATATCGGTGCTTTTTTTCTTCTCAGAAGGCTGCGGATCATTTCACATCATTCAAATGCTGACACTTGTACTTTTTTCCCTTGGGACCCCTCGCAGGAGATGTTCTGGGCCAGGTCTCTGCGTGTGATACAAGGGACCAGGAGTGGTTTCTCTCCAGCGCGAGGACTTTGAGAAACCACTGAAGGACTTGAGCAAAGCCCCAGCCCGTCCCGGTTGGGAGCAAGGCTTCGCAGGAGCTCTGCGTGGTTGGATGGACTTGCTGAGCTACTGCAGGATTTTCCATGATGTCCACATAAATTAAGCTCTGTAGGAACCGCTAGAGAGCATAGCTTGGCAAACTCTGGGCTTCTCTAAAATTTTGTGGAGATTCCCACTTTATCATGAAGAACTGGGCAGGCTATTAGAAGCTCTCTGGGCTTTTGCTGGTGTGGCCGGTGGTTTTTAGGACATTGTCTTGGACTCGCAGTGTTCAGCAAATGCCCTTTCCTCTGATTATTCCTATTAATCTCTGTTTGGACTTACCTTTTAAAAATATGCCTGGGCTGAGTGGAGCAGGATCCACTTTAACTCCCCATGAAGGACTTGTGCCTGCAGGTGTTCTATTTGCCTGGTGCAAATAGATGTTACACCAGAATCTATTTGCCTGGTGCAAATAGATGTTACAGTATCAAGGGTGAAGAGCAGCCTGGAAACTCTGTAGCCGGATGGAGAGGATATATGGATAAACAGATATAACTGAGAAACCAGTCTGCAGACCTTGGCCAAATACCCTTGAAAAGGTTCATCAAAGCAGCCAGTTAATTACCTGACTACTAACACTGCTGTTTCCTGATTCCCACAAACCTTCCTCTGATACTGGACTTCAGCCCCAAAACTATACCATCCAAAACTTAACATTAATTTCTTCCTTTGCTTTCAGTCACAGGTTTGGGGGTTTTTTTGAATTAAGTCTCTCTGCTGAGACCCAGAAGACCCAGCTCTGTCTCCTCCTCTGCCACAAGTCCTTCATGGCCATGGACGGGCCACGCAGAACCCAGGTTGACTTACTGAGACTCTCCATCCCTTTGTGCACAGCAGGAATAGCAGTGCTTTCCAAATCCTGGCTGAACAGGTGAAATCTTCAGCCCACGAACGCCCCCCATCCCATCGTCCCCACATGCACTTGGGCGGGCTTTGACCTTCTCTGCAGCTGGTAGAGTTGTGCATGGTGCTGCCACAAGACGCGGCAGCCACTGCTGTAAGAGAAAGGAGGCAGTGATCGGCAATATTGCATGATTTTTTTTCAGCGTGCCTTTTCATTGCTGTAAGAGAGCCTAGGCTGATGACTGCCCAGGAAGCACAACAAGTATTTTAAAATCTGAACGATGAGAGAAGAGTGAATGGGTAGATGAAGCACCAGAGAGACATGTTTAAACTCCGAAGATATTGCCATCATCATATGAAAATTAGATTGAAGATAAATATTCGGTTCTCAGCTATTTCAGTTTTATCAAGTCTATAAAACAATAATTACCTGTTACTTCGATTTTGGAGTTAGCAATGACTCAACTCCAGATCGGCTTGGCTGACACATCAGACCTTCAGGATAGGAGAGGCTTCCAGCTGGGTAACGTATGCATCCACTGAGGAACAAATTTGATACGAGCTTTAAACAAAAGGGGGTTATTTCCAGTTGCTGTTGGCACTTCTGTCCCACCAACAGCTTTGGTTAGCGTTGCTGCTTTGCAGGTGACAGTCCATGGTGCCACATAGGCTTCGTGTCCAACATGCATGTTTTAGACTCACATTTTACAACATGTCTTGCCACGTTGGCCATTTCCTCTTTGTTTTCTAAACTGAGAGCTGGCAAACTTGAGCTCTGATGGCCGATTGGGTGCCTTCACCTCCCCAGCATGGGGGAAACCTACCGCACCTCCACATCATGTCAGCCTGCAGGGAGCAGCGGCTCAAGGGAAGGGGTGCCATCCAGAGGAACCTTGACAAGGTGGAGGAGTGGGCCCATGTGAAGCTCATGAAATTCCACAAGGCCAAATGCAAGGTCCTGCACCTGGACTGGGGCAATCCCCGGTATCAGTACAGCCTGGGGATGACTGCATTGAGAGCAGCCCTGCCGAGAAGGACTTGGGGATACTGGTGGATGAAGAATCGGACATGAGCTGGCACTGTGCGCTTGCAGCCCAGAAAGCCAACCACATCCTGGGCTGCATCACAAGCAGTGTGGCCAGCAGTTCGAGGGAGGTGATGTTCCCCCTCTGCTCTTTTGAGACCCTCCCCAGAGCACTGCATCCAGCTGTGGGGCCCCTAGTACAAGACAGACACGGACCTGTTGGAGCAGGTCCAGAGGAGGCCACGGAAACGGACAGAGGGCTGGAGCACCTCTGCTATGGAGAAAGGCTGAGAGAGTTGGGGTTGTTCAGCCTGGAGAAGAGAAGGCTCTTGGGAGACCTTACTGCGGCCTTTCAGTACTTAAAAGGGGCTTATAAGAAAGATGGAGAGACTTTTTACCACGGCCTTTAGTGATAGGACAAGGGGTAATAGTTTTAAACTAAAAGAGGGTAGATTTAGATTGGCCATAAAGAAGACTATTTTTTTTTTTTTACCATGAGGGTGGTGAGACACTGGAACAGGTCATGCAGAGAAGTTATGGATGCTCCATTATTGAAAGTGTTCAAGGACAGGCTGGATGGGGCTCTGAGCAACCTGATCTAGTGAAAGATGTCCCTGCCCATGGCAGAAGGGTTGGACTAGATGATCTTTAAAGGTCCTTTCCAACCCAAACCATCCTACAATTCTATGACTCTGAAACCAGTGCCCTGACTCAAATGCTGTGTGGGATGTTGGGGAGTCTGAGCAATAGTCCCATGTGCCAAAGCAGCTTTTATCTGTCTGGGATAGCCACAGCCCAGGGGAAAATAACTAGCACTTGTACTCCAGGAAAACCCAAACGCTTTGGCTGCAGCCAGGGTCAGTGTGCAGTAGAGACAATTTTTATGGTGTTCACTCAGAAAGCACAGATTTGTTGAACTTCCTACCAATGTGGCTTTGTGAAGGATGCTTTTGGGAGTGTTTAACATTAGAAACCCCTGCTCTGGGTCCTGATACTGCTGGGAAACTTTCCTTTTTCAGGCTGAAATGTTTCTCTATTTAGTTTAATTCTGTAGATGTTTGGGGAAGAGGAGATGAGGAATGCAGGGATGGTTTTGGAGAGGCATGTTATTTGCTTTACTGTTGGGGAGGAAACCTTCAGGTCAAACATCAAAAAAGTTGGGTAAGCACCGAGTGAAAATTCGTATTATTGTTATTGTGCTGTGGTGGCAAAGGGAAAGAAGTCCCAGCTCAGGGGAACTGCAAAATGTGAAAGTTGGTAGAATTCAAAAAAGTTCATGTTTTTGCTTTAAAAAAAAATTATTTTTTTTTTTTTTAATTTGGCTGTATACCTCTACCCACGACATCCAGGTAAATGCTCGCTTTGAGCTTGAAGATGGCAGAGTCGTCATCATCATCTTCATCATGATCTTCTGCTTCTGCTTCTGCTTCATCATTTTCATCTTCTTCTTCTTCCTTTTCTTCATCATCATCATAAACATGTGTGGGACTGTGAACCTGCTTCATAAAAGCCAACTATAACACCATCCTCATGAACACCTATTCCCTGCACCCACAGCACCGTCTGGGCAGTGTTGTGAACACTAACAGAACATTTTAGGGGAAAAGTGTCCTCTTTTTTAAAGGTTTTCCCGCATTATCAAAGCTGACGCTATTTAAGCACAGCAGTTTCGTGTGGCAGAGGGGCCAGGATGGTATGGAGGACCCCACCAATGACTCACCCTAATTACTGAAAAGCTGGTTGAATGAAGAAGCCAGCCCCGGGGCGGGGTGACCTCCAGGCTTGAATCCGTATCTTTATCTGACGGTTGCTGCCTATGGCCGATTTATCTGCCGGCTGTCACGCAGCAAAAGGAGAAGCATGGGATTTCTTCCCTCTCAGAACAACTCGCTTCCTCCCTGCTGCTCTGCCATCTCGGGTGGTTTCTGTTTAAATCAGGAGACCTGATCTTTTATTTCAAGCTTTGTTAATAGTGGCAGCCTCGCCTTAACAGGTCTCTTTGCAGGAGGCGTTGCCCTGAATGGGTGTTAGCCCAGTGTGCAATGCAGGGCTGGACTGTGGTACCCTGCATGCCCAGAGCTGGAGCAGTGAGCATCCTCCATTGCTGCAGACTTTCTTCCCCCCCCCCAAGCCTTCAAGGTGTGAGTTGAATAGAAAATTTGTTCCCCCTGTGTGTATATATATATATAAAAAAAAATTAAATTTTGAGACAAAAAGTTCTTGAGTGCGACTGCTGCGAAAAACTAGAAAGCTACGTGTGGGAACTGTGTGATATTCTCGGGTTTTTGGCATTCTGCTTTTGTGTCTATTAATAATCCCCCTGGAGTGAGTCATATGGAGATGCATTTATTCACTGAATCGGAGAGAGCTGCTACCCAAAATAGCAGCTATGTAATTTTTTATGATGCTGTAATGCCAGTGCAGCGAAGATTGACATCATTTAACAGAGATGCTCTCTGCCTGGCAATCAGATAACCCATGTCAAGCCCGAAAATAAACGTGGAAAGCCATGTGCTCAGTTACATAAAACATCCGTGAAAGCTGGCCCATGTGAGAAATGCCTTTTTGCCCTTTCCTGCACATCTTTTGCCCTTTTTTTTCCCCTTATGCCTTTGTAAGCCTTCTTTGCTAATTTTCTTAAACTGGAGTGTGAGGAGCGGTGGGCCAGAGGAGAGACGAGGAAATAGCTTTTGCTGTGGAGGGAAGGCTCACGCACGTCTCTAATGATCAACATTTACTCTATTACCACCCTGCCACCCATGAGGAGGAGAGGTCCGTGGAGAAGTCATAAAATGCATCGAATTCAGTACGACCAGCTCTGAATTGCTCATCATTTCTTCTTGCCCACGTTGCCACTCCGCCTGCTCCACATGTCCCTGCACAAAACTTCGAGCATCCCCCTTGGCCGGGGCTCATGCCCAAAGCCCAGCGACTCCTTCCCATCCCCGTGCTCGCAGCCCGAAGCACCGCACAGGCAATGGCAGCAGCCGGCGAAGGGCGTGAAGGCAGAGAAATGCTTGGGTAGGGTGTTTTAAGGAACGGTGAAACTGGTTTTCTGCATTTCTTCTCATTCTCTGCCCTGCACTGCTGCCATCAGGTCTGTCCTGGTGTCGCAGCTGGTGGGGTGCCCCAGCCAGCCTGGGGTGGTCCCGGTGCTCCCCAAAAGCATGTGCGGTACCACCAAGTACTCTGCACACTTTTTTGGCGCAATTTTGGCTTAAATGCCTCTGCAATCAGGCCAGCCCTGGTGTCATGCCATCATGCTGTGCCCTCCACCAAAGGATTAATAAAGATGAATTCACCCACGCTGGGGTTTAACAGCTTGGGTGAACCTTCCCAGGTGAACGGTGGTTTATAGGACCATTCCAGCTGGAAACATTTATTAACATTATCTTTTTATGTAGCACTTAGGAAGAAAATGGTACTCCTGCCACCAGCAGCTTCAGGCTGATGTGAAGGATGGGGCTTGGGACAAGCGGCAGCTGAGGCTGAATTTTTGTCAGAGCTGCTGAAGTCCTCCAGCTTGGGGTGACCTAACTGGAAAGTCGAAATGTGAAAATGGAGTAACGGCTCATCAATACAACTGTTGATGTAAAGTAATTATTAAAGATAGTTTTAATAGGAGGTGCGATGTACTGTTGCCGCTGTGCCTCCCTTAGCCTTTGCACATCTGTGCAACGAGTGTCCCTGGAGAGGGGGAGTATTAGGAACATGTTCAGACCTGGAAAAAAACAAATAAATATTCGTGAATTTTTGTTAGAAAAAGAGGGGCAGGGACGGGGGCGCACCCTGGCTGTAATTTTGCATAATATTTTTGCCTTTTCAGAGGCCATCTGCAATGGGAGGGCAACTCCTTGTTACTTCAAACAGCATCTGGGCATCATGACTGGCAAGGTGGTGGAGATGAACATGGAAAGAGAAAACCAGATTGTGTAATGACTCCGGGAGGGTATTGCTAAGAGAGAACATTGGTTCCTCTAATAGATTTTTTTTCCCCCCTTTTTTTTTTTTAATAAAAAGTAATGCAGTTTGCTGAGGGTTTGCTCCAAGATCTCTCCAGTTACCCCAGTAGAGATGGGAGAGAAACTTTGCTGCTGTTCATGGTTCTGCTCCAACCTCGTGAGCCCCCCTCCACCAGGCCCCAGCAGCAGGAAGGGCAACAGGTTAAACCCTCCTGTGCCGAATCTCAGGCTCTGGTTTCCCCGTGGTGAACGTGTTGCCTGCCTGAGAGGAGGAGGGTTTTGCAGAATTGGTGCTTCTTTTAAGCAACCACATCCCTCTGCCCGCACAGGCAGCACCATGGATGACCCACGGCCAGAGGTCAGGTACAGGCACTTGCAGAGGATGAACGTCTCTGCCTGTTTTTTTGGTCTTAGTTCAACACTTGGTTAATGGACAGATGGGGAAGAAGAACATGAGCAAGCCAGGGAGGTAGGGATGAGGCATCCCTGCAGGAAAGGCAGAGCAGATGGGAGGCCACGATGATTATGAAGAAAGGTGGGAAAATGGGAAGGGATGCAGCCACGAAGGGCTGCTCCATCGCGCTGAAAGGTTTGGTCTCAACCCCCCTGCCCTGGCCCCAGCTTAGCCCTTGCCCGTGGTCATCCGCTCCAAGGAGATGCCACAGGGGAACACGACGCATCTCGATGTATTTATCTGCTCATACCAGCGCTTCCTTTTCCTCTTTCCCTCTCTGTCTCTTTGCACGTTTCCTTGTGGTAATCTTTTTTATTATTTTAATCTTTTTGACAAAACCCCACATTTGCACTGGACTCCTGAGTACATTTCTCAGTTTGTCCGTCTCTGAGAGATGTTGCCCTGCACTGTCTGACCTGTTTGTCTGCCCATCCCCGGTGAAACGCGGAGCCCACAAGTACGACGGCAGCTGCCAACGCAATTGCAGGGTCAATAGACAGTAGATACCTATTTGAGGAACACCTACTACTCCCAAAATAAACAGATGCAAAGGAAGCATACAGGACTTTTAAGTGTGTTGTTATATACCCCACGGACCAAAATGCTTTTTGAGTACCCAAGCTTCCTTCAAGGGAGGAGGAAGGCAGAAGGTGCCTTTCCTCTGAAATACTCCAGTCCCTGAAGTCCTGATTCTCCCTTAACAGTAGGTTTAAGAAATTTAGCACTTCATTGGCAAGGCTGGTAATGGTTTCTAGTTAATGAGCATCATAAACACTGCTGAACACTTGAACAAGGACTTAAATTTAGGGCTCCTGCGTCTTTTATTTTCTTAATCCTAACTTCCATGGAGGAAAAGCTCATAGGAACAGAGGTGTCAGAGAACAGCCAGTAACAGAGGAAGGACGATGGAGTATGTTTCCTCTGAGACTTACCTAACCAGGGCCAAGAGAGACCTTTTTTTTTTTTTTTTTTTTCAATTCTAATGAAAACAGGATCAGAAGTAGTCATACTTAACATGAACTTTTAAGGATTAACTTTTAAGGATTTGTATTCTCAGCATAGGAATGGATTTTAAAAAAAAATATATATGCCCAAGTTATAGAATAACAGAGGTTGAAACAGTCCAATTAGATGAGCTCCATCATCCTTCCTAGTTTAGCAACTACCAAGGGCCTTGCTAAAAATCAAGGCAAACAGCTGGCTAGGCAATTGGAAATTAGTGTCAGTTTAGCACAGCTTGACCAGAATATTTACATTTTATTAAATCTTTACAATCAGCAATTATAATCAAGTACACAATTATGTACACAGATTATATACATTTTAGCCCAGACTTTTACATCACAGTACATAGTTGCCCTTAGAAATATTGTATACGCTTATCACCAGACAGTAAAACCCAACAATAGTGTTACAGCACCTGTTATTAGACATCTTTCATAAGAAAATATACGGCTGTAAATTGGGCTGGCTAAAAAAAAAAATCTTATAAAATCTGAACATACAATATTTCATTCACAGAATGGTTGTTTTTTTTTTTTTCTATGTTCTGACTGATGCCTTTTGCATAAGATGTCCCGTTTTTAACCTCTCAACATACACTTATTCATGCCTACCGCTGGTATGCCTTCAGGTATGCTGGCAGGAGGTGAACCAAAGCTGGGCTCATTTTGAAACTTCATTAAGAAACAATAAATGTAAACAATTGAGAAGATTCTCTAAGATCAAATGAGAAATTAATTGGCTGATCCGAATTACATGGCATAGAGTAAGTGCTAGTTCCAGATGTGATTCCTGAATTCTTCAGTGTTCAATACCATACAAAGAAAGAGGCGATTACGGATTAATGATATACAAGCAATATTCCACATGGAGGGAGCAGGCTTCTAAAAATTTGGGAAGAACACTTACTCCCCTCTCCAAAAGGTTTTGTTTTTTTGATGAATACATTCTTTTTGCTTTTTAAGATGACAGTGACAGAAAATTGAATTATTTTCAGAATGATATGAAAAGGTTAAACTAAAGCCTATTTCCTCAGGAGGAAATATAAAGTGAAAATAACCTGAACAAAACTGCCCCCCCCCCCCCACCTATAACCCCCCC
>NW_008795025.1:695938-720021 GCF_000699145.1 Aptenodytes forsteri | reverse complement strand
GTTTTTTTTTTTTTTTTTTCAATTCTAATGAAAACAGGATCAGAAGTAGTCATACTTAACATGAACTTTTAAGGATTTGTATTCTCACCACAGGAATGGATTTTAAAAAAAAATATATATGCCCAAGTTATAGAATAACAGAGGTTGAAACAGTCCAATTAGATGAGCTCCATCATCCTTCCTAGTTTAGCAACTACCAAGGGCCTTGCTAAAAATCAAGGCAAACAGCTGGCTAGGCAATTGGAAATTAGTGTCAGTTTAGCACAGCTTGACCAGAATATTTACATTTTATTAAATCTTTACAATCAGCAATTATAATCAAGTACACAATTATGTACACAGATTATATACATTTTAGCCCAGACTTTTACATCACAGTACATAGTTGCCCTTAGAAATATTGTATACGCTTATCACCAGACAGTAAAACCCAACAATAGTGTTACAGCACCTGTTATTAGACATCTTTCATAAGAAAATATACGGCTGTAAATTGGGCTGGCTAAAAAAAAAAATCTTATAAAATCTGAACATACAATATTTCATTCACAGAATGGTTGTTTTTTTTTTTTTCTATGTTCTGACTGATGCCTTTTGCATAAGATGTCCCGTTTTTAACCTCTCAACATACACTTATTCATGCCTACCGCTGGTATGCCTTCAGGTATGCTGGCAGGAGGTGAACCAAAGCTGGGCTCATTTTGAAACTTCATTAAGAAACAATAAATGTAAACAATTGAGAAGATTCTCTAAGATCAAATGAGAAATTAATTGGCTGATCCGAATTACATGGCATAGAGTAAGTGCTAGTTCCAGATGTGATTCCTGAATTCTTCAGTGTTCAATACCATACAAAGAAAGAGGCGATTACGGATTAATGATATACAAGCAATATTTCACATGGAGGGAGCAGGCTTCTAAAAATTTGGGAAGAACACTTACTCCCCTCTCCAAAAGGTTTTGTTTTTTTGATGAATACATTCTTTTTGCTTTTTAAGATGACAGTGACAGAAAATTGAATTATTTTCAGAATTTTATGAAAAGGTTAAACTAAAGCCTATTTCCTCAGGAGGAAATATAAAGTGAAAATAACCTGAAACAAAACCGCCCCCCCCCCCCCCAATTTAGTCCTCTTTCCCAAAAGGTCAACCTTACCCGATTCAGTTCTGTAAACAAAGCTATGGCTCTCATGATGGTTTCAAAAGTGAAGTAGAACAAACTGAAACACAAAAAAAAACCCAACCCAAAAGGAAGGAGGCAACAGTTATCTGAGGTAGGCCACCACCAAAATGATGCTTCAAATCCATATGGAGTTCTGGGATCATTCAAAATCCCTTAAAAAGAGAGCTGATGTCTACTGTTTTAACAATAGATGTGGAAAAAGCAGTTAAATAAGAGTGAGCTGTGGTGGCAAGGAAAGTTAATATTTTAATATAAATTTTACATCTACACCTAGATTTTCTGCAAGTAAAAAAAGATGACCTTTAGTTGCTATATTATCAGTCTTAACACAATGACCAGAGGGCCTCTATAGCTATAAAAATAATTCTGTTTCCACCAAAAGAGCTAACAAGTATGAAGATGTAGTCCATGTCAAAGAGCACGGGAACAAAAATGCTCCTTTTGTGGCACTGAGCACTGACAGATCAAAGGAATTATCAGAGTGAAAACTTTTGATCTGCACCTGATGGTTTTGATCCTGCAGCTGACTGCACTTGGCCACGTCGCTTCGATCCTGGGCGCTACCAGGGGAGCGCAGTGTCCCTCAGGTGCGGACCGGGGCTCCAAGTAACGAAGGACACTTAAAAGGCTCCCATGATCAAATTCCTTACATGAAGAAACTCATGTAACAAAAAAACCCCCATAAATAAAAAAATTCTCAACTGCAAAACCCAGCTGCTTCAAGCCCTACTCATTCAGCCCAAACCTCCATACAGTTATTTGTGCAAAGGAATTATAACTACATTTAAAAGCTAATTTATTTAAAAGGACACTTATTCACTATTCTGCTACCACTTCATTTCCTCCTTGAAATTACCTCCTACTCTAGTGATTTAAAGTTATCATTCAGTTTATGGATAATATTCTGATTGACTGTGATGCTCTCAAAAGGTGCCTGTGCATTTTGATACTCTTGAAAGCAAGTGTCATTAAGTATACATGTATACAACATTTGCCTGGGATTTCTCCATTCATATTGTACAGGAGTATACATAAATAAATACAGTATGGCTGTACTAATTAACAGTTGCATATTCAGCACGCATAATTTCACCAGCTAAATGAAAGGTGCAATTCAGATTGGGGCTTTTTTTTTTCCATTGTAAAGATTAATATTAACCTTCATTTTTAGCCTGATGCAGCATATAGGCAGTGTTAACTTACTCTTTAATATAAAACAATTCTTTGAACCACAATTCACTAAAAGCAGTTTATATAAATCAAGTTAATTAGTTTTTGGCAGTTTCTTTGGACACAGTCAAAACGTCTCTCGGTTGTTTAAACATCCCCATTTTTATTTAAATAATGTTTTTCATAATAGGGATAACAAAGTAGGAGTCACACTTACCTGTAACAAACTCCCGAAGCCCAGAGTAACATACCAGTCATCCTTGCAGTTCACGCCACTATACTTTGAACTATGGACCCAACAGCCAAAATTGTTGCACTTCACTGCTGGTACTGGCCTCATTGCCTTAAGTATCACATGTATAGAAGTTGCATATAAAAAGAATGCAACAAAGTCAAGCTGTTAGAAATCAAACTTGTAGAAAAAGGAAGATTTTGTTATAGCTGATCTAGTTCTGTTTAGTGTCCTTTCAGAGAATATTGCCAGTTTAAATTCTGTATCTCAGGGTAGATTGAGTTTTTCAGCCTGGAAGGGCAAAGGAAATATCTGTAACTCAACACCTACCTTGTCCACTTTACCTTAACCTTGAGCACAACTTTCATAAACACACCGTGAACCTTTACCTGGTGGACCCCAAACGAGCAAGGCTGTCTTAGTTTCCCCACTGGAACCTGCTTACAAAGTACACATTGCCTTTGGTTTATACACTTTCTCTAGCTGAAAGTGGAGCAGAAGGGAAAACTCGCATGTCATCATGGTCGTTCTTCACGGTAACAGATGGAAGGAGTGATAAGCAATACTACTATGTCTCAGTATGATATGTCAGGACAAAAACTGAACTGCTTCTAGCTGTGTCCTAAAGACACGACAACTGGAAACATAATTTCACCTGCTCCTATCAACGAAGGCTTTCAACTCAGTAGAGATCAGTGAAACCTCACCTTCGCTCCAACCAGAACAGTGGCTGACCTTCAAGTGCTCTCATTGATAACCGTTACGTGGTATGTTAACCCCACTGCGTTCAACTTTTGCTTTCCAGAGACCAAGGGAGCATGACCTCTCAGAGCCTAGAATGCAGAAGTCGGGCTCGTTCCCTGAATGAGCCTCCTGGGTTACAGCACCGTGCAGTGGAGCCAGACAAATGCTTCAATTGCACGTTCCCATTTTTAAACAGGAAAACTTAAAACAATACAAAGAGCGCGTGCTGGATTTCTATGGTAATTTCCAGGTGAAACCTGGTTGCTCATCACAATACTGAATATGTTTTCTAGTTCTCAGATATCAGGGCCTCACTTCTACCCAAAGAGTTCTCCATTTGTTTACTAACAAATAAGTTATTATTACAAGTCATAGCTCATCCTTTTCCATCATTTCAAACGCTTCTATATCTTCATTCCAGTCTGCTAATATGGATTCCATAGGTTGGACTTTATTATCCCAGTTAACTTTGGAATTTGACTCTGTCTCTGGCTTTTGTTCCTGAGGCTGGTGATCCCCTTGCGTACACGCTGGCTCCGGAGCACTAGCCTCATCGGTTCCAGGGACATAGGAATCCTGATTTGAAATGGAAACGCTGTCACTGTCTGCGTGAGCAGGAGCTAAAGAATCAGGGTCAGTAACATCAGAGTTTTCTCCTTCTTCAGGCTCCTCACTGACCGCACCAACATCCTGAGATGCTGAAGTAGCTTCTTCTGAATTCTGTTTATGTGAATCGTTTTCAGATAATTTCTGATCCATATTCTCCATTTCCAAGTCTTTGAGAGGGGAGAGAAAAATAGATGTTTTGGAAAAAAAAAAAATAGAAAGGCAGCATTTTATTATGTATTTCAAAAGCAAGGTCACTTCCCTTGGCCTTATTTCCTCAAGGAAGTGTAGACTTTCCATTGATATGATAATTTAATGTTATTAAGGAACATATTTTTCAGAAGGAGGTGAAGGAAGACATTTAAACACATTTTAAATGAGGGCAAACAACATAGTGAGACTAGTCTTGGTTCCTCAAACTTGAATAGTGACTTCTGTGTCAGTGCTTGTTGCCATCCTTCAGTCTTAAGCAAATACCCACTGCGTGCACTGAACTTTAGTACTGGATTTTAAAGCACTCCCAGATCCACTAGGATCCCACATCTAAGCAAGTGGGAGTCAGACAGTTTTGTAAGTTTACTGAACTGTGAATTAAAGAGAGAGCCAAAGCCGAAGCCTCCCTCATCACATCCCCACTCAAAGCAACCAACATACATATCTCAAGTACCGATTCAGCTTTACAACAGCTGTCCAATTTAACCATGCAGATTTTCTTTAGAGTTTGATATCTACAGCTAGTATACAGGACACTAATATTTCAAGACTTCTAGGCAGTTTAACTGCATACGCCATTTTTAACATGGGATACTTACTGCTATCAATAATGTAGTTTGGAATCATTTTACCTTTAAAGATTGTTGCTGGGATTCCAAACGGAAGCGCGAGGAGGGGGGAAGAAGCAGATATGCATTACAAATTCTCAAATGCAGAGCTATCTTTTGTGTTTAGTATTTTGTTAGAGCATCTTAACCATATAGTTATAAACAGGAGGAATTTCTAAGCAGCTATGAAGAAACAACACTGTAGCTTTCGGCATATCACCTTTGCAAATGTGCAGAAAATAAACGCTATCACTGGTTTACTAGAGATACTTGTTCTTACGTATTCTGCTTGGACAAAGCAATGCTACAAGGAAGGCTTGCTTATGAAAGAAAAACCTACAATTTTCTGCCATATGCAAACATTTTAATTGGGAATGTATTAGCTTGCAATTTTCTTGTATTATACAAGAAAAGCTGCAAAACATCTAAGGTCAGCCACCTTATTTCTCTTGATAACCACTTTTCCTTAGATAGGCAAAATAATTGTAACAGTTGTCTCTTTCCTTTTGGATACCAAGAATGTCACTGGGGAGCTTGATAAGAGAGAGGCATTTACAATGTAGGGCACTGAAAACACTTACTCTATTCCTGACACTACTTCAAAGCGGATTATGACAAAAAGGGTTCAAAAGGAATCCAAAAGGTTGTATTTTCTCATTAGTCCAACTGAGATTTAACTTATGAACAGCATTTCTGGATGTTAATGTTAACCGGGGGGGGGGAGCGGATAATGGCAACTCTCAGATAATGGCTTTCTTATGAAAAAAACTAATACCAATGTCAAACAGAAAACTAGAGCTACCAAATAATGCATTTGCACCTTTGGGTAGCAATAGAAATCACTATTGTACATTTCACATTGTGCCACGGCACAGATGGAAGCTAAATTTGTATAAATAACCTCTGATCTTACCTCTGTCTTTTGCTTTATCAGAAAGGAGCACTTCCACAGCCTCATACTCCCGGATTGCATCCAGTATGATATTTCCTTCCTTGTTGAAGAGGAAGAGCATGGGAATTGTGATATCATCTGTATTCTTTCCATCACCAGCCATTTGGAAGAGAGGAGCTGTGTCACTACTGCTTCCCTCATTGTCATCTAGCCAGATGCACACAAAAGGAAAAGCAAGCAAACCTCCTGTTAGGTAAACAGACTACAACTCTGAACTTTGGCAGACTTTTTCAGCAGCTTTCTACTGCCCACTCAGTTAAGAGAATCCCAGGCAGAAAATAGTAAGTTGGTTGTAAAAAGCAAAAAGCCAACTTGTGTACTTGTTTTCCTTAACATTTTTCATTTGTATCTTAAGTCTTCCTCAGCAGCTAGTAGATAGCACTATTGCAACATTCAGTGATCCTTAAAATTACAACTTTTAATCTGCAAAAACAGTGACAATCACCCATCCCAATTTGTTTAGCCACCCTTTCTGCGCAGAACCAGACAAAACCAAAACTCATCTTCATCTTCTGAAAGCGCAATTTCTGTGCTAGAGTACTGTCATCTCAGAGTTTAACAGCTTCTTGTCAGCTCTCCAGTATCTTCAAATCTCTAAAATATGTATTACATTTACACAAATTAAGAACTTAATTTTATTTACCAATAACAATGCCTCCTATTGCTCCAGCTTTTTGAATGTTTCGTGCCTTTTCAGCAAACATACACTGGCCTCTTTGCATCAGAGCAATTTTCTCTTTCACTGCCTCAGGATTAGTGATCTCTGAGCATCCATTATATGGCTTAATGGTTGCAACAAATCCTCTTGTCTGTTTGGAAAAACAAAAACAAACAGAAAGAGATAATTAGAGCACTAGGGTCAAGCTTGCAAAAGATTCCTAAACATTTTCATTTCTTCAATTAATCTAACGCATTTAGTGTTGTCTTCTGTCAGTGCAGGCAATCCTTATCCTGAAGCTGGAGTTCTAAGAAGCAAAGAATGACCGAGTGAAAACCTAATTCTAATATTCAGTGTATTTTGTCTATACCTGTGAACTGTTGTCTCTGGAAAATTTTCTTCTGTGAACTGCTAGCCTGGAACTCCTCTTTTGGGCTGCACCTCGCCCAACCAAAGTCATCGGGTTTTCCTGCTGCTTCCAATAGGAACCACTACCTCTGTGATATATTCTTCTTCCATCTAGATACAGCCTTTTATAAAAGCTTGCGTAAAGAATAGCCTACTCTAACTCTAAAAGGGCTTCTGCAAATTCATGGCTGACATGGTAGGAAAACCTTCCCTTAAATTAAGTTCTCTAAAGATATGCAAATTATATAAATTTGTTTCAAAAATTGTACTATGTATGCATTTTAAATCTAAATCATGACTGATGACTCAGGAGCACAGCATGGGCCACAGACCAATAAGCCACTCATCTAAAAGACTGTCACTGCTGTCGTTCTGTCATTCCTGTGCCCTGCCATTCTAACTACTGTAATTAATTGATCACCCTCTAGCTGGCCACCCTGAAATAGTACCAGTACTGTAAAATTTAGGCTTATGCGATAAGGAAAGTAACAGAAAGCTAGGAACAGATCACATATACATCTTATTACCCCTGCTTTGTGTTTGGATAAGTCCATCCCGAATTGTGCTGGTCCAGCAGTCAAGACCACCCTGCCAAAGAACGGATGGGAAACAATTTGAACAGCACGAGGAGGTAGCTGTTGCTCTTTCTGTTGCTGGCTGGAGAGTTCAATCATTTCCTGCATGAATCGTAAGCCATCTTCAGCATCAAGTGAACTCGCTGCCTGAGTAGTAAAGAAACAATAAACAGTTTCTTCTTAAATGTTTGAGAAACTTGAGAAAAAAAATTGAAGTTATGTTTGCTTGAACCACTGCTACAAAGATTTTAAAATACAGAGTGGATGCTCACTGGCACTCATTCGTCATTTCAAATAAGGAAGTTAACTTTTTAGTGTCTCCACCACACAGAAGACTAAAAACATACAAACATATAGACCTCCTAAACAAATGGAAGTATCTCACACTGAAAGCTAGTATTTTCAGATAAGATGCTGTTAGCTATATCACTTTGACATGAACAGCCTCCATCTAATTTAATGGATTTTTATGTTAATAAAATATTAACAAGCATCAGCCTGCTAAATAAAGTTGCATATCCAGCTCACGTGCCTCCTTCCACAGTCTGGCTGTCCCTCCTGAACCTCTAAGTGTCAAATATCATCACTAGTTGGATTTTACTGAAAGTTTTCACAAAAAAAGTACTGTTAGGTCTTACTTGCACTGCATGCTGTACTAGTTGTACTCTTCCATCTTTCAGATGGATCAAACTGACTCCCATCTTCTTCAGTATCTCCAAGTGTTCAGGATTACTGGCCATGAAATCTCTGGCTCTTAATGGTGGTTTTGGTCCACTTCCCAAACTCTCTTCTCTGCCAAAAGATATTAGAGATCAAAGCTTTAAAAAACAGATTATTCTTGAAACAACTCTCACGTTATTCCTACCACCACAAGATTAGAATTCTTTGAAATAATTTTAAGTGCAAGCTTTACTAGAATGCAATTTCTCAGTCAAACTATCTTTTTAAAAAGTTGTCAATATTATCAATAATTTTGTAGTGCAAAAAAGCACAGGCAATGTTGATAACAAAACTACCGTATGCTATCTCTCACTTCTAAATAGTCTGCATTATTGTAAGACTGACTAATAACAGTTTTCCTCATACAATTGCTACTCAGTTTTATTCATTAAATGTAAATATCAAAGAGGTGGTCAGAAGGATAAACTTCCTCAGCATGAACAGACTGTCCTAAACTCTTCAAAATAGGTGAAGTTATGTATAGTAGCATGATTTGCTTACTACAAAGAAGAGTTGCAGAACTGCTCAAGAGACTACAGAAATTAATTTTACAAACTGAAGAGATGTATTTCCTGTAATACCTGGGCTACAATTCCCACTGGAGTATGTGGCTCATTAAGCTCCTTTTGCTTTGAAAGACTCACTAATTCCTCCTGGAAATGAACTACATCTTGTTGATGATGCCAGAGAAAACATAACTGTTTTTTCCTGTAGCTAGGCTATCCATTCCAAAAGGACTACAAACTCAAACAGAGCAAGCTCCAATACACCTCATATTTCTCCTTCCATGCATAACAGACCCTACTGCACTCACTCCTACACTAACAAAAGACAGAAAATATTCATCTTACACTCTGGAAATACCCCTAGGACAGCTCTTATCCACCACATTTTTCAGAGGTTCACGAATACTCTGAGCAAACATAGGGTCATTTGGGAAAAGAATCTGGGTGTTCGGACAGGTCCAGTCAAAATTGCTGTCATCCAGCTCTGTGTATTCTGTAGTCTAAAATGAAAGATACAGATCACCTATTAAAAATGCAGGTTACGTTTTTATATGAAGAAAATCAACAGATAGACCTACCCTTAAGTAATCTGTGTACTCAGGACACAGAGCAGCTGAACGCAATAAATGTCGTACAACCACACAGTTTCCAGGAATGAAGAATACATCATTCTTCTGTGCCACACCTTGCAATAATAAGGGGTAACCAGTGCACTACAACACCTTTCTAGGGATAAATACACCACCAGTTCTAGTTTGTAACTTACCAAACTTGTATCCACAATTTCTAGAAGTTTTTTTTCCAGGAACAGCTAATCCTCTACTGGCAAACAGTACTTCTCAAGCCTGCTTATGACATAGCTAGTGCCCCTGTACTTTTATGTGCTGGACTACTAAAGGAAGTAGTTACTATTTCATTTGATATTGCCTTTATGCTGAGTGGACCAGCTGCAGGCCTTAGGTAATTCTTGCTTCGTATTATTAAGAATGTCACATTTTTTATACAAACAAAAGATTCTCCTCCTCAGGAGCGATACAGACTTGCAAGTCTGAATGGGCAAGAATGAATCTATATATAATTCAAACAACCTCTGTTTTCAGAAAAGATGACAGAGTTAACATTTGTACAACTTGCTGTTTTGTAACGTGTGAAACCATGCGGAACATGTACGGTGATTTGGAGCCATATTTAGCCTGTTCTTAGTTTTGCAAATAACTGGTTGGACAACCGGCAAGTTAATTTTCTCACCTATAAAAATTAATGTACTATTTATCTACTTGCAACACCCTCCCCCCCCAAACTACACCCACCTGTTTGCAACATATTAGCTAATTAAAAATCAAGTATTTAAAACGCTCCCTAAAACCCAAGACCTAAAAGGCTATTAGTTTACTGGAATAAACGCTTTAAAGTACCTATGCTCTTAGTGTGACAAATAGTCACATCACTTAAGAAAGAAGGTCTTGCAAGCACTATTGTAAGCATCAACGTAGTAAGACACGACCTTTCCTGTTTATGAGAATAATACAAACAGGATGTTGGGTTGCTACTACCAACTATCTCACAGACATTTCAACTTACTAGCACTGTGTTTATATTAAAAAAAATTTACACATTCCATTTTTTTTAATCAATTTTTTTCCCCCATCAGATAATTCCATAAAAGAGTAACACACTTGTCTTCACAGCCTTTTAGCCGTTTAACACATTTTATTCACCCCGTTTTCAATGGATCTTTCTTGCTTGTATTATGCATGTTAGCAGCTTTGACTTAAAGAGCTTAAGAAAACTGCATTTGAACAATTTACTCTATCTTCTTTATTGGCCTTTTATTAACATTTGCTATTCTCAAGAGAACTACATATGTCAGGCCAGCATTTCACACAGCATCAGCTGTGGGAATCCTGTCTGTCTCAAAAGTATCAACTTCTCATGTTGGGAGTGAAAGTTACACAAAATGCTCCTTCAGAGAACTTCTTATGTAGTTTAAAAAGCATAGTCTCTGTTTCCAAAACTCAAAGACAAAAGATGATAAATGCTCAAGGAAAGAACATTCAGAGAGGGTGCAGGATCTCCACCATCAAGGAACACGAAAAACCACCCCCCCATGAAATGTATAACCAATGTCAGACATTAAGAGCAAGTAATTAAAAGTTTTTCACTGTCTAATGCTAGAGTCCATAAAACAGAGTGCTTTCTACTCAGTTTTAAGATTTCTCCAGGACACATGGCTTGACACACAACATGAGCATTTTCCTCTGATCCAGGCATTATTGTAAAATACATAGTAAAGGGTAAAAATAGAGGCACGCTAACATAAGGGAATTTACGTCCCCGAAGCCCCAGACACCCCTCTATTCACTTTCTCATGCATCTCTTTTGCTTGCCAGTAGTATTATTGCCTTAAAGATAAATTTTTTGGTTTTGTGCTCAATAAGGTGACATAAGAGACAAGTATTTATTATGCTTCATGGCACAGTTGTATTACTATGGGTTATTTTGGAAGGTTAAATAATTTACAAACCCATAAGTGTTCTCACATTTACACAATAGATGTCTATTGCATGGACTAAAACAATTAAATATCCCAAAAGCTATAGCTGTATCTTGTCAAACTAACTTTGTAGCAGTCTCAAAAAACCTTTCAAAATTTGCCAAGGGTTCGTGTACTAAAATAAACAACAAAGACTTAGGCATGTTGTTGCAAATACTTTAGAAAAAGTTATCTTCATCTTTATTTTCTATTCAAATATCATAGTGTGTTATTTTCAAATTTATACAGAGATGGGGAATGATTTTCTTTTTAAATATTGCTAATATTCCACAGCTTTTTTCTCTCAGGATTCAGTGGTGCAGAATCCAGTCATGGAAACATTATTCATACTCATGTGACTGTCACTGTTAATAAGATGAAGTAGTTCACATTAAACTAAGTGTTAGAACTGGTGTCCTTCTTCAAACTATGATTTTTCTTCCATTTCCCCTCAAAAAAAAAAAAAAAACAAACCTGAACTGCTTCAAAGCACCACGAAAACTGATTTAAATTTGAGCTGTTACTTACTGTATTTTTTTTAGGGATGGTTTGGTTTGTAGTGGAAAGCCAAAGTGGTAATAGATGAGCTTCTGTAGTGAAGATATAATCTTCAATGTCGAAAATCATGTCTTCCTTATCAGCAAACAGCAGGTAAAGATATTTAAACATCTCAGCCAGAAAGAAAGAGTCCATTCTATGGAAAAAAAATGGATGTCCTTTAGGAAGATCCCCTTTTTTCTAAAATATCAGTAAAACAAATACTCATATTGCTCCATCTCTGAAGACTTCATGACTATTATTGTTGAGCTTAATTCCGTTAGCACTCCTTCCACTTGGAAGAAACTATGTTTGGAGAGAAATGATTCAGCATGTGCAGTACAAAACAGCATTACAGAAAAAACAAACCTCTCTACAAACTTCTAGATTTGAAGTATATTTTGTTTGAAAGTAATTCATCTATTGCTCTGAGACAAAGGAAAAGTTATTAAACTAAAAATATTCTTACGTAACAAACTATAAAACTACTGAAGTAGTTTATAGACTATGACAAACAGGTAATTTAAGACTTGGTTATCAAACTGAAGACAGACAGCTACTCAAAAGTCAATTAATTCAACTATATAAACAGGGTAACTAGCTTTTCTCAGTATAATCTTTTTATGAAAAAAAAATCATTGCAAAAAATTTTTACCTGTCTTCATGACTTCCTGTACGAACATCCTTCATTGCAGCAAACCCACAAGGTACTCTTGCATACTTGTTCAAGTTTTCAATGAGTGTTTTTCCTACTTCTAGATAGTAAGGGTCCCCAGTAGCCTATAAAAGAAAAACAAACACCAAAACCAAACATATAGGTGCACTTAGACTTACTGTACAATTAGCAGCTTTCATTTTCCTAATGCTAATTTATTGATTCCATACCTTCTCAGACACCAGTAAAGTCTAATTTATTAATAGTGCTAAACAGTCACAAGAGAGACTTCTGAGATACTACTGCATTACCTTTTACGGATATGCAGACAAGCACATGGAAATACAAACATGCACAACATTTAGGCACTGCTCTTCTCTGCAAGGTACAAGTGACTTTTGCTCTTAGTCTCCAAGATCTCTTTAAGAGAGATCATCAACACCTACATATCTTTAAAAATATGGGCCTTTGTCATTTAACAGTTTTCCTTCTAATTCGAGGCATATAAACCAAAATTCCTAGAACAATTTTTGATAACCAATACTTTCATCTTGTTTATATACAGAACTGGCTCCAGTAGATAAAACAAGTGGAGATACACTACTCATTCTATATTGAAATAAAACACCAACTAAATTCTAGGTGCTATACAAAGTGACCAAAAGTCAGAGGAATGAAAGTGATCTTACCTTATACAAGAAGTAAGTGCTTTCTGCAAATTCAGGCCTTAAAGGATGCTGAGCCCAGTGAACTCTAAAGTCTGTTGTGAATGCCTGAGGAAGAAAAAGAACAGACAAAAATAAATGCAAGAATGAAAACCAAAACACAGGTTTGTTTTGAATCCTACATTAACTGTATTACAACAGCTAAAGTACACAGCAGCGGAGGACTGAAGGCCCAACATCAATCTCAGGAGGCTACAAGAACCTCTGTCCAGTTTGTACATTTGAGGCCAAAATCTAAACCAGTGCTCTAGCCCACTTAGTATGAGTGAGATTTAAGCTTGTGTTAGTGCAGTAGTCCAGACACCACCCAGCCTCTTGACAAATGCCCAGCAAGTGGAGTTCTGGCGAGAGGTGCCAGATGAGAACTTGTGTTCCAAACGCAGGAGGCAGCACACAGCCTCCAATCACTCCCATCAGCACAAGCACACAGCTGCTGCTGCAATCCAATGAAAGTAGCCTGGTGAAGGGTCACTACATAGAGATGAACGAGCTTTGACAAATACCATTTTTGCAAACATACCAACCACCTGACACTTCCAGTGCATTAAACTGTCATTTCAGACTGACAGATGGTAAGCAGCTGTTTCTAACATAAGAAATACCACAGACTAGAAGTCAGTTACCTAAAAATTTCCTTGTCTATGTATTCACTCTTAATATGCACTGGCAAAAGCCACTTCTGTGCTGGCTTATATTCGCTACTAGTTCATACTAGGGTTTAAGCTAAGTCTTTGCTAAAGGGGATAGCATATTGGCTTAAATACAACTAATTGATCTTTCAAAGTTTCCTTCGTAAGTACAAAGCACTGAAAAAACAACCCGAAAAAACAACCCAAAAAAACCCTAAGGAGCCAAATCATACCACTTTAAAAGCACTCAAAGAAATCATTCCAGTGCTTAGAGAGCATTCTTTGGTCTCAATTTCCACATTAGGTGAATACGATGTTAATTAAAGTGTTCTCCAACAGAAATAAGCTTACACCAGAGGAAAGTCAAAATTACAAATGGAGTCAGAAGCTTTCTCATATATTCTGGGTCATCACAGAATAAAGACAGACACTTCAGCAGGTAAACAAGCTTTTCTGTGCAGAATTAACTTGCTCAAAGAGTGCACTTGCAATATGTACAGATAAGTTTGCGTACCTACTTTCAAGGACATTATGCAAAATTTCAGAACATTCTCTCAGAACAATTCAAGTCTTTAGTTTCTTTCCTCGGGTTAATAAAGTCAACTGCGATCTTTAGCATTAATGCTATTACATTACTAAGCAGCTAGTACTCCGTGTGCTTATACAAGTTTTGTATACTGAAATGAGTCAAGGTCAATTTTGAAAGGCTGAAATATAAAGTCTAAGCAATTATTAATAGCAGCAGCTTCCTATTATTGTGTTAATTACAGCATAACTGAAGGAAAAATATTTCATATCCAAAACACAGTCATCATACATGCAGAACTGTAAATCATGTAAGAATGCTGTGGAAATGAGCCTTTGGCTTTAATGACACATATACCTACTATTTCTTCAAATGGATAACTGAGACTGCTCAAATTTAAGTAAGAATCAGTTTACACGATCAAAAAATTACTACCTTACCTCCGGAAGAAAGTTATGCTTTTTTATAACCTGATACAACATCTCATGAGTTTCAATAGCAGGTCTAATATCGCCCTTCAACACCTAAAATTCAATAATAAAATTAACACTAATTCACCATGCATAGGAATAATATTCAAAGTTAGGCATATTCACTGTGTTCATGTAAAGCTACAGACCAATTTCTACATTTCCAGCAGATACATATTGTAAATATTACCTTTCAGTGTAAGCCACAGATATTCCATAAGAGCTTTTTAAGCAAAATCAGCGAGCTCATTAAGACTACTGCCTATGTAGAAAAAGGATCTCTATCATTTACAGACAACTGTGGTGGAAATATGATTTAGTTTGTCTTAAATATGTAAATGGCGCACACAAGCTAGAAAATTTGTCACTAGACTACTAAAAAGGCAGCTTAATTTGAGTGTTTTCATGACTTGGAGTGAAGTAAGCAAATCATACAGTCATACTTTTCTTGATACCCAATGTGGCCAGAAATGCATGATAACTTGCATCATAGCACTGAAGTGACAAAAGAGTGAGTACAGAAATCCTCATTCAGTATTTTTGAAAATCAAATTACTAATCTTGACTTGTCAATTATATATCCAGTCTATTTAATCGTTTACTTGTTATTAAAATCACCTCCAGATGGGTTTTAAACCTTACCTGCAGTCCAGGGAAGAAAGCTAGCAAAGAATCCATCCAGGTCCTAGCATTTAGCATTGGTTTATGAATATGAACATCAAGAAGAAGAGGTGGTTGGCTGATGTATCTCATTATGGCATCGTAGTGCTGACAAACATCAGAAAAATCATGAGGTTATATAATCAATACATTTTACAAAACAGATATAGATCACCAGACGATGGCATTTTATTTCAATGGAAGAACCAGTACTACACTCCCAATCATTATTACATTTGGCAATGCACAGTAGTTTCTAGTTTTGCAAACTAAAAAGAAATGTAGTAAATACTGCAGAGCTCCACAGGATTACACATGCAATACACATCACCTTTTCCAAGTAATACACATACAAAAAAGTATATTCAGCAGCCATGTGATAAACAAGTAACTATCACAGTTAGGGCACATTTGTTTTGGCTGAATCTTTAAGCACACGCGAAACAAAGCTAAAATTGCTTTCTCTGAATAAGAGAACTCTAAAGCAAATACATCTCAGGAGGAGAAGTGGAAAAGGAGGTATAAAAAAACCAAAGCAGCTGGACTTGATGGCTCAGAAGAACTTTAAAACCCACTAGCTCACTTGTCAACTTGCTGACTTCCAATTCTATACTGCCCAAGATTGCTGCCTTTCTTGTTTTCTGAAGCATAGAAGGTACAATCATGAGCACATGAGCCAAATCAATAGGAAACAGTTAATAGACATAACTGAGGCAAAATATAGTAATGGTGGCTGCAGGTTAGGAATATGAAATAATCATTACATTTAAAGTGTGGCAACAGGCCTTTAGCTGCTGATTTATTCCAATTTTAATACTGCTTATGATATAAAATCATGCTATATTCTATAAAATCATTTTATTATATAAAAGTTTTTATTGCTTTAGCTGCTGATTTATTCCAATTTTAATACTGCTTATGATATAAAATCATGCTATATTCTATAAAATCATTTTATTATATAAAATGCTTTTATTGGCTATTGCTATTTTCAAAAGAAAGAATGCTCTTATGAAACAATAATGATGCTGACAAAGTTGCTTAGTAATCTTATGAATTCAGTAACGTAAGTGTGTTTTTCAGCTTGTAAGTATACTTAAATGTATACTGGGCCTTAGGATCTGCAGTGCAATGCAAGATCCAGACTTTGATTTTCAGATCTGTTTTGTTGCTCCAGGACAGAAAGAAATTGTACCGTGGCTTGTAACAAGAGGCCCTTTATGTTGTTTTACAGAAACATTTGCAGTATTACACTCTCCAAGGTGATCTTGAAATATAGCTTCTCCTGTACTGGAAACACGGAAAAAGGTCCAGAAGATTCCGATTTTCATTGAATGGGGTTAAAATAGCTGCTCAGGTGACAGTTCACCCAAGCTTAGCAAAAATTCATATTAAAAAGAGCTGGCACTAGACACATCAGAAGTCACAGAAATTCTGCTAAAGGTCTCTTCATAGGCTTCTCAGGCTAACAGCCGACTGACAATACAATTAGTCTTAAAATTGTCTTACAGAAGGCACAAACCTGAGCAAGATGTTAACTTACTGTGTTAAATCTTTCCAGGAAACTGTCATCTCCCAGCAAGACATAGGCTTTTAATAAATATTCATAATACGAATCTATTCCTGCTCCAACTCCACTATCTAGAAACAGTAGAAAATGAAAAGGTGGTTTTACTTTAAGTAGCTATATGGTTTCATATTTTCACATGGTTTCATTTTGATTTTAAAGGCTCTTTCAGTAAAAGGAAAAGCCTCCTATCACTAGAATTAAGGCACAGATGGATGCAGAGACACAATTCTGTATGTCTACACTACAGGTTTTGCAGTATCAGAGCACACAGTAATATGAACAAACATGCATTGAAGCCAGTTGTTTCACTTTTCTCATATGAAAATATTTCTACTGGCTGCCATATACAACCACAGTCCTATTTATATTTTTTCCTATGTATTTATAGTAGAATCTCTGAAAATTTATCCCAAGGCATTCCCCTCTCAGTATTAAAGTGAATCAGAGAACACTTTCTTTGCAATGAATAAAACTAGTTTCTCTACCAAAACACCCTTTCAGAGCAAAGTCAGGCTTCGTTGTAGCAGGTTTCTCCAGCACTGAAATTATCTAACTTCACTTGCCTATCCATTAACATTTTAAAATAGGCTAGATAAATGTGTTGGGGGAGGGGGTGTCAAGGTTTTTTTTCTTGCCCAGAACCACTTGTGGTCACTCATTCTGAGTCAGAATACCACACACCACACACCTTTGCGGACCCAGTCTCCAGTGTGAATATTAATAGTAACACCCACTAAATTGCTGCTGCGCTGTCTCTTTTCCCAAATAAAATCAAGCGCTTTCCGTGCATATTCCTGCAACAACAAAAAACGCTCATTAAAGGAAATCACAGAGAAACACAGATAGTAGAGACTGTTATTCTTTTGTCTATTGAAATTAAGATGCTATGAAGTAATAACATGTTTCATATCTAACAGTTATAAAACTTAGTATTACATTACATACACTTAAATAACAGGATGTTCAGTCCACATTTTATATAAATAGTTATTCTGTTGCTGATTAGAAAGAATGGTGCTTGACTACACAGCTATTTGCCAATACGCTGTAGGTCTTAGGCAAGTCAAACGTCCTTTTGCATGGGTTTCCTACTCTAAAATTGTGCATACAAACAGGATAGTGTAACCCAATTAAAAAAAAAAACTTCAAGAAATATAACAGCCTGACAATCAAAATCGCTGCGTCTTTTCAGACATCTCAATGTGGAGCAGCAGCCCCTTTTCATTAGTATACAAGTTATATACCTTCTTTATATACACAAAAAGTAACTTGAAGGTAACAACCTACCCAACAAAAATGGCTCTAAATTGCCAAACACATGCACAGGATTTTAGGGGGACAAGTTTTATCAAAACATTCAACACAGGCCCAGCTATGCTTCCACTGCGTTCCATGAAACTAAATGAAATACTAGGCCCATACTGAAAGATTTCAAAAAATTCTAATGTGAAGAAAGCGTACTTTTTTTTGTATCATATCAAAGAAATACTCACAAATATTTTCATTTAGCTCCCTGCTGACAGTATACCCTTAGATGGGTCTTGCACAACTTCAGTGGGACTATATGACTGATTTTTTTTTGCCTTTTTCCTTTTTTTTTTTTTTAAGCTGCATTTTAAGGAACAAGTATCTCACTTTTCTTCTTTCTAGCCCTGACCCCCTCTACCCAAAAACTATGCAAGTATTATCCTTTAGCCAGTCTTCAGTATATTTATCTTGTTTACTTCTGTATTACTGTAACTACTTTCAAACAAAATTACTTCCTGTGTTTTTTAAACAGTCAAATTAACTTTTAGAAAAAAAAGCCCACAAACACAACAAATCTGAACACACACAAACTTTTTGTGCAGAACAACTAAGATATGCACCCATTTGATAAAATCAAAATTATTTTTCAAAAATTACAGAAATGTAATAGAACACTAATGAATACCTAATCCCAAAAAATAAGATATCGTGGAAAGCAAACCTCAAATATAGATGTTCCTGTGAATCGGCTTAAAGCTGCAAACTCAAGGATCAAGGTACCTGCACAAGCTGTACAGGTATCCGTTTCTGTTCCTGTTCGTGCTTCTGGATGTCTTACACCAAATTTTAAGTTAACCTAGAGAAAAGTAGAGATTGTAATCTTTATTTTTATTAGCTGAAAGAATTTACACTCCCGTGATAGGTCTGTAGAGCTACTATATAATCTATGCTTTTTCCAAAGACAGGGTGGGGGGGGGGAGGTGTGGAGGGGAAATAAATCACACACACCCCTTTAGTTTTGCTCTGCTTTATGTCATTATGTGCATGTTTGAGTTGACAGTAAGTTATCCAGAAGTACCCAAAATACTCAACCCTCCAAAACAAGGACTGGCCCAATTACCTATTGCCTGGTTCATCGGACATTTGAATAAAAGAATACCACCCTGAAAATCTAATTCTAGCAATTTATTTACCAGCAAACCAGAAACTCAAAACATCACAAGCGCTCAGAGAAATTAAGCTTTGTAAATATCTCGCCACTCCTGGCTCCAGAGAATACCTGCTAGATGGACCCACCTTTGTTGCAGGCACAACATAACTGTCTGTATTTTGGAGAGGGCCCTCTCAGCAGAAGATTGTCAAACCCTAAACATTTTGAATTAGACATTTTCACTAGAAAAATGCTGATTTACTGAGCCTAAATTTTTAATTTATGGGAAAGTTTCCAATCAAAGCCACATCTCACAAACTCAATGGATGATATGCATGGGAAGTAGTTTTCTGTCATTCAAATAATACACACCACGCTTTGTTTGAATTTGATGAAAGTTTTTACATTAAGTGAATATTTTTAGACTATGGCTACCTTTGCCCTCTTGAAAATGTGGATATAGACCATGAAGATTAATCAGTTTTGTGCTAAATTCACAAGCAAGTGCTTGCAAGTTGCTTTTTCACTGTCTCAGTGAGCGATATGTACCAAAACAAAAATTACTCTCCTCAGCTACTTGGTGGTGCCTACAGTAGCAGGGAGCAAGAAGTCAGTAGACAGTGATTAGACAAGATTTCTGCAGTTAGTATTTACACAAAACAATGTATACTAGAATTTCAGAGCTGGTAGGATTCAGAGAGACTAAAACTGTATTTTAAAATATTAGGTAGCATGTATTACAAATGAGCAATTCATCAGCTTTTGATTTTCTGTACACTTAATAAATATACAAGTGATTTTAGAAACCAAGATAAAAACAAAAACAACAAAAATTCTGCTTACAGAAGTAATTCTGAATTGCAGAAACCAGAGAACTTACTCTTGGATAAGGGAGACCACTAGTGGTGTTAAAAGCAGGTAAAAGCTTGTAGCCTAGTTCCTTTGCCATGTGCAGAAGTTCACCATTGTACCACTGCATATATTCACCTTTTTCTTTCAGCATAATGGCCACTGAATGCCCACCTAGGAGACCTCTAAACACAAGAAAAATTATCCACATCTCAATATTCATCTCAACAGCAATGCAGCAATTTCTATGATTTAGATGACTATGTAAGTAACTGTGCTATGTTCACATGGCCCTAGTTTTCAGAAATGCTGAGCAGATGCAACTCCAACTACAATCAAGGTGCACTGTTAGTATTTTGGAAGCAATTCTTGTTGTTCAGGACTCAGTCTTAAACTATAGTTGAATCACTGATTCATCAACATAGTTAGTCAAGAATAACAACCAACACCTCTAAAACTGCATATAATAGCTTAAAACTAACCTGCTCTGATCCTGCTTTGAGCAGCAAGTTGGACTAGAGACCTCCAGAGGTCCCTTCCAACCTGAAATAATCTATTACCCTAAGTATTGAAATATTCTATTAAATCAAGTATTGAACAGTGTAATCTGTAAGACTGTTTCCATTAAGAAAAAACACTGCTACGTCAGCATGCACAATTTTTTTTTAATCAAAAAAGCTACACCTGCAGCAGTTAGATGAGGGCCAACTTGATTCAGTACCACTGCATCAATTCCTGCCTAGCATTTTAAAACCTTTCTTAGGGCAGGTATCAAGCTATGCTAACTGACAAAGGCACAACTGTTTTAAATGAGGTGAAATAGCACAGAAAGGTATGCCTTAAGGACATTTAGCTAAAACCCCACATTTTTAAGAGTTTTGAAAACATAAAAGTTACTCACCCAAGGACTCTTATGTTGGTTTCAAAGACAGATACAACTATGTCGTTATCTAAATTAACATCCTTTATTACTTTTTTTACAGCCTCTTCAAACTCTTTGGTTTTATTTAACACCTGGAATACAAATGTAACCAGGTGTTTAGGTTCCAACATAGCTAATACAGTCACACTCAGGTGTGGAAGAACAAGTGCAATGAATTAAAAAAGAAAGCATTTAACATGCCTTAGATTGATATTCTGGTCCTGCAGGGGCATACTCTGATACAGTGCAAACAGACAATAGTATTATTGTTTTTCTCATGAGATACATAAAAGAGAATAAAAGCTGTATGCAAAGAATAAAGTCACTGAGAATGTACCTGAACTATTACCCAGGGATTTATTTGTTTGTCCCTTCCCCTACTCCCACGCCATGCTGTAGTACAACAGGACTCAGTGGGCTGCAGGCAGAGTGGGCAAAGATGGGCCTGCTCTGATGCCTCCGATTTCACAGAAGCCTCCTATCCACCGACTAAGGAGCCACATCCTAAGTTCGGTGAATAGTCCTAAGCAGTCTTCTTCCTCCCAACAGTTTTCTCCTTGTGCCTGAAGAACAGCTCAGGCATTTCCTACAGATTTTCTTTCACGCTGACTTTCTTTTAGTTCAATCAATCTTTAAGAATCCTTGTGACTTATCCAATTCGTTATCGTAAGTGCCTTTAAATTCCACAAGTGTTAATCCTGCTCTAAGACAAGAAAACAATAAACCAACCACAATAATCCATTTGAGTGTCTGGTAGAGACTGGGAGTTCCAGACTCCACATTTTCAACATTTGTGGACCCGATTCAAAAAAGCCAAGGGTCATCTCACAGCACATCATAAAAAGGGAACAGCTGTCAGAGAAAGAGCGTTATACGATTCACACACCAAATCAGTACAGTAAGAATTTTCAGAACTTTTTAGATTTACCTGTAGATGTGAATGGCCAAAAATTCCTGATTTCTGATCTCTATCTTATGATGACAAAATATGTCAAAGGGATTGAAATCTAACAAAAAGTAGTTTATTAATGATTGGAATCTTTTAATAAGAGATGGAACATAAGAAGTTTGGCAACATTTCCTGGCAAACATGTCCAGGGTTGCATTTCTTTAACGTATACTTAAGTGCATGCAAATGCATCCATGAAACATGTACACACAATTTAAAAACATAAATAATTCAGTAGGTATTAAGAGGTGTTCACCTGTAAGTCAGAATGTTGCTTTAGACTATAATAGGAAGTAAACTCACATACTTTTTTGTTAAGTTAGAGCCCAAGAAAAGCAAGATAAGAAAGCATCAATGAAATGTGAAGGAACTGTTCTAGTTTTCTTTTTGCAACAAATTCCAGACACCACCATCGCAGCACTTGGAAGGTCTTACAAGCAATAGCCACTTCAACAGATAGCCAGAAATCAAAGGTGAAGAAAAATTAGTATTTTTTATGTATAATTTAACAAAATAGAAATCTAAAAACAAGTCTGAGCATCAGAAGACAATCTTTTTGTTTTATCAAAGTTTATCAGTAAATTAAACTTACCACAAGAGTGTCCAAGGTATCAATCAAGGTCAGTGAAAATCTATGAAACAAAATTTAAAACAGATTTACTATAGACATATACGTGTAGAAATTAAATCATTTTTAATAGTAACCAATACCGAGGAAGAAACTAAATTCTCACAGACCACTAGCTGCTAAAAAATTAGTTGTACACAATATGTTTAATATCAAAACACCCTACTAAGTTTCTCCCCTTTGTTAGTGACCAGAGTAGGAGCTGACTGAAACAAGCTATGATTATAAAGATATCTTTATTTACTGCAAAGCTTTCAAACTTCTTGCAAGCAAATTAAATTTTTATTTCTAGTCTCCAATCAAATCTACTAAGAAACCCAGTAGACTGGTTCAAAGTCTTTTTCCAACGTCTTTTTTTCTTTCTTTTTCAAAAAACGAAGAATGTTGACTTAAGTGTAATAATTAAAAGATTTAGGAAGATCAAAAATCCTTCCAAGCTAAATTTCTCCTACCAGAAACTGTTCCAATTACCTACCTCAGAAAAAGCTGTAATTTGTTGCAATCAAACCCAGTGTTAAAATTAGTGGTGAAAGACTAAAGAAAATGCTGTTATTTTGTTATGAAACTTCTATGTAGGATATAATGGAACAGGAAAACATACAATAAAGGGCAGTAAGGGGGCCTGAAGGTACGTAGCAGCTTCTGTACTAGGAACAAGTGAACAGACTAGCGCTCTCCAGCCTGCAAAAGCTTAAGTGGCTTTATATGAAGATTTTAAATTTGCACATGGCATGAAGAAAGTGAATGGGAATCTGCTATTCACTGTTTCTCACCATAAGTTTCACATGGTGCCATCCAGCACTAGCCAGCAGCCGGGTTAAAATAAAGAACTAGTTATTCCATAAAAAGAGAACATCAAGTCAGATCCATACTGTTTGAAACAGGAATATCACAATAAGGCTTGTCCTGTTTGTATATTCTTCTCTAGGCCTGTTCTAGTGCATACCAAGCTCAGTGGACCTTTAGCCTAACCCAATAAAATTGCTCTTATGTTAAGAAACACACACCATGCATAGAATAGAATTTACAGAATATCATGGTATTAAAATTGAAAACTTTGGAAACAGTTACAACTACCTATTGAAGAACAAGCAAGTGCCCAATGTTTGAGACCCTGTAGGCAACATGTGACTATGCATGCAGCGTAATTAAAATTCTAATTAAGTGGTCATATATTATAATTTTCTTTACTTTGTAAAGATATAAGGGCATTCTGTGAGTGTCGTTCTACAAGAGAAAGAGATTAACTAGTGGCTATGCACAACTGCATAACAAATACACAATTTTTTCCATACAAAAGGCGGGGAGATCATGCATTGCACAGCTACAGAGGAGGCTGGTGTGGAATCATAGAATCATAGAATCATAGAATCATTGAGGTTGGAAAAGACCTCTAAGATCATCGAGTCCAACCGTCAACCCAACACCACCATGCCCACTAAACCATGTCCCTAAGCG
>NW_008795025.1:687107-695336 GCF_000699145.1 Aptenodytes forsteri | reverse complement strand
CCTTGTTGAACCTCATACAGTTGGCCTGGGCCCATCGATCCAGCCTGTCCAGGTCCCTCTGCAGAGCCTTCCTACCCTCGAGTAGATCAACACTCCCGCCCAGCTTGGTGTCATCTGCAAACTTACTGAGGGTGCACTCAATCCCCTCATCCAGATCATCAATAAAGATATTAAACAAGACCGGCCCCAAAACTGAGCCCTGGGGAACACCGCTCGTGACCGGCCAAGTATACTCCCTAGCCCTCCAGGGGAACAGAATTGACCTAGCTGTCTCACCCTGTCATTTTGTGATTGCAAAGGCTTGTATAGAACATGACTGATGAGCCAACTGGCAAGAAAAAGGATTATATAAGAAATCTGATAAATAATAATATAGCTGATTATTAAGAACAGAAAAAAGCACATATACAGAAAAATAATAAATACTTACACTATTCAATGCATCTAAGGGGCTGAAAGGTATTTTTACTCAAATGATCATATATTACTATGTAATAAAAGGTCATTAAGAAGAATGTATGACCAGGATTAAAAATACATTTTCTTGACACTTCTTTCTCGTCAGTTGTATCTCTCAATACCTCCAAGGCAGCAGGCTTATATAGGAATCTCTAGACTAAGGAACTTAAAATAACCAAAATGACATGCTCAATATCAGAGAGTGAATTAGAAGTAAGTATTTAAGACAAAGACTTCAGCTGTGATTACACTATTCTGCTTAGGGACACTAAGCAGTGATACCAATAAAAAAAAGCATCAGCTATTTGTTATTAGATATTTGCTCTATAAACATAAACAGCACACACACAGACAACATTCCTTGTGAAAAAAATCAATTACAAACACATTTAGAGTAATTCAAACTTTGTCTTTGATCGTTCAATTTAACACGGAGAAAAACAGTCCTTAAATTTGCATTTTGTCAGCCAAAGGATCAGTACTTTGTATTATAAGCTATCTTAAAAGGAAAAATATGAAGAATTTCCACGTCTGAAATAATGTTTTATACTTTGGCAAAGGCCTCGGGCTACCACACACATGATAATATTTGACTAATTATGTTTTCAGAGAGCTTTCTACCAAAAAAAAAAAAAAGGCATTTTAAGTATCACTTAAGGCCAGCATAATGGATAACAGTTTACTGTTCTGTGCAGCTGATAATTAACCCTTATAACCCGTATTTAGCAGTCAAATTTACTAATACCATAAATGTCAGCTGACATTTGGAAGGCCTTCCTATGGGAAATACTTGGAGAATGATTAAAAAAAAAATCTATCTTTGGATCTCATTCACTGGTCAATTCTCTTTTTCCAATTAAGATATAATTTCACATCAGTTAACATCATGGGAGGAAATAATAAAAGTTAAGTATTTCTGCCTAACTTGCAAGAAGTTCACAATTACAGCTTTCTTTCCAATAGCTTCCTCCTAACCCCCATAAGAGAACTTACGAGACAAATTATGGATTTGTCTGCACCCATAGAATCTTTTTCAACAAATTTAAGTTTGTGGCCATATCAACTGAAGAAACACGTTTTATGGGCTGCAAATTGTACTTAGATTCCTAGATGTTTACATGAGACAGTAACCATTTCAAACACTAACTTTCCCAAGGCATCATCCACGTCCCCTCGACTTGGTTCCTGACCCCGTACTCGTCCACGACAAGTTAAAGGCATGAGTTCATCAGCTGGATACGCATGCTCCTGTAGGGAAACAAAACAAGGGAGTAAGTTATAGCTGTTACAGCCATTTCAGCAAATCCTCAGAGCCCGTTAAAAGGAAGCCCAGTTATGCTGTACTTCAGAAAAACCGCATGACAATCACAGAATCTTTGAGGTGGGAAGGGACTTCTAGAGGTCATCTTGTTCAACCACTCTACTCAAGCAGGGCCACTTAGACCCAGCTGCCCAGTACCGTGTTCAGACAACTTTTGAATACCTCCAAGGAAGGAAACTCCACAACCTCTCTGGGCAACCTGTGTCAGTGCTCAGTCACCTTTACAGGAAAAAAGCATTTCCTGATGTTCAGAGGGCACCTCCCACGTTTCAATTTGTGCCTGTTGCCTCTGGTCCTGTCACTGGGCACCACTGAGAAGAGCCTGGCTCCGTCTTCTTTACAGCCTTCCTTCAGGTATTTCTCTACATTGATATGATCCCTCTGAGCCTTCTCTTCTCCAGGCTGAACAGCCCCAGCTCTCTCAGTCTTTCCCCACAGGAAAGATGCTCCAGCCTCTTCATCATCTTTGTGGCCCTTCGTTGGACTTTGTCCAGTATGTCTATAACTCTCTTGTCCAGAACTGGACACAGTACTCCAGGTGTGGCCTCACCAGTGCTGAGTAGAGGGGAAGGATCACCTCCCTTGACCTGCTGGCAATGTTTTGCCTAATGCAGCCCAGGATACTATTAGCCACCTTTTCCACAAGGCCACATTGCTGGCTCGTGGTCAACTTGGTGTCCACCAGGACCCCCAGGTCCTTTTCTGCAAAGCTGCTTTCCAGCTGGGTGGCTGGAAATGATTAAACTGTGAACAGAGCAACAGGACCTCTTTTTCCTTCTCTCTACCTCTCTAACCTCCCAGAGAAGTCTGGAACAACTAACAGCACATCCAAAAAAAACCCCACCAATTAACTTGAATAGTTAATTGTGTGCTTTCTGCAACAAGGGGCATATGACACTTCCTATAATGTTTCTTAGACAGAAGTTATCATCTCAAAGATGTGTTTAAAACCTAAAACTAATGCAGTCATTATCAAGTGGCTGATATTTCATGGAGAAAATAGTGGGAATTAGACTTTAAAGTCACTTTGGAAACATTTCCAAATGAACATGAGTGACTCAGGGTCACGATCAGTGCCAGATAAGAGAACTCACTTAGAAGAAAAATAATAAATTGGTAAATCACTACACAAGGCATAACAAAAGATAACATTCACAAAAATAGCTTACCAAGACTGAGCCTTTTACAAATATAAAAATTTTTTTTAAAGAGCAAGACATTGCTAGATTGTTTTGGAAAAGCAATGGTTACTTTCCATATTTCTAGAAAAAGCACTCTGCGAAGCAAGCTGTATTGTAAGATTATTTCTTGCCAGTCAGTCAGAAATAACAGGAGTGGCACCATTGCCTAAGTCAAGCACACTGAATAAAATGCCTGTTCCTATTCCCTCTCAAGTCAATGCAAGTTTTGTAGGTTTAAACTACCACCAAAATGGGATATCAAATGAAACAGACACAAATTTGAAATTCATGATTGTGCAATAGGAGAGGTTTACTGAAAAATTTTCAGAATAGCTATTAAGAATTTTAAATATATCCAATTTCAACAAACATGCATAAAATTGCCTCTCCATTAGAAGTCCAACACAAATTATTTGGGATGGAGCTTCTCTCTTTCGATTTCATTGGGAAACTGACTGCTGTACTGTGCTCTCCAATTCTGCTTTCAGTGGTGAACTAACGTGGCAGGATGAAAAGGCTGAATTACTGCACTGAAACTGCAAGTAAACACATTCAAAGTCTTTCCAAATATATGGTATAAAAAATAATCTATATTCAAACGTGAAATAGAGAGGAAAAGAAGGAGCATTCTTCTATAAACAAACAGCTCTTACAGTAACTTCTTTTGAAACTGATGGTTTGTTTCCCTGTCTACCACCCTCCCAAGTATTTTGGTCTTTGCACGACTCTTTGTTCTCCTCAAGTTCAACTACAAAAGCCAGAATCTAGATCATTTTAATATGGCTCAGATGTTTCTGAATATCTGTGCAAAGTATTCAGAAAAACAGATTAAAGAAGTACAGGACAAAAGCAATGTCGAAACTAAGATCTCTGGCTTAAGTCATGGATAAAAAAGGCGATAAAAATTCTGAAGAAAATCGACTTTCAGTCTTACAAAATCATAAGGAACTAGAAGCATTTTGAAAAATAAAAGTTCACTTATTCTCTGTCTAGAGCAGGAAAGACTACCGTGTCAAGTATAAATTCTCCCCTCCCCAACTTGTAATTTCTCCCCTTTCAAGTAACCTCAAAGGAAGGTAGCAAGAGCCATTAAATATAAAACACGGCACAAATGTTACAATAAACATACTTCTGGAAAACTTTATACAAATGGAGCTCAGCAGATACTCTGGAATTTCTACACATTCTGACCGAACAGATGATCATATTGCCTAACGTCAGAACTGTAAATTCAGGGCAGCACAGTACTCGAATAATGAAAAAAAAGACACATTGCTACTAGTGCTGTAAACCAAGAAATACCTACTGGCCTCAAGTGACTGACAGTTTCACATATTCTTTCTGACGGTCAAGAAGAAAAAAAAACCTGATTATTACAAATAGTGTTGAAGGACTGAAAAAAACAGTAGCTTTTTACTCAAAGCTCCTGTTAACAACTGAAAAAAAAGACAAGGGAGTTTCCCCCTTGCATGCAAACATGAATTTTCAGTCTTCTCAATACACAAGTCTAAACCACATATTAATAGAAACAGAAAATCAAAACTTTTCAGCTGGCTGTTTCAAAAGCAGCTGCAAAAACACTTAATTCTCTTGCTGTCAGAATCAAGTCTTGATACCCTAATCTTTTCTTCAACTTTAAACAAACAAGTCATGTTTCTCTGTTTGTTTAGTGCTCCAGCATACGTGGCAAGTAAATATCCTTTTGGCTTCAAAGTTTCCAGATAGCTGAAGTCATTCTTCTCTTTCATCCAGAATTTTCTTGCTTCAGATATAGCAAGACACCTACCAGTTTCCAATTTATCACACGATGAACAGTAGGAGCACAGATCCTTTCTACTGGCATATAACATTTTATGCAATTTTGCCAAATACATAACAGTTTTTACTTCAGAATGCCATGGGAACCCCAAGCCAAGTGTTTTTCATGGAACCAGGTCCCAGGTAACGAGTTATAAATTATCACCAAAAAGCCTGATGTCTCTTAAACCACTAATGTGTCAAAAAGCAAGAGCTAATGTTAAAAAGAAAAACTACACCCGCTTTGAAAATACTCTTGCTTGACTTTCTATCCATTAATTCTATAACTCTCATGTACTGTATAAACTTGTAACTCACAAACTTTTAAGCCTGTATTACATATTAAAGCGTTAAACCATAATACAGAAACTGGGACATGTGGCAAGATACTGTCAAGAGACAGCGGTTTGTCCTGCAGGAACTTGTGCAACATAAAAGAGAGGGGTTTCTGCAACAGCCACAAAGAATTTACAAAAAGATTGTTAACGTAAACTCAGTACGAATGCATCTTTTATATTTATCTTATTCACACTTACGGTTTCTCCTCAGAAGTGTATTACTTACAGTATATTTGAAAGTAATTATTACTTGAGGAAAGTCAGTCCACTTTAAGTAATTCTTTATTCTTAAATATATCTAAACTAAGCTAACGTATTTCAAGGTTGATTAGAGTGCAGAATGGCTCACATATCCAGAACATGAAGACACCTGCACAGAAAATCACAAGTCATATTAAAAGAAACCATAGCAAATGTGGCTTACTGTCATATGACAGTCACATACTCAGAAGAGGTTATAATGCGTAGATATGACACCAGATCCCCTTTTTGTTCTTACAAACTGTTTGTTTGTAAAAGAGCTACCAAACTGCATCTAACATATCTTACCACAGAAGAAATATTGTACATAATTTTTACCTACAAAATAAGTAAGATCAATTTGTATTCTCCAGATTCTGATGACTAGAGACAGCTCTTTGTGAGCTTCCTTTTCCTAGTATTTTTAGGAGTCTGGAATTTCAAACCAAATACTTTACCAAAGATGAAAACTGTTCATAGCTTGATGTGAGATAAACCGGTTTGAGAAAGATCAGGCACAGATTAACAGAGTTACTGCTAGCAATTCCTAGCTACCATTCTGAAAGCCATCACAACCCTCCTGACACTGCTCTTCCTGAAAGTAACACTTGTTCATTTCTTTTTAAAGGCTATGCAGGTGCTCTTATTTATTTTAGCTTTGTTTTTACCCCTACCTCCCTGCTATTTCTCTAGAATGTCATGTACTGTAGGTTGCTTTCTCTCCCAGGTCAGCAATAACAACTCTGAAAAAATTAAACAAACAAGTATTTTACTTACCATATAATTGCTATATGCATGATCAAACATTTCAAGCACTTGGTTTCTAAAAAAGAAAAAAGAAAAAGCATTAGTGGTCTGCCTCACAATGGCCTTCAACACACCATCTTAGAACAGCAAGATGTATGACACCAATATCTGAATATCAGTAACAGGTCCTCTACTAACATACTCTACTCAAGTAAATGAAATATAGCGCAATAATTTTTCCTAATTCGGCTACTTTCGTTCACTGCAGAAAGGAAAGACTATGTCTTCACCTAACATCAAACTATTTGGAGATCTCTTTCAACCTCCTGTGCTTCCCCTTAAATAGCTGTAGATGTCACCAACGCATTAAAGCTAGAGATGGGACACATTCCATGCTCAGCAAAAAACGGCAAATAGAATTATGTTCTGCTTGTAATCACCAATACTAAACCAACTGACACGGCATAAATTCCTGTCCATGATTCAGAAAAGGACCAGTAGTTACGAGGTACACCTCTTCCTTGCATTAAAAGTCTTGGCAAGCAAATACTAAAGAAAACCCTTGTAGATACATTTATTTTACATGTTTGAAAAGCAGTCAAGGTGAAAAACACTACTATATAAAAAAGCACTGGGTTTTTTTTGAGAGACAGCACTACTTCCAATCATTCCTAACTGTTTACTGAGGTGCCCTGCAAGGCAAAGGAGCATGCTAATTTCTAAGCTACCATCAACATAATTCACAATCTCTGCTGATGAGACTGAACATAAAAGAGACAAGAACACCACAATTATATTCTAAATATCTGATTTAGTTCAATGACTTGGAAATTTAAGAAGTAGTTTTAACTCATCAAATGCATTAAGCCATTAAAAGAGCGGAGTATGATGCTTTTTTCAGGTACTTCACAGACTACATCCAGTCTGCAGTTCTGGGATCCGTTGCAGCAGACAAACCCCCAGGGTCTGGCACACAAATGCCATGTCCAGATGAACTAAGCATACAATGCTGTTCAGTGATGTAGCATACAGAAAGCTTCTTAAAACTTCTATTTCTCTACATGCAACTTACATTTACAGGGCATTTTCTGAAAGAATTTCTGCGACTGACATGATCTTGTCATTAAATAGATACACAGATTACCTGCTGTTATTCAGAAATGACCCGGCTCGGTGCCCCCAAATACAAACCATGGCAAGACGTTACTTGCATATGCCTGGGGCATGAGATGAGATAGCGAGTGCAAGTTATGAATGCAAAAATTCTAAAACCAATTGGTGAATGAAATTAAACTCCTTAGGTAGCCACATGAAGAAAACATACAAAACATTATACACACAAAGTACCCTGAGATCCCAAGATGGAAAACCCCAGTAACTGTAAACATCATCAGAGTTAAGTATCAACTTATATCTCATGATTAATAACCATAAGAGTACCCAGAGTGTTTCTCCAGCAGACTTTTTGCATCATTATTCTGGGCAACTGACCAGTAGATGGGAAGAGGATGATGATGAAACTGCCCCAGTAATATACTAAGATCATGACATGCTTGATTACATATTTGTCTAAAAAAATCCTACTCCATGCAGTGCAATACATTGCCACCTATACTGTAACCTTTATCCTTCAACTAAAAACTCTACTAAAAGAGAATCAGCTTCTCACATGTGCACGCATGGGGGACCAAAGTAGTTTACCTTATATACAGGAACTAGGCAAGAAAATGTAAACATTTACCTTTTTTATGACTCCCAAACACTCTCGTGCTCCAGAGGCATAGCCATAATTACCCCAACTGACTATGGATTTAGATTTACCTTTGATCGCTTTTACCTATAATTACACACAATCACTGGCTGCAATCTTCAAGACTGGAGTTCCCAAGCATATGGCAGAAGGGTTTGACCCCACATGCAGCAGAGGCGATGAGGGGCTGCCTGCCCCAAATAGCCGTGGCGACCTGACCTGAAATACCAGCCCGGCTCTGGCATACACACCTCAATCATTGATGGGAGGCCGATGCCACGCATCTCGTAGAGTCTTCAGGGGGGAAAAGGGAGGGACAGGAGAGACGTTCCCGGAGCTCTGCCGGGCGAGGGACGCACCCGCACCCGTCAAGCCCAACCCAGCCCCCGGGGGGGG
>NW_008795025.1:684376-686236 GCF_000699145.1 Aptenodytes forsteri | reverse complement strand
AACGGCACGGCCGGCCGCTGTCGGGGGCTCCAGCCGGCAGAAAGGCAGCCCTCGGCCGGGGAGAGCGCAAGGCAAGCGTCTCCTTCACTCTGCCCCCGGCAGCCTCTTGAAGCGCATTTTTTTAATACAAAACCCCCAAATTTAATTATCATACACACACACACAAAACCAACCTCCCAGCGACGGAAGGGAAGACCTTCTTTTATTTTCATTGACAAGCGTTTTTACAAAGTTATAAGCAAGATACAATGTGTTTCATATCCTGTCCTTTAAAACTGGCAACCCCGTGAAATAAAACAGTGCTAACATCCCCCGGCCTGCTCCCCTCAAGGCACCGCGGCGCTCCTAACCCTCAACCCTCCGGGCAGTGAAAGGTGATTTATTATTGTTCCTAGTTTACAAGATAAATAATTCATTCCAGGTAAGTGTAGGAAATTCCACGAAAGCGACAAAAAATACTGACTCAGCGGATTATTATTATTATTATTTTTGATCAGTGGTCCAACGTAATGTTGCAGATTGCTGACCTCTAAATTGCTGTCACCTCTACCCAAGTCTGATTAAAGACAAGAAAAATGCTACTCTCTATCCATTTGCAAACATCTGAATGTACAGAAAACGTCCACAAGGGCAAAAAATCAGTCCCCTAGCCATGAGGAACTTCAATTTAAATTGCAGAACAAGGCAATGTACAGGCTAAATCTTCCCCGTTCTTTCCCATCCTACTTACAAAAAACAAATATGCTGAGCATCTGTATTCAACAACTCAATTCTTTAATATTACAGGAAAATATTACCCAGATTTAAGCCTGCCATAGAAATAACTCAAAAATGACTATGATGGGAATATTTATGCTAAATACTTTCTGTACAGATGTATCTAATTAGTATCAGTAGTAAACAGCTTTTGTAGGTGACTGCAGCCTTTTTCACAGACAGTAACCATTGCTGCCTTGCTAGTCCTCTTTCATACAAAACACCGTATTAAAAAACATCATGTCCCCCAATTTTAGCATGGCTAAAAGAGACTGCTGCTGCTTAACTGTAAAGCACATGTTATAAATTTGAAGACACTTAATGATCAGTACCAATTAGAAATAACTAATGATTTGTAAAAAAAAAAGTAGCTGACAGTGAAATAACTAATGATTTCTAAAAAAGATTGGCTGACAGTGGTTTGTGTGTTTACAAATTAGTATTTCCGCATGCAATAGAAGGAGGAAACGACTCAAAGTACTTTTGCAAGGAAAACATCTGTGACCTTAATGTTTGTATACGACAGTGTGGCTTCTGGAATAAATAGGAGTTGCATTTATTTTACAATAGCGACGTTGTAGTTGGTCCAGTTACTCAACAACGTTCCTTACTTATGCAGTAATATTTGCCTGTTCCTCTAGTGTCAATTCTCTGTTAGTATTATAGCATATTTTGATAGCATTAAATAATATTTGCACAGTTTGTTGAAGTTAAATGCCAACAAGTATTATGCTCTCGGGACTTTGTTATTTCTTCCCATGTCTTTATGGGCGTAAATCCTGCAGTCCTTACTGTATCATTAATCTTTGCTGTCCTGTACTGTATTATATTTATTCAGAAACAGTCTAAAACACCAGGCCAAATTTTTAAGGTGCCTTAAACTGACCTCTAAAGTGAGGTCTTGATCTCTAAAGCCCAATTTATTAAAATACTATTTTTCATTTCCAAGCTTTTCTGTGCACAGTCTTTAAATTGTGCACGCAAATAATGCATATAAGCAACTTTGTGCATAGATCATGATTTGATACGGATGATAATATGCTGGCTATGAAAGCAACAGGTCTCATTTTAATAACTGCTTTTGAAATGTGATTCTGCTATCCA
>NW_008795025.1:675379-684329 GCF_000699145.1 Aptenodytes forsteri | reverse complement strand
TTTTAATAACTGCTTTTTAAATGTGATTCTGCTATCCAAAATCTAAGCACAACCTTTGGCTGCTTTTTGCTTCAGTTAACATCTGTATTAGAAATTATATGCAATGATTATGATATTTCACAACGATTGCAATTTATGTATAGTTTATGAAACTAAAAAGGCCTACAGAACTGGGTAATTCTAACTTAAGTAAGTCAGTAAGAATGGGAATGGTATGACTTTTAATATTCTGTATCAGATAGCCATAAGTGAATATATTTTATGGTGGGAAGTAAAACAGAAAGATGCTGCCTAATGGTTATAGTTATTGTAAACATTCTCATCTTTCCCTTCCATAAAATAAAACAAAATAAAATAGCCATAAAATGCTTTGGAAGGCTATATAACCCAGAAGTGCAGAGTGGGACTGAGAAACCTGCTCCCATATTTTCCCCATTTTAAATATAAGAATAAGAGGGAAAAAAAAATCAGAACACTTGCTTGTCTTTAGTATCAGTCAAAACTTTAAAATAATTAAGTAATCAGTTTGCAGAGTTTGCACAGAGTGTGGCTTTTGAGCAACCTACTAAATTAACTATTTGGTTCTGTTTAACTACTAAAAGTTTTATTTATTTCCCGTATACTGCATGCAAATACTAAAAGCATCCTTGAATAGCAATGCATGTACCAACCACCTAAGAATCATAGCAGTACTTGTCAAATCCATGCATTTAAAAATCATGAGCTACTCCCCTGCTAAAACACCTAAGAACAGTAAAGTTGTTAAAATAACTTTATAGTTGGGGGTGAGTTGCTTTTGAAGCATCCAGTGGTCACATTTTCAGACTTTTTCTATAAACATAAAAGGTAGCAAATTTTAAGTGAAAGATGAGGTTCTCCAACAGTAACCTGGTTTTAAACAGTGAGGGCTTTAACTGAAAAGAAACCTATCACCCATCACTCAGAAGGGATCCGTGCTAAAACTGCAAAGAGCTGGCAATACGACAACAAAGCCCATTTCCTCTAGCCCCAACCCAAATAAGTATTCACAATTAAACAGGGATTTGTGGAGTAAATAAATCCTGCAGGGCTGGGCCGAAAAACACTTCTTACTCTTCAGAGTTTTGCTGTGCATAACTATCTTCTCTGTTTTCTTCTGTGAAAATATCTTTTACTTCTGTGCTTTTTATTTCTGTGTGTGAAGATGATTCACCTTCTGGCTTCCCTTCACCCTCACAAGCCTCTGTATCTCCTGTGACCTCTACAGTGCTAATCTCGCCCTGCTCCGGCACGGAAGAAACTGGCATGTCTAGCAGTCCTGTTCTTGGGTTTTCTGTATCCAAAATGGGCACTTGCGTTGTGTCTGCATTTTCAGCAGGATTATGAAAAAAGCTCTCAGTCCCTACCTCCACTGGGACGGCATGGCTATTCCCTGCTACTCCTTCCTCCCCATCTAATATTTTGCCTTCAGACACATTTTCAGTGTGTTCCTCTGGCTGCAGTCTATCACTTTGGCACCTTCCCACACCTGTATACCAAACGCTTTGCTTGATATCCACCTCTGCCTTTGCCTCCTGAGGTGTATCTGAGCTTTCCACCAGCCATTCTGCTTTTGCCATACCACAGGCCCCCTTGGACACATTCTCTAAATTCGTACCATCTGTCCCCAGACTAGATGAAGATGGTCGGTCCTCCTTGAACTCCGTGCATTCTGCTGCATCTTTATTCATCATTGTCTGGCTCACTTGAATTTCTGCCACAGCCATTTTACTCAACTCATCATTCCCTTTATTGTGCTCCTGCAACTTTAATCTCTCACCTTCACAAATCTCCTTTATGTTCTCAGCTGGAGTATCTGCTGGTATCTCAACTGTTACCATCAGCAAACTCCTTATCTCATTCACATCGTCAGGGGATTTACAACTCTTTTCTTCTGACTTGCTTTCTGTTTCAGGATTACCCCCAAACCCGCCATTCCCTGTGTTTTCTTCCTGGGAAATAACCCTTGTCTCAGTACTCGCTCCTTGGTCATTGCTTTCTTTTTTACTAGCCTCTTCAGACCCTTTTCCTACTGCATTTTCACTCTGAGATAATTCTTTTTCTACCTTGATTTTCTTTTCTGCATTCCCTAAAATCTCTGCTTCTGCTACATTATCATGTGGGGAAGTCAGCTTTATCTCAGCAACTTCTTCCTGTGCTTTGCTTTCTTTTTCAGTGCCACTGACAAACGCAGCATCCGTTGCCAGTTGACTCTCAGAAGTTACCTTTTCCTCCACTGCTCCTTCATGTACCTTAAGTTCTTTTTTAGCGCTGGCTCCAAAATCTTTCACTGCAGTTTCAGTTCCAGGAGCTACTTCTTCCTCCACAGCTTCTTGTTGTGTCTTAAGCTCTTTCTCAGTGTTCGCTACACACTCAGCTTTCACCGTGTCTTCATTCTCCAAAACGATTTTTTCCTCTGCAACTTCTTGTTCTGTAAGGGTAGCTGGAAGGGATTCCTGTATTTCACCGATGTCTGTAACGACCATTTCTTCACTTTTGCTTGCCTGATCACCAGCCGTATTAACAGAAGTGACTGCCTCTTTGTCTGATGACTTTCTATTGTCAGCATCCTTCTCCCAAGAAATTTTTTCCGTCACAATGAGCATTTCGTCACTTTGAGTTTCAGTGTCTGACGTCTCGGCTCGGGCGGTGGAAGGCTTCTTCGCAGGAGTGGTTTGTGCTGATCCTGAAGGGGTCTTCAGGTCCGTTAAGCTGGACACGCTTTCACAGGGCAAATTCAAGTTATCTTCAAAGAGGTTGTGCTTCTTCATAATGGCAGCTTCTTTTATCACTAAATAAAACAAAGATCAAACTGTTTTGGAAAGACTGACAGAGGTACCTTGAAAGAGGTACACCGTTTTCCTGAGTTTCTAATGTCATACATTTTGATATTACAGACAACAGTAATTTTCATTTTCAGGTTGCTTTTTTAGTTTACATTTCTCTGAGGGGGGTGGACTTTATCTGTTCTGAATAATGGAACTTCAATATTGACCTAAGCATTGCTGTAATAGAAAACTACCAGAGGACCCGCAATGCACAAAGGTAATGTTTCAATGCAGAAGTATTTACACTGAATATATGAATAAATGTGTGCTCGTTACATTAATTATTAGACTGATATTTTTGAACAGGAGTGCCAAAGAGGAGCTATTAAAACTTACTGTGCAATGCAGAAGCTTGTCTTTTATCTAGGATATAGACAGACAGACAGATCCAGAGAGATAAAAGTATTTTATATATCTACATATGCTATCAAGAATAGTTTCGTTTTCTGACACAAAAGCAGAGGGATTTGCAGGGAGTACTGCACTGGCATCAGTGACGTACTGGAAACTACATCCAGCAGTACATTTCATTTGGGGAAATTAATTTTCGCTGCCATTAGGTATCACCGAGTCTATGCAAACAAGAGCATAATTTCACTCCTTGGCCCACGGAATCAAGATAAAATGAAGTTGGCATAATTACATTTTGTTAGAAATAGGCTTGTGCCAAGCTATCACTTGGAGTTTTCCAGGTTTAGTAAAGTTGCCTCATAATTCAGATTTTAGGGCTTGCCACACATCTTTAGTGAGCTGAATCCAAACACTGTAGCATTGTAACCACCAGTCTTCAGGACAGTGGGACCTGGGTCTGAAACAGCCAGATTAGGACTCTGGGAAGCTCTGAAGCAAGAGCTCACCAGCCAACAGCCGAAATGTTATTACTGTCACCTCAAGAATGTTCTCACCTTTCAGGGTTTCTTCAAGCAGTGTCTGATATAAAATCTCTTCATACACATTCTCTACTTGGATCACGCTAGTGTAATCAGCAAAAATGAACTGCTCGTATTTCTGCAGCTCCTGTGCAGACACAAAGAAAGAAACAGATATATAAAAACGAGAGATTCTGAGAGTCCTACTTCAACAGAGCACCTTGGAGATGCCATCTAGCGGGTCTTGCAATGCTCCTTGCTGGCTCTTGAGGTGAACTATTTGAACTATGACTAAAGGAAGTATGTATGTTCACAATTTATTATGCACTTCTCAAACAGTATTCTTGCACTACAATTACATTTAAAAGCACTATAGATGATTGCCATCTGCACTATAATAAACAATTCTGAAGTAAATAGCTGGTGAGGAAATGCCTCACTCACTGTCCAAGGAGGCAAATCCATGGTGAGCATGGGAGCTACAGGGTTTCATTTTGTTTTTCTAATAGGAGTGTAACATTTTTAGCTTACTGATTTATACGCAATAGGCTGTCTAGACAATAACTGAGTCATTATCACTAAGCAGCTGCTTGGTGGTCTATAAAAAGTAAATTAAGTGACCTCTGCCTGCTTCTAGAAGCCTTGTAGAATGCCTACATACAAACATCTGGAGATTTTCAAGTAAAAGGTCAAGACTTGGCTGGGCATATCAATTGTGCCACACATTTGCTTCCAGTGCTGGCTGCTCATTTCTGCAGAGGCACAAACACAAAAGGCTTGTGGGGAATTAAACAGAAAGGGCTTGCGGGAAGTTTGCACCACCACCGCTTCCTCCGTCCTGTATGACAGAGACACGATGCGGGACTCCACCCTCTCTACATATATTCAAGGTGATGAAATGCTTGCCCCTGTGCGTAGACACCATGTCTTGAAGGCACTGCTGACACTCTACAAGACACTATTATTTTTGGGGATAGTAAAGAAAGTAGAGTGACATACAGAAGAGGGTGATTTTAAATATATTTTTAAAAGTTGTAAGTTTTAATAATCCATACTCAAAGACTTGCAAGCATAACTTGGCAAAACACTTGGTTTTAAGCTTGTTTTTGAAACTGAAACAAGCTGCAGAGCATCAGCAAGAGCAGCACACCGTGGGTGAGAGCTTACAGCCTCCAGGAACTGATGAACATCAAGGGAAACAAAAGAGCAGAGAGGCCGGTCTGGCTTAGGGCAGTCATCTTTCAGCAGGTACAGTGAAAATGCAAAAGGATACGCATGGGCTTCAAGAAGGGTACAGACTATTTATTTTGAGCCAAGCTGAACAGCATTCCAACTGGCCCCTGATGTAGCCACACTGATAAAACCCCCATAAAACTCTGGTAGCTGCATTTGCTGAGTACTAATCTACCTGTATGATTAAGGGCAACAGAGATCATCTGTGTATGTTTGTTTCCTGATTGTTGACGCAATTATTACTTCCATTTAAAATCACTGAAAGCAAGCGCATGGCCTGTCTGCTTGCTGCTCCTGCTGCCCAAGCAGGCATGTGGCTTTGAAGGAGGTCATCAGCAGTTTGCACGTGGCTCAGGGTGCTGCTGAAGAGGAAAGTGCCCTCTCCCACGGACTGAATTTCAGCCTGCAGCAGGGCTGCTGAACACAAGGACAAGCTCATAACCTACAATTGTAGCTGTCAAGAGGAGTCCAGTTTGAGAGGACTTCAGATCTCTAGGGAAGAAATGAAATGGGGATGGGCAAAGGTCTGCAACTATCTTTGAGAAAGCAAGCTGTATATACAGTTTCTCTGTTTCCTGAAATTTTCCCTATGCTCCACATCTACCCAATCCATGAACTGGCAAATCAAAGCGTCATTTGGCCGAGCAGGCAGCCAATCTGCATGGCTCCCCAAGAGAAAACAGCTTTACAGAGTTGAGGATTTACTGCCAAGGTGTTAATCCTTCCCTGCCTTTTATTATTGTTTTTTCTAAATCACAGAAACCTACTGGTTTGCACGTTGAAGCCAGTGTCTTCTGCATTGTGGGCAAAGTAATCTGTACCAGTGCTTCTTGAAATATCTTCTTCCGGATAGTGCTGCTGTCATAATCATATTGCTGTCAAAACAGACAAAAAGAGAAACAAGCCCAAACATGTTTGGGGTTATTAATCACTCATAGGAGGAACTGGTTCTTGTTAACCTGTAACTGGTGACGGGTGAATCCCAAAGGATACCACATCACGGGTGCACTCAGGGGTTTGAATTCCCATGCAGGTTATTTCAGCTTTTACAAAAATTCCCGACAATCTGGTTTTCTGGGATCTCTTTCCCTTCATTTTTTTCTGCCTAGGCAAGAAACAGCCCCCTGATTGCTCTCTCCAGATATTTCAGCACTGCCTCTTCTGAGAGTAACGAATTCTAGGGGCAGGCTAATTAAAAAGCTAATAAAAAATGATCTACCCAGATCCACAGCATCATCTCCAGCTGATTTAATTGCAGTTAAAAGGACTGCACATGTAAATACTTTTACAGGTGTCTGCCCAGAACTAGGTTTTACCCCCAAAATGAGCAGCTTTGTTAAGTGCCACCAAATCAGTATTGCCAGCTGGATGGTAAGAGATATCTTCTTTCAAATACTGAGATAAATTCACATAAAATATATTCTCAGTGTCCGAAAAGGCAGAACCCAAGGTCTTCCTGTGCAAATGCTGCAACATTACATTTACCTTCAGTACTCTCAGCTTGACTTTTTCAATGGTAGTTGCAACTTTCGCTGAGTCTGCCTGGCGACTTGGAGAGAACAACTGCTCGAAAGTATAAACTGCGTTTTCCATCAGCTAAAAATAGTAATTAAAAAAATCTGTTAAAGACCAGTACATAAAATTCCTACATGCGTAAAGAAGCATGATAAATGTAACCATTAACTTAAATTGTATTTTTGAGAAGGTGAAACGGAGAAAGAATAATGGGCCTAAAATCAATACATATTTCAATTACTTTAAATGATTGTGGAAGGGGAAGAAAAGCACTGTTTAGTTCAGATTGCAACACTCAGTTTTGGAATGAGAAGCCAAAAAGAAGATTACCTAATGCAAGAGAATAAGAAAATGAAACTACCTCAAATTCTATCTTGACTTTACAGCCAGGTCAATACTAGGAAGTCTGCTAATGTAACTAAACAAACAGTTATATCAGCAAACTTAGTTAGAGTAGATTCATTTATGTTGTCCAAAAATTTTCTGCTGTATTTCAGTTCTCTGAAGGCTAACATGCACAGAAATGTTGCAATAAATAAAGTTAAGCCTTGGTATTATTATTATGTTATCATAATCTCATATGTCACCATATTTAATCTCATGTCACCATCCAAGTAACTAAACAAACAGTTATATCAGCAAACTTAGTTAGAGTAGATTCATTTATGTTGTCCAAAAATTTTCTGCTGTATTTCAGTTCTCTGAAGGCTAACATGCACAGAAATGTTGCAATAAATAAAGTTAAGCCTTGGTATTATTATTATGTTATCATAATCTCATATGTCACCATATTTAATCTCATGTCACCATCCAAACTGATGGTGACAAAGACAAAAAGCAGAATCGATCATCTATATATAAAGGCCATAGACAAAACTCATTATCCCTAACACGAAGACTCCCATTGACTCCCACCAGATTCTAATGGTCTTAATCATTAATACTGCAGATAATTTTTTAAAAAAGTAATTAATCAGTAGCTTTCCTTATAATACAAATAATTATCAGCAAAAATCGCACAAAGTGCAATAATTTCTCACAGAATTATGTTAGGCTGGCATTTGCCATATTTTCAGGTTATCCAGAGATTCATTAGAAATATTAAACACCCTACTCTGAAAAGATATTTCAGAAAAACAGTTCTGCAAACAGTTATTATGTCTACTTAATGAGGTTTTGCCTTTTTTAGCTAAGTGTTTCCACTCAAATTTTACTATGTTCTTATTGCAGAAGTACAGGGACATCCACAAGGAAGCTGTCCATACTGCTAGATCTTCCTTTGTATCACATGAGACCATCCCAGTCGATATACATAGACAGTCATATACTATAGAGGACTTCTTGTAGTTTGTAAATGAGTATGTACATACTTATAGATAAGACATGCTTTTAATTCCTCCTTGGTTAGTAGTATTTTCATGAATGAAAATATGCAGTGACAAATGTTGAAGGCCAATTCTTATAACTGACTTTGCAGATCATGTAGGATTGGACTATACAGACTGTATTTATAAATGGGAATGGAGAAGATGGAGGTTTACTCAATTTGTGCATGCATCAGAAGGCTGTACAGTAAAGGCTCATGCACTGCAAGACCTTGGATACAAGAAAAAGACAGGATCAGTATAGAGTTAAGTCTGAGGCTAATTAAAAGATGAACTACTCACTTTTTATTTCAATTTCTATTTGAAGCAAATCATAAATTGGCGTAGTTCTGGTGAAGTCACTAAAGCTGCTTTATTTATTCCAGTTGAGCATTGTACTCCCAAATTTCCTAAAACTGGCCACTAGAGGATGCCAAGCTCCCAAGCCAAGGAATCCTGCTCCAGCATCCACCGGAGTTAGAGTTAAGCCAAATGCTTCTTTTACGTTAAGACGACACAAGCACAGACATGTCTGACCTTGCTCGTTAATAAAATAAATGTCCATGGACACAAAGTGAAATGACTTACTATTTTTATGAGAAAAATACCAGCATTTTAAAGAGAGAGAAGCAATAACAGCATTTTTAGAACAACTTGTACTTTAATTTATTTATTGTGAATTTTGACTCATGTTCTGTTCAGAAAAAAAAAACCCACTTGGTTTGTATGGGATATATTTTCTGTCTACTTCTTTGTCTTGACTCATGGTCTTCACTTACTGAAAGACATTTTATTTGGCAGCATTTTGGAATGGTCCCCCCTGAAAGACCCAGACACGGTCGCCCACAACATCCTTCTCTCTAAACTGGAGAGGTATGGATTTGATGGGTGGACTGTCCGGCGGGTGAGGAATTGGTTAGATGGTCGCATTCAGAGGGTAGTGGTCAACGGCTCAATGTCCAGATGGAGACTGGTGACGAGTGGCATCCCGCAGGGGTCTGTATTGGGACCGGTACTGTTTAATATCTTCATCAATGACATAGACAGTGGGATCGAATGCACTCTCAGCAAGTTTGCAGACGACACCAAGCTGAGTGGTGCGGTCGACACGTCAGAGGGACGG
>NW_008795025.1:614699-674362 GCF_000699145.1 Aptenodytes forsteri | reverse complement strand
ACGACCTTTAGAGGTCCCTTCCAACCCAAACTATTCTATGATTCTATGATTCTATGAAAGCAGAATTTTATTTCTGAATAATTCTTTGGCTGCTGATCATGGCTGTACTTAGAAGAGCTGCTTTTAGGAAAACCCTAGCCCAGCACTGTGCTAGAGACTCACTTTCCATATTCGTAACTCCCACTCCACAGAACTGGACCAGCTCCATCTCACAAGATTACCAGCTAGATTATTTAGTTTCTCAACTATGGATTAAAATCACAGGATTCAACATAGAGCTACAAGGCCAAATCTGCCTTGTGATTTGGCAATCAGACGAATCTACTGGCCAGCTCCTAACAGATTTCTGGCCAGGCATCCAGAAGAAATAAAAGCAAAGCAAAATTATAGCCTATACCAATACACACTAGAGGGGAAAAAGAAGTGGAGTTCATTTTTCATCTGAAATGATGTAGTCACTTCAACCATTCCCTTGAGAAGTGAAGTTGGTTAAAGCACCTACATGCAGCTACATCCTGAGACATCATCTGTGTCCAAGTAATTGCCAGTTTTTAACATTAATTGCCTTACTTTATATTCATGAGAAAATAAACTATCAAGGAGGAGACGTACCATTTTGGTAAAATATATTTAAGATCCTTCCTGAAAAATCAACCCTTGAGAATGGAAATCAGGTAGATTTTAGCCACCTCATTGGTACAAGCACAACCTTCTCAGGTGCTGAGAAATCAGAACGTCACAGTTCAGGGGAAGAGATGATCCATCCAAAATTGCTGTGCCTTACTGAAAGACTCACACACATCCAGCCTCACAAATATAAATGTGAAACAGCTTCTAGCTGTGATTTTCTTAGGTTTTGTTACCTGTACTTTGATTGAGATATATTCTAGGACTCTTGCGCAGCTTTTTATCAAGATTACTTTGAAGCAGATTAGAAGGACAAACCTAACCTGTTCTCCCAGGAGGAAAAACTGTATCTTACAGTACCTCTTGCATGAAGTTCTGTGTCCTCTGAATCACAAAATCAATGTGATAGACCTTGAAGCGACTCTTGAGGTCTTGAAGGAGCTCCTGGAGAAGGTTCACTTTCAGATAGCAGGGCTCCATTTTCACAGAGTTGAATGGTAGGTTCATAAGCTGATCCACATTCTGCGTTCCAGTGGAAGAAGAACAGGTTTTGAGAGAAAGCAACCAGAGGCAAATTTTTAATAGAGAATGTAACAGTGGCCCTAAAACAAATTCTTATATCTACACTCTAGTTCCACAAATACCACAAGACTTTCTAAGTGACAAAACTAAGCACTAACATACTACCACCTGGGAAAGCAAATACTGCTTGTCCTTGTGGTAATGTAAAAGGCTCCAGATCTATTTTTGTCTTACCTCCTTTAGCTTTGTGATATCATTTGTCTTCTGGAAGTCCTGGATGATTTCATTAACTTCTTTATCAAAAAGTGAGCGGACTTCCGTGAATCCAGAACTCACCGGACCCATGAGCTCCTCCAATATGGATGCGAGAAATGGCTGGATATTTTCTGTGCAGCATTTCTGGGCAGGCTCAGAAACAGTGGCTGGAGTGCCAGACAATACAATGGTTACATTTAGGCTAGTAAGAGATACAGTGAAAAAAGTAATCTGAACTGATCTACTTTACAATGAATTAAACGACTCCGTATTTTTTCCCTGGAGTCACACCTCTGCAAAGATGATGAGGGTGATGAGAGTTTATAGTTTTATGAGTGACAATGAAACACCTTTTCCCATGCCCCACCTAACCAAATGCTAGCAGCTTGGGGCACTGTGAGAGCAGAGGAAAGAGCAGCTGTCAGTATTGATACACACTGGGAGGTTTGCACAGAGCGTGGCCACAGTGACTCTATAAGGAGTTATCCGAACTTGGTACTCTACAGTTCACTGAAAGCATCCTAGTCTGGTATGTGAGAATATCAGCAGACCATCCTTATTTTTATCAAAACAGGTCCTAAATTATCAGCTATTTATTTATTTGCTAGCTTAAGCAACATCAACTAATATTTTGCCTGCTTTTTACACTCATTTTTATACCCATAGCAAAATTATAATTACTTCACATCAGTTTAAAACCACCTAAGAAGCCGTTTGGATTACGTATTCTTTGGTAGCCTATGAATTTGTCACATAACCAGAACTGGTTTTGTGGCGCATTCCTAGACATCAGGTCAAAACCACACTTTTAATTATGCTCATGTGACCTGTATCTTCATTACATAAGGCTGTCCAAGTGAAAATGAAAGCAGAACGAGCACCTCTAATCAGGATACTCAAAACCTGTCAGCTCTAGCTCCAACTTGAGAAGACCTGGTATTTTCACAGACACAGCGGCCATAGGTATCAGTTCCTATCAAAGGCAGCAGAGGCTCAAAGCATTTGTTTTCTGAAAATTAGTGTCTCCAGTTGGATTTTTCAAAACACATGAAAATTTCAAAACAATGACATCTGGTAATTTGAACAACACAATGGGAAACATTAAAAAAATTGCTCCAAAACACAGCTGTTCCTCCACTAACCTTTGATTTTTCCAGCTAAGAAGTTCTTGGAGTTCAGAATCTGATCCATGTCTGAGCGAATGGTTCCTTCAAGAGTTTTTGCAAAATCTCTGCATTCTTCTTTCAAGCTACTTAATCCTTCTGAGACCTGCTGCTGGACTAAGCCGTATGTTTCTTCTACGATCTAAACCCAAATGAAATTAAGAAGCATAGATCAGAATCAGCACACACAGACAACTGCTATGAGAAACAACTACTCTGCAAATATCAGTACTTACACCAAACCAGGCCCGCTTCCTATCATTCCTCTTTCCTTTCATTTTGGGCAGGATCATTGTCTGAAGGTTAGGCAGGAGTTCCTCCATCACAAGGTTGCTCAAGATCTATATGGTCAGAAGATTAAAATTATATGTTCACACACTGTTCTTCATCTGAAAACTGAGCATTCGCATCACAGAATGATGTGCAAATGCAGGCAACCCCAAATATACAATGGCTTAGCCATCCGAGGTTGGCAGGAAGATTGTATTTACAATATTAGGTATGTCTCCATGCTCCATGTGTTTCATCTGAAGCATTTTTCACTGAAAGATTTTGAGAGACCATGCAACAATTGACAACAGATGAACTGAGATGCCCGTTAACATTTACTGCATGCTATTATGAAATTGCCATGTGAAAATCAATAGAGCTAAACCGATTGATATCAGCTGAGCAACCGGATCAAAAACATTTGAAAAGTTGGTTTGCTGACTGCTGCTTCCCCAAACTGACCTTGTTCTGGGACACTCACACCCTCCCAGAGGAGGTATCATCAAGGAGAAATTGTTCTAGAGAGTCATCAGACAAAGGATGCTTCTAGTAGGAAGATAACTGGCCAAAAAAAGAAATGTATGCCTGTACCAACATGGATCTCTAGCACTTTTTTGGATGAGCACCAACTTCACAATTCAAACAAGAAAAGAAGGAGATCCCAGGAAAAACAGGATATAGGACAGAAATGGAATCCAGAAATGTGGATAATCTGTGAATCAAATACTTCTACTCTGATTTTTTTTCAAAAATGTGTAACATGATCCAAAAGATTCATTAGCTCAAACCTAATCCTGAGGCAAAAGGGATAAAAAAAATAGCTGTTGGAGTTTGTGAAAAACTTTTCAAGCAATTACTTTTGTCACTAAAAGACAACTATACTGGTCTAAAACCAGTAAAACTTTCACATTGTAGAATTCATATACGTTAGTCTCCTCCCAACACCTCCAGATTATGGAACAAAAAACATACGAAATATACAACCTAAGAAAATACTCTGTGACAAAGGTGCACCACAGCAGAAAGGCAGGCGGGAAAAAAGTGTCAAAGGGACTTCTACACATCAAGCATTTGTGATGGAATGTAGGAAAACTGAGGAAAAGGTCTCATTGCCCCATTTTTTTATTATTTCTGTAAGTATATTGTTGGTCTATCATTGCTTTATTTTTCTAAATTGACACTGAGTACTTTTCTCCCTCAAGAACATTTTCACTTTGAAACAGGGTTCAGTGGTTGTAGAAGAGATGCATCACCCTCTCTGATCCCAGCATCTAACTGGCAGTTCGGCCTTGCAGATGGTTCCAATTAGAAAGAAAAGACATCAGACTGGGAATACAGATTATACCAATTTGGGGGAGTGGTCAATACACTGGCAGGCAAGGCTGCTATTCAGAGGGACCTAGATGGGCTGAAGAAATGGGTGGACAAAAACCTCATGAAGTTCAGCAAAAGCAAATGCATAGTCCAACATCTGGGATGGAACAATCTTGTGCACCAGTATAGGCTGGCAACAAATGGCTGGAAAGCAGTTTTGCAGAAAAGGACTTGGGCATCCTGGTGGACAAGAAATTTGGGCATCCTGGTGGACAAGAAATTTGACATCGGTCTGCAGGGTGTCCTTGCAGCAAAGGGCAACAGTAGGTCGAGGGAGGAGAACATTCCCCTCTATTCAGCACTTGTCAGACCGCATCTGGAGCAGCATCCAGTTTTGGGCTCCCCAGTACAAGACAGATCTTGACACACTGGAGTGAGTCCAGCAGAGGCCACCAAGATGGTCAGGGGATGGAGTACATGACATGTGAGGTGGAGGGAACCGGATTTGCTCAGCCTTAAGAAGATAAGGCTCAGGGGAGACCTTATTGCTGCCTACATAATGGAAGATGTTGGGCAGATGGAGCCAGACTTTTCTTGGAAATGCACAGGGAAAGGAAGAAGGTGATGGCTACAAGTAGCAACAAGGGAAAGAGTAATCAGGGATTAAGAAATATTTTTCACCATGAGGGCAGTCATGGGAACAAGTCATGCAATCTCCAACCTTGGATATCTTCAGAACTCAACTGCACAAAGCCCCTAAAGTTGGCTCTGCTTTGAGTGGGGGATTGAGCCAGATAAACTCGAGAGATCCCCTTTTAACTAAACTGTTCTCGGGTTCTGTAGTTCTCTTGATAGTGTCACCCAACTTTGTACAGAAGAAGCATCGAAGTCTGGCTTCTTTGATACAGAAAGAATGAAAAGGTGTGAAACAGATTCCTAGTTTGATTCACTGGCACCCATTTCAGAAGTTTTCTTCAGAATCACCCACTCTGTCAGGCTTTGCACCTCCTCTGCCTAGATTTGAACTACAACTTCTTCCTTGCCCATCCCACTCAGACGCACCAAATTGGCAATAAATACACAGAGTTACATGCACACATCTGATTCTGAGAGTCTAGGCTTTCCTCTCCATTTTTTTCTTTATGGACACTGTATCTCTGGCCTGAGAAAGCTGCGAGACCTCTCTTTCTCCTGCGCTTTCCTTCTGCTGTTGGCCAACAAGGCAAACTATGCAAGCAGAGGGCGGCAGTTCATCATAGGACCTGCCCTATTCCTATTTCTTTGTGATCTCAGGTCTCTGCACATGTTTCCTATGGAGGCATATATCAGTGCTGGGGATATATGCTAGATTCTTGAATTTCTCTACTTAAAGCATCTTGATTTTGAACTAAATACCTCAGTCCCATATTTGGTTCAGTCATTAGTCATCCTCATGATTCAGAGGAGGGAGGGAGACCTTTTATTTCTGGACATGTTCGTTTTCTGTTCATAGATCTTGCCCAGGTATGTTTGTACTGGCCCATAGTTAGAGATGCACAGCTGCCAACTTATGATGACAGAGGCAATACTATTGTGCATGTGCTATACAGAATGGCACATAACCCTTTCATCACGGCTTTTTATCTGTCATGACTGTACAGCACATACGTGGGTGCCCACAGTCCCCTGAGAGCTTTGAAATGCAGTGGATATCCTGCAAATCACAGAGAGACATAGTAACCCTATAAAAAAGCAAGACAAAATGCACCTTAAGGTTCTGTACATTTCTCATTTAATCTGGGTGAAGGATTACTAGCTTGCTCAGCAGTTTCAGTAAAGTCTCACAGACAAAGTATGTAGTCCTCCTTCCTCTCCAGTGCGGCTTGAACAGAGTTTTTGCTAAGTGATGAGTATTTGAACCCAGCTTTTCCCCTTGCTTCAACAACAGCCCAGCACAGTCCTCATTCAAGGATCACTGCCCTGATGCACCCAGCTGCTGGCTGAGCCAATAGAGAGTGCAAAAACACTGCTCAATTTTGTATTTTCATCATTCTTGGAGTGCCAGCATTTCATGACATTCAACCTCACGTATTACAGCTGCTCGAGTGGGTTTTAGACATACAGTTGATACTAAAGTCAGAGCAACACTGCTTCCTCCAGCTGTTACACTTAACAAAGGGCTCTATGAACATGAGAAACACTCCTTGTGTGGGGACGTGCTCCTCCTTTACTGCTATCAAGAGTCCCAAGATGCACCAACAGCACGATAGGGAAACGACAGGAACTCAGACAGCAAAAGTAAGTAAGAAAGGGCTCTGACTGCATGCCACTAGTATAAAACAGAGTACCTCCTGGGCATAAGACAGCCCCTACAGAAACATAACACACAATACCCTACTTATTAATATACGTGTAATATACCTATAATATGTAATACCCTATTATTGTTGTTTCATATAACTTAAATTCTTATAGATTATGCCACAGCACCACTCAAATTCAGCTATGCTGACTCAAATACCTGTCAAAACCAATGGACAGGTCCTAAACTAATGAGTCACTTAAAAAAAAATCTCACGAATAACCCAAACTGGAGCACCACAGACGGAATAATAAATGTGACAACAGATCAAATATATTCTGAAGAATCTGAGCTCTCTGGAAACATTTTTAGGAATGCTGGATTGGCTTTATATTTCTGTACTGAAAGGTGCACGGTAGAGGTTTGGGGTTTTTAATCCCTTATTCAGCTATCCTTGATTTACCAATATGTTATTCTACATTCATGTTGTACTGATGAATGGAGTTATGCTAGTATAACATTAGTGTCCTGTAGTGCTTTCGCTATGTGGCTGTACTGTTGCTTATAACAAGTGTTGTCAAAAATTTCCTGGTTTTAACCCTGTATTTCAGCACTTAACCTACAGAAATACCATCTACAATTGAATTTATCCTTTGTTAGTAACGAAACCTTAAAAATGAAAAAGAAGAAAAACAAAACCAGGAAAAGGAACTTTTATGACACAAAACAAATTCAGTAGGTCTTCAGGCAAGTGACTGGGTACTTGCTAATATTACATCCATGTTGCAGTACCTAGGCAGAACCGCGTGAGCTAATGCTGCGGAGACTCTGTCATTATAAATGAATGTGAGGGAATGTATTTATTGGCATTCTGCAGAGATTTTTACAGAAACAAATTGTAGCTTGCTTGTTCCAAACCATTCACTTAGCTTGGATATCTGCCTAAAATAATTATTATATTTGGTCAAAGCAGCATGAGAACACACTATACTTACAGAATGAATTATTACTAAGAAGATAATAGCGTAACTAGTCTGGATGTCTTCTGATTACAGTTCTCTCGAGGTATAAGGGTTATGAGTAAGTAGTTGGCAAGCAACAGGAAAAATAAAACATAAAATGAAACTAGCAATATAATAGCTCCATAACTTGAGGGAGGAGGGGAGAAGAGAAAAACCCTCACTCCCTCCACTGGAAGGATGGAACTCCTTATACTAAGGATTTTATTATCAGATGTTAGCAGGAAACTTCAATCCCTGACATGATGGCACTGGGAAAGACACTGTTTATAGATTCTTCTCCGGTTTCCACATTTTTCAGCATTTCAGAGGTAGACTTCTCCTAAAATGAATAATCTGGTTTCTTAAAACAAAACCCTGCATCGTGAACTCTCCATCAGGCTTTTTTCCATTTTCCCAAAGGGAAGCCAGATTTCATCAAGGAAAACACCCAGCAGCTGGTACTAAAGTAAATATTTGCTGCTGAGTGCTCAGTGCTGCGGAAAAAAATTATAAATTGGGGCCCAAATAATGTCTCAGTTGCACTAAAAGACATCTGGAGTGATTCCAGAGGGATCGGTGGAGTTACTTCAGCTACCATCAGTGCTCCAAAGCTGCTCACTCAGGTGCCCAAATATGGACCCAGACCCTGAGCTTAGCATCTCATTTCTGAAGAACTGAAGTACACAAATTTTTGGTGTTTAAGTGTGACTGTTACTATGCAAGACTCTGTTTCAGAAGTCTGGCACAATAAGTAGGTCTACTAGTTTATCCACTCAGGACCAAAAGCTTCATTCCCAAAGAACGGGGAAAAGCAAAATGAAAAGATTCTTCAAAATTTATGTTTAGCTGCTATTCTGTTCTTCATAAAGCCTGATCTCCTACGATGGCATCTGGAGGCATTAGAGGACAAGCAACAGGAAACTGTAACAAAGGTAGGAGCAACAAAAGAAAAAAATATCTCTTACCTGCAAAATAGCTGTCATGAAAGGTAGAAAAACAGAGCACAGCCCAATGCAGCTGACAGCGAGTATCTGCTACATACAAACCGTGGCTTCTGAGTTTTGTATTGCTTTTGGTCTCACCGATTTACCAAAACTATAAACAGCAGCAAACGTGGTAGCGAGATGTTAGCAAGTGCCTTGTTTTAGACACAGCATTTATTCACCAATTGACCCCATGGCATAAAATTAAAGTAGATGTATGAGCTTTTTGTGGAAATGTGGCCATCCCTACATTCCAGCACAACACAACAACTTTAGTTCACAGCACGCTTTCTTTCACTTTCTAGCAAAAAACTCAAAATGGGGTTTATTAAAAAAGTATCATCACTTACATTATCAGTAAGAAGTGTCTTGAAATCTTGGGTATTTCTACCTACTAGATTTTCTTTTTAAAAATGCCATTTTTTCCCAAGAAGCCTTATAACCTTCACTGTCCTCAGAGCTGCCATATCCAAAGCAGAAACAAAATCAGGAAGATATTCTTTTACCTCTTTTTCGTTGCCGGTTATCATTTCCCATGTCCCATAGTGGCCTTTCTCCTGCCGGAAGAACTGAATGGCTTCTAAGAACGCTTCGACTTCATACGTGGTCTGCTTGAGAAAATCTGAAGAAAACAAAAAGTAACAAAAAGTATTTACCCATAAATAACCTTTAAAAAATAACCATCCTTTTTTGATCCATTTTCCTATTCCATGTGCATCTAGCAGTAATACTTTTAAATCATTTACTAAACCAGAACATCTGAAGCCCTTGGGCTTTCCTTAAGATTTAGAAGCATAATGTTGAACTATCACATTACACATATGAACTATCACAAGCCATCCCACCTAGTTGATAAGTTAAACCAACACCAGCAAATGTTAATATGGAGCACATGATAAGGTAAGAGTTTTACAGCAGCAAGCTTTGTCTGTGGTAGACTTTGACAAGGCAGTCATTAACATATGAAAGCTCATCCCTTGCCGTTATACCTATGAGCAATGTAAGATGGTACATGGGAAGACCTTGACAGCACGTACCAGGGCCAAGAGTTGGGAGCTTCTGCTTCTTTAAGATAAGAATTAAGAATTTAAGATAATGATAGTCAGCTGATTGCGGCATGTTGTACACCCTTGATAAATTGCTAAACCCTGAGTTAATGGTCCCCAATAATCTTTTATTTCCTTTGTTTTATTAAGGAATTGATGATCAAGGTGATTTTTCATGGGCATACAATAAAACAGACCTGGACAACGTTAAGCACCATGCTTATTCCAATTAAGCACAAAAACTTCTGACAAAATCATGCTGCTTTCCCTAAATATTTCAGGAATGTTTAACCACAGCTCCTGAGTATCTGGTTATTGTCCACGGCTACTGCTGCTAGATGGTAGCTCTTCCCAAGAACAACATGGTAGCCTGGGGACACTGTTGTACAAATGAGACCACAGCACGGAAAAACCCAAGAAGTGGCTGAGCTAGTTTGCTCTTACAAACTCTGGATAACCAGTCGTACAACAGAAATTACATCTCAGGCAATTTGTTCTTTCCAAACTGCTAAAGGCTTTCAAGAGAGTTGCAGCCAACACTCTCCTTCACATGAGAGCGCACAAAACCGCAGCTAATTAAGATAGTATAACAGCAGTTACACAGCAGAACTAGTTTGTCATGATTTGGGGAGAAACAGTCCCTCTGCCTCAAAATGTGGAAAAGCTCCCCAGAGCAATCAGGCTGCTTGACAAACCTGAGTAAGAAAAACCACCACTGAAATACTTCAGGAATTCAAGTGCTGTGTCTTTGCTATGAAACAGAACTTCAGGATTATTGTGAGGATTATTATCTTAAGGAAAAAACAAAGCCATGACGGTTTATTGTCCCTTCTTCAAGGTTATCTACTTGCAGCCTTGATCAGCTGAAGTCCTGTTGTGCACACGTTAGGAAGAAAGGAGGGAAGAAGAAGAATGTTAATTCTCTCAAAGGTAAGTATGCTGCTTTAAAAGATACTGATATATATAAACAATTGTTATGTGAAGAGTCAGGGAGTAAGTTCTCAAGCCTTGCCCATCAAGCAAGACACTTCTTTTGACTTGTTCATGAAACTTCTAAAGAGAGAAGCTTTATAGGAGGCTTGCATACATGCCAAGGGCAATACAGAGATTATACAGATTATGGGAAACACGAAGGATTAACACTACAGTAATGCCTGAAATGTCTCCTCCATGCGCTTTACACAAAAAAGAAAGCTACAGAAACCTACAATTAGTTTCATCAATGCTTCACCCTGGCTACTGCTTGAAAACAGCACTGTATAGATTTTATCTACGTGGCAGGCAATGAGGTTTCAGATCTGCTAAGAGCCCAAATGTCAGAATTCGCCCTTTTGGAGTTTCCCTGGGTGTAATAATTACTTCAGGAAGGTATGTTATGAGGTGCAGTAAACACTCTCTCAGTGCCACTCTATAGATACCGTCCCCGTTTTGCAGATATTTGGAGGTCCTGAGAGATCACACAATTTTTTCAAGCTCACATGATGATCAAACAAGAGAAAAACAGCCAGGTAAAATCCCAACCATACCTTCACTGCTACCTCCATGATTTATAGCATTTTTAATAGCAAGTCACAAACCAGGTTGCTAAAATATCAGTAAAAGAGTTGTAAGTCAGGCTGTTCACTGCCAAGAGAACATCCTCTGATGGCAGCTTCAATGAAAGAATGGAGTATTCCACCGGAGAAACTGGTGGAGTGTTGCATCTGAAAGCTTTTGTCCTCCCAAAATTAAACTCTGAATATTTTGACAAGAAGAGGGCCGGGCTTGGCTGGAGGAAGGAAGAACTGCAGCTCCTGCAGCCCTCCGTGACTCACATGTTTTCCTTCTTCACAGCTGTGCTCCCTCCTAACCAAAAGGGACAACAGACCATCCAAAGGGCTGGATCTTGGACCTGCTGAGATGATGATGCGCCAGTGCTGACAAGAGTCTGCCCTCTAAGATCATCAAGTCTTAAACTCCATGCTCAAGGGAGTATTTTCTCTCTGTTCTGACTGTCCCCAACACCGTAGAGAAGTGGGAAGAAGGAGCTAAAAATCCAAGAGCAACTCATTTGAATAGTTCATGGGAAAAACATCAAGCTGTAAGTACCATAAAATCCCAATCACTCATTCTTTCCTATGCCAGTAAACACAGGAGAAAAACACAATTATGGCAGTCTTACTACAGCTCAAAGTAGAAAGTAGAAAGGAAGCTTTATCCTTCAAGGCTACTACAATTGCTTAATTTAGGCAATTTCATTCTCACTTTCCATAGGAGGAAAAGATTGCATCAGTGATAAGGCACTGAACAACTAGATCCATCCAGCGTTGTGCTGTGCAGAAGCTGTTGGCGAGGCACACAAGACAGAGGCACATTCATGGGATACGGCTCAAGAAAAGGGAATTGTACCCAAGCTGAAAGGAGCTGCGGTGCACATCCTCCAAGATTTCAGCAGGGAAGAGCCAGGGCTTCTGTAAATCAGATCCAGCAGTTTATGAAAAGGCTAGCGGACTGCTGCTAGCTTGGCAGCCAGCTCCGTTATGCCATAGCAAATTAAGGAAAACAATGAATAAGCTGTTGGGGTAGCCCCGCTTGCGTGCAAGGGAGAGGATGGTGCGTGGGAGATGGAAGCAGATGCTGCAGCTGCAAGCAGGGCAGGTGGTAAACCACAGTGGTATCAGGAACAATTGTTCATCAGCAGAAAGGATGACGTGTGCTTCACCCACCTGAATGCCCTTGAAGGGGCTTCCCCTTCAACCAACCTGGCTAGCACCTATCATGAGTGATGAATCTGTCCCCACAGTTTGTAGAAAGTGGAGCATGTTAGGGGAGCTTGGTGCAGTGGTAGTTGTAGGTCATCCTTATCCAACTCCCATACAAAGCCATAAAGTTTACTGAATGTCCTCCAGCAAAAGGCCAGTGAGGCTTTACAGGTACCCAGACTGAAGCTACGTGCTTAATCCAGGCTGGTCTGCACTTGGAAAACTACACAAGCAGCTTTTCTGGCTGCTAATGAATATAACATCAGCTTATCTGTGGAGAGCAAAACAAAATTCTGTTTGTTCTGTTTAATTTTAAAACAAGAAAACACACCTAGATACTCTGTCTTTACATATGCAAGTGTGGAGCCTAATTTTAATAACAGATAAGATATTGCTAACTATGGATTCCTTTTATAAACATAACAGAATAACTGCTATAAAGCTCCTTTTTAAAAGATGGAAGGACATCTGGAAACACCATGACTTTATAAATCTCCCCAAATTTGCCCACCTCTCAAAGGCACAGCTGAGTTTGTTCAGTATTGCAGAAAGCTGCCTGTAGGAATGAGCTTCCTTCCAGCATACAAACAGTTTAAATCCCTCTTTAAAAAAAAAAGAAATCTCAAACCTTAACTCATCAAAATGATACACAGAGGACCAGGCTACTCGACACCCACTGAGTGCACTTGCACCTGGTGCAGAGGTGTTAACGCAGAGGGTCCTGCTCCTAATTTCAGCTGTATCCGATGTTCCAGCTGCTGTGGGACTTGCAGTCTCCTAACGAGGTGCTCCAGGCTATGAGCTGCAGCTCCTTCTCTGTCACTTGGCAGATGAATGTTTGGTCATACCGGCGAGTAACGAGGAAATCTTCAGTCCCAAGTTCCTGTGTGCTCTCCCACCCACGGCAGGACAGCTGCACCTTTGTTTGAAGATGGATGTGTCGCTGGCACATTGTTTAAAAGCCCCTTGGGAAAGGCTATCTGAACAATTTTTCTGATTTGCTAACACTTCTTGAGTATGCCTAAACACAGCAGTGGAAATTAATTGCCCTGGTGAATTTGGTCTCATCCGGAGCCATAGACTGATGGGTCTTACATCAGTCAAAACACTGAAGACCCCTGTGCAAAAACTTCTATAAATAGGCCTCGTTACCAGAGAGGATGAGTGCCACAGACCTCACTGCCTCCAGCTAAAATGGTGGATTTCCAGCAAATTCAGATAATATGAAATCTGTATTTGAACATTCCAGTTCAAATTTTGTATCTGTATATACTGCAGACTGCTGCACTGGGTCACTTGCTGTGCTTTGTAGCAGAAAGCTCAAAACCAGCTGATGTTTAGTTGCCTAGATGATGATTTTTCTTAAATGGTGATTACAATCAAAGGAAGATGCCTCTTTAACATTACACATCCTAACCTGCCATGCTAGCTGTTAAAAAGTATTTCGATATCCAGTTTAAACTGTGTGCCCCTCTAAACAATAATTGTTATTAATGAAGCTATTCAAACTCATTATTGCAGCATGAAAGAGGCTAAAATGGTCGTCAAACAACAGGAATGCCAATATGTGTTTGAAGACAGACAGCGTATCATTTACCCCCTTAACAAATGCAATGGTGACAAGTCAAGTCAAGTCAAGTCATAAGTAGCAGCACAGCTTGTTTCTGTACTACTCGTGCAACCGCATGGAAAAGTCTGTGTTAGGGAAGAGCAGGGAAATGTTTCTCCAGCTCCTGGTGGGACTTCAGTCGGATGCGATAACCAGACAGTGAGAATTTTCCACCTCCAAGAACTGATGGGGTGGTTTGCTCTGCTGAGACACCAGTGGTTCACAGTTCCCTTCTATGTCTTGGCTAATTCTGCAAACTGGGACTCGCTGATTTTTGGACGCAGCAACAGCATTACTGCATTAAACTGTTTGGAGAGCCAAGGAACTGCAGTCAGGATGTTTTATGATGTGTAAAAACTGAGTATGTCATTCTTCAAAACAAACTGAGTGCCCCTATTGCAATCCAGTAAATGTCCTTCTCCCATATGGGCTTTTCTTACAATAAATTTATACTTTTATTGTTAATAACAGTGAAGGGGTATATTGACTGTGGACAAAGTGCTTTACCAAAGCGAGCTAAACCACTGAGAGTAATCTAAGCTTTTTGGCTGACATTTCACAAAAGGCTGAGGCCCAAAGACGTAGATGAACAAGTGTTAAAACAGAATCCAGAAGTCTGAGCTCACAGAGCACAGGTTTTAATTAAAGAAATGCTGATTCTGACATAACGCCCATCATCTGACTATCAAAACTAGGAAGTAATCCACCCCGGCTTCATCCGTTTCCTGCAGCACTCACATCGACATACACATTCCTGAGCTGGAGAGCTGCCTACAGTTTGGTGAAAGATTCTGCATTCAGTGAATATTATTTTCCATACAGTCCCTGAATTCTTCCTGCAGGTAACTATAATTGATATTAAAGCAATCTGGCATCCAATGATGGCTGTATTTATAAGATATGATCATGTAAAGGCCCATAGGTAGGAACGTAGCCTTGCCTGGCTCTTGCCTACCATCCTCAGTAGCTGCAGCTTTGGCCAAATGTCTCTTCCCAACACAAGTCGCTAGCAACCTGATATACTTTTTAGTTCCCTCCTACAAGACCTCCTCAAATCTTCAAAAACCACAGGCTGACTTTGGTTAAAGAGTGGGGAAGGCAGGAGGACAGTCACTGGAAGGAAATGAAGATGACTGAGGAGTTGAGTTTGGTGGTCTTTCACTGATGGGGAGAATGTTTGTCACTTACTATAATTTTTGGAATATGATAAACTAGTAGAAACTGGATTTAATTTTATGTGATCTCACAATATTATTTCCCTGCTTCCTCATCTATTTGGTGGAAAGCTGGCTCAAGTGAAGGCAGTGCCAAAACATCTATTTTGTAGCTCCTTCTTGTTGATCACCTTATATAGCGTTTTCCTGGGACAATAAAAATCTCTGTACAGGTATCGGTGAAGGGCCTTCCTTCTTGTGATGCTACAAATAGATAGTAGGAGGTGGACAAAGCTGAAAAATATTTGGAAATTTAAGTGTCTCATCTTTGGTTTTAGCAGTCGCAAAAGATGGTGCTTCCACCACTTACTACTTCCACTGGACACTGCTACCCTCAACGGAATAGATTTCATGCTAAGAAATGCAAATTACATTTTTCCCAATTTTCTTATCCTTCCAAGTCATCCCCCTCTTACCTTGGCATCTGTTTCTTTCAAATATACTTAGATTGTTGGTTTTCTTCTGCTTTCCATTATACATGCTCTTTAATAAAAAAAATCAATTTCTAATTGAATTTTGTTTTAAATTTGATTCTTTTAAAACAAAAGCTGGTAAGAAAGAAAATACACAACCCCAAACCAGAGGGAGGCTGCTGAGAGAAAAGGCTGCCATTTTAAAAAACTGTGGTGTCTTAACCATCTAAATACATAGGACATTTCCATCTCTTGTACTGGTACTTCAAAGAAAGCTATTGCACACTGCCAGCCGCTGAAGGATTTGTGGTGAAGGCAGCTGGAGAACATCAGGGAATAAGAGACGTTCCTGCAGTTAAGGAATCATTCTGCCAACCTCCCAACACCACAAATAGGGGATGCCTATCAAATAAAAGTAAATGAGCATGACAAAGAACGATTTCCCTTTCTAAGAGTGATCTTCGTAGCACAGGTTTCCTGCAATAGCATTTTTTCTAGCATTTCTGGTAATACCTGCCTGGGATTTATTTGCTGTGGGTAGGGACTGCAGTGATTATTCTCTGTTGCTCATGTAGTTTCTGTTTAATGATGAGCAACTTTCTACTGTGAGGTGTATGAGTAATATCATCACATGGAGGATGATGGACAGGACACAGAGAAAGGCTCAGAGAGAGCAAGACCTTCCGATCATGACACTGTCAGAAGGCAAAAAGTGACCACCGGAGTTCCCAGCACATTTTAAGAGCTGTTGCTTGTCAGATACTACAGAAAGTTGGTAAGAAAGGCCATGGTCATCAACTCCAAAAAATAAGGTTCTGAAAATTTCTGTCTCAAAAAAATAAGGAAATGGTCCCAACCGAAAGGGGACCACAGGTGAAAAAAAATGAAAGTGATCCATCTGCTTGAACCTGGGGAGATGAGGAGAGCTTGGGAACTGGACCTTGGGAAAAGAGAGCTTACCCAGGGCTAGTAACACAGCTATAACACCTCTAGAAATGATCCTCTGAATAAAAGGACACACCATTTACTTTTACAAAATGGAGCCCTGTCACATTGTTACCCAAATCGAGAACGAAGTGAAGTATAATGCCCTGGGTCTGAGAAGCATCAACCTCACAGCTCTGATGTTTTCCTGAGAGCAATGTACTATCATATTATTCACAGATCATGTGGTATAAAGCTGCTAACCACTAACAGAAGCTAGATGAGGTCATTTCCAAACAGGATACAACCCTGCAATAATACACTGTATTTATAGCAAATCAAGTTTTGCAGCGCAAGTTCCCTCCGAGACCATCAAACCGACATTCAGTGGGTTTAACTATTTGCTTTGCAGCATGCGGTGCCTGTATTAAAGCTGTTCAAAGCAGCACAAGACAGATTACAAGGTACCTCCCTCTGTTGGGACCAGCAGCTTCATGTTTCATAGTCTAAAACATGAGTGCACCGTATAAACACACACAAAGAATCACAATATCGCTCATCTTCAACAATCTCCAAGCATTTTCCAAAACAGCTACCGTGTTCCTGGTGCAGGTGAGAATTTTTCTGCTGCTGAACTTTGAAGCTGGAGCCCAAACACAATCTGACACTCACACAAATGGGTATCTTCACTGCTCCTAAAATAGGCTCAGGTGGTGGGCATAAGGCAGTGGCTCTTTTGCACCACCCCACGCTTGGTAATATATTACAAAAGGAGAATCAGCCCAAGGCGTGGAGGTGACAGAGGTAGGAAGACCGTAATCGCAATTAGGATTTTAGCACATTAATCATCTTGGTGTTTCAGAATGAATATATCTCCTACAACTGAAAATCCTAACTACAGTATAGGCAAGCAGGCTTACTGGAAAAGCAAAAGCCATGCTGAATGAAGGCAATGATGTTGCAGAACAAAAACATCCCAGAAAGAGGAAAAATAGTCTTATTTTAAGCAAAATATTCTAAATTATACAAAAAAAGCCTAAATTGTGTCCCAAAATGTTTCATGGGTTTTGTAGCATCCCACAGGCCTTGTCAAAGAGTTTTATAGCAAAATGGTTTTGAATGTTACGATAGAATTAATATTTCTATGGAGGTTTGCACACCAGTTTTGAAAAGTCCATTTGGACCTCAGACATCTGCCTGGTGAAAGACCAGCCATGGTCTCAGCCACTCATGTGGCGTGCAGGAGATCTGATCTTATTAACCATAAAGTGATTTAATGAATCAAAGTGCAGCAGCTGCAGTGAGAGAAGCCAAGACACAAGTCCCAGGTTTGAGTCAGGCAGGCGATGGGCTGAATACTCTGTCTTCATTCGTACCTTTTCCCACCCCCAAATTATCAGGCAAACCTTCAGAAAGGTCTTGCTTTCATCCCAGTGCAGAAGTACATTTTTCTTTAACATCAAAAGAAGCAATTTCCTCCTCAGTTCTACTTCAATTCGTCCTTCCGCACATAATCTGAAAAAGGCAACAAGAATATCTTTTTCTTCAGCTGCCCTCTCCGGAGAAGAAATGCCAGCCTGTCTGCAACATGAAGGCTAAAAAATCTTTGTATCTCTGTATATAGGGATATATATCTTTCAGCTTAAGTATTTAATGTCATCTTCTCAACCTTTATCAACGCTTCAGTAATTATTTTGAATTATAGTCCAAGAGTTGGTAAGCCCTACCTGTACTATACACATGTAACATAGGAAAGCTAGAAATAATGATGAGAAAAACACCTGCCAGCTAAACTTAGAGTTGAAAAAGGAAATGTGGACACAGCTAATGGCAACCCTAAAAGCCAGAGATGGAGAAAAAAAATCTGAAGCCATCCTAGTTGTCCTGATGTAGCCAAGCTGTGACAGAACACCCTGCATGAGCTTAGAAGTACATTTTGTATTTCTCTCTTGCCTAATGTACTTCTTTAATGTATTTATTTCTCTAAATTATTTTTTGTTATTTATGATTAAATTGGAGATGACAGGATATGGTTTTGAAAGTCTCTTAGCTTCCTGTGTCATGAGGTGATTATCAAGATAAGGATGTGAAATCAAACCAGATGAAAGAAAATAAAATCATGAAGTGAAACTCCGCGTCTCCCAGAATGGGCTAGCTGTATTTTCCTTCTCATCATGCAGACTTCCCTCTATCCCAGCACCAAGTGGTCGGGCTTCTTCACTTTTAACAACAAATACCAAGTGAAACACAATAGCTGGTAACCTCATACAGGAAACGAGATAACCTCCTAAAATAACAAAAAATTAAATAAGCGTTCGGAAGAAACTTCAGTCTGATTTTCAGGGCATACAAACGTAAAGGATTAAAAACTGGAGAACGGAAATATTAGAGCACTGTGAATATTTTGAGCATTTTCTTCATTATTGACATTCTGGGACTGACAGCACTTCCCCATTGGGGGTTAGGTGGCCATTTCAGCAGTACATTTCCCCCAAAACTTGAGGTGTGCAGTTCTCACCATTTCACTACGAAAATGGGGATGGAGAGGGAACCACAATAAGTCCAAGCTGTGGATGAAAGTGGAGGGGGATCATGGAGGTAAAGGCAAACCAATGAATTGCATGCTACAGCCCACATCTAAACTGGAAGTAGTGGTTTAGGAAATTGGAGGAACAAATGAAGCCACTTTCTTCCACACTCCACTTCAACTCAAGCACAGCTTCTTTAAAAATCTGAGAAGTATTTAAAACTAAGTATTACATAAAATCCTACACTGATGAAGGTCTGACCTCCACAGACGCTCAAGAAGAACAGGCTCTCTGGAAGTAACAGTAAACGGTCAGAAAAACTCAATTAAGTCAAAACTTAGGGAGGGAAAGTTAAAAAACAATATTATGGGCAGAAAATTCTCCTTCTTTCTGCCCCTTCTGGTGCGAAGTTGATACGAAAGTGATATTAGGATATATATTTTTTGTCATGTGCTGTTATTCTCCTGACTTAATTACGAATCATCAAAACCGAAACAAATATAGTAATACATTTTACATAATGATGTAATGTAGGATCTTTAGATATAAAAAATTCTAATGTGGTCAACAATACTAATTATTTACTAAAGCCAATAAGGCCACATTTAGTACACTGTAAACGCATCCCAGCTAAGATCAGATCAGAAAGCAAGAGTTCTCCAGTAACCCTTGAAACTGCATCTTTTACAACACTTATCTTTTCTCTTGACACATTTGTCATTTGAAACATTTATTTTTCAGTTTTACTAAAACAGTGAAGGCTATACAATCACCCTGGGAAAATACAGCAAATGTCCTACGGCATAAGGAACAGACTAGCAAAGCGAACGTTGAAAATGTAGTTGTGTAGCCCTGTACCCAGAGAACCGTACGTTCTTCTCTGTATGTGGAATTATCTTTGTCAAGAGCCATCACTGGGTCATATTACTCTACACCACCATATTTTATTATTGACTCTTCTGTATCAGTTGGCTTGTTGTTCTTCTGCAAAGAACATTTTTTGGCTGACCCATGTTATATATTTAGAGACCTCCCCTAAACGTTATCTTTCTATATGCACACTTATGTCATTTAACTAATTTAACTCACCCTTTCATTTATCATATTCATTGATCAAAGCCAAAAAGCTTGGAAATCAGCAAATATGCCTGTTATAATGTTTTATACCCTGTGCCTAGGTAATAAATTCAATGAGAAAGGTATCGTGGCATTTCAGAGCTGCACACAATGTTCTTTAATGCAGCCCACTGAAGTCATAGAATCATAGAATCATAGAATCATTGAGGTTGGAAAAGACCTCTAAGATCACCTTAATTACAAAGCTGTTGGTAAAGAATGAACAGTTTGGAAGGAAGGAAGCTTTTTGATGGATAACAGCCAAGATTAGATAGTAGCACCTCTGTACTGAGTATGCAAATTTACAGTCATCTTTTTTTTCCTGGGAGCAAAGTTACACAGCCATTAATTTTCACAGGAGAAGGGTCATACACTGAATGGTGTAAAGCAATTTTGAAATATATTTGACTCAAACTCAGCCAGAAGAGGGAATCAAATGCAAGTATGGCTTATGTTAGAGTGGCCAAATCTGGTAGCCCAATAGCTGCAGCTCTCATTACATCCTTCCCCACCTGCCCCCACTGACAGCAGGTCCAGATGTATGTTTCCCCCAGCAATAACTCTCAGACGCCCATGTCTCTTCAGTAGCTGGTTCAGACCTATGGTCCCTCCAGTACTGGTGCCAGTCCTATGGTATCTCTGGTCACTGGCTCCCACACCTCCTCTCCTACTTGCCAGATGGTCCAGCTTGAAGTTTGCTAGTGAGTGAAGCCTACGTACATGCACAGCTGGTAGAAGCTCGTTAGGAAAGCACTCTGGTCTCACCAGATGATGGCCCTGCGCCTATGGGCCCCTGTGCTCTGTGGTCGCTTCTCCCAGTGCTGGCACTGGGACCTCTCACACACATCTCTCCAGGTGCTGGCACCTCAAACCTGTGGAGTCCCCATGACCCCGTGGCTCCTTCTCTACTTGCTGGCACTTTGGACCCCAACACACACACCGGAGAGCACCCTCACCCTGGAAAATAGTTAGAAGTGGACTTTAGTAAGAAGACAGGACAGACCGTAGTGATCAAGCGTGGGGCTTGACTGGACAAGCATACTGACCAGCCTCCTGTTTACACCCAGCTGACCCCATTTATCCCCTTTTTCCCTCTGTTATCCCATGCTTGTTCCTCTCCAATCCACTTTGATTCTTCCCTTTTCCTGCCTTTGGTCCTTCCCCTAAACATCCCATAATAAATCTTGCATATTCCCAGAGTCTCCTGGAAAACGTCCCGTAATATGCTTTACACAATCCCCAAATGCTCTTCCCCTCCATCCTGTAATGAATCCCGTACCCGCTTAGGCAACGACAGCCCTGCAGACTGTGAGACAGTTGGGGAGAGCCACCGGTGACCCACCCGGCTGGGTTTCATGGTGGGACCGTGAGTTGAGCCCCCTCCTCTGAGCACCAGGGCAGCCAGGTCGGGGTCCCCTCTGCACCCATCACTTGTTGGGGTTCCTCTGCTGCTCCCTGGGCACTTGTGTTTTCATTAATTAGCCCTTAATCACACGACCTCAAAGCTTAAAACCCAAAAAGCATTTGATCTCCTCCCCAAACCCTGAGGCATCACAAAAGCCAACTTGCAAAGTGCAAAGCAGGAGCTGCCCAGATCAATCACTGAACTGGGATGATTTCTGTACGCAGATTCATCAGTCAATCAACTTTCAGAGTCAGGGTAATTCACAAAATCTCAGTGTATGCATCCGGTTGTGCTAGAATATTTTTAAAGCCATGACCAGTCAGGTTCTGATTGGCTTAGGCTCATTTTAAAGGTTTTAAATATGCTTTATCCGAACTGTACTCAAGAAAGGTGCAAAACATCTACATATTCTATTGATAATGAAGGAAATCATCGTCCTCTCGAACTGCAAACCCTTATCAATTAGTTTAAAGGAAGGACAAACACAATAGGAAAATCGGGGGGGGAGGAGGAGAACCCACAATCCATACATCTGAATCATATTTGCAAGCAGTGATCACTAAATCTGAACGCTTTTGTAATTATTCTCCTGACCATGAGTTCTGACCAGAAAACCCAGAAACACAGGCTGGACTGGTTATTTATAACAGAAGGACTCTAAAGAGAGGAATGCCAGGGCGGCTCCTATCGCAAGACCACACGCTGATTCATTCCAGTTTTCTGTTCAGCAAGAGACAGTATTTAATTCTGCTTCCTGGGAGAAAACAGACTTTAACCAAAAACTCCTCCAAGTTTTTGGCTAAAGTCCAGTGCAATATATTCCTTTCCAGAAGTGGTAGATTATAGAAAAGACAGAAAGGCAACTTCTGATCAGACATTATATCTGTGTTTCTCCTGCCCTTGCCAAATCTGCCCTGGCAAAAGTGAACTTGGCACTTTTTAGAAGGGGTGGGGTGAGTGCTGCCTTGGCCGGTGCTCCTTATCCCACTAAATTATATTCCACAATCAAACACGAAGGATTTTTCACATTTCTTCTCCCTTTTCAATTTTTTTTCATAAAAGAACACACAGCCAATTTTTATATCATGAGCCTTATTACCTGTAGTATTGCTGCACGTGCCTATAACTTTGTTGGATTGTTCAGATACCTGTTTTTTGTAGGCAGAATTGTTTGCAAATAAGGCTTTAAAAAGTATTAATAAAGTAACATCTTTCAGTCATGTGAGAATGAATATAAATCAATGTGAAGTCTTTGAAAAAAAACCCTGAAGAAGTTCACTCCAAGGGCAGAGTTAAGGTTACTGGGGTGCTCGTCAGTGATCATTTTTCCACTTGCAGCACCTAGGTTTCTAGGAGATGGTATAACTCCAAGAAATCCAGAAAATATGGGCTCCCATTTCCCTAGCTGTAAAAACCTGTTCATTTTTACTGGTGTAACAGCAGGTCTTAATCCAGACTGTCTTTATCTACCAATCAGTCTGTTGAGCAGAAATAACGTGACAGAAAGGACAGGCCTTGATGAAGGCACTCTGGTGTCACTAAGCATCTTCTGTCAGATAAAAACTTGACCACAGAAAAAGCTGAGAGGGATAAATCCTGGAACAGATGCATAAATGAGCAATAGCTGAGCCATATGAAATATAATAAAACACAGACTCGCAGGCATTGGAGATGGAAAAGACCTATTAGGTCATCTAGTCCCAGCTTCTGCCAATTCAGAATTGGCCCCTAGAGTGATGTGCTGAACTTTAAGAAAAAAAAGGCTGCCAAAAGCTTTGTCAAGCCTGTTACACTTGCTCCAGAAGAGAGAAATGAAAAACCCCGAACCTAATGAACACGCTTCAAGTCATGGAGGACTGACAGTGCCAGGAAAACTTGATTGTATCCCCATCTCCTTACCAAACCTCGGTGAGGAGCTTTCCGAAGTCCAGAGCGCTTTCATACTGTATGACTGCCGCAGCTAAAACCATGCTAATCAGAACTGCAAATCAGAGGCAGGCTTTGCCCTTGGGCATGCTATGGGAATTCGGGTTCCTCTGGCAGCTATATAGGGAATATTTATTGAGACTTAAGCTATTTGGAAATGCCAAGTGAAGGCGTGCTCCTTCTAGATTGATGCCTCCAACCTATGTTAATCTAGCCATGAAATAGTCTTTGTAGTCCCTGTGACTGGGTATTTGCTTACCAGGGTGATTTAGCTCTCAGCCTCTCCACACTTACACAGATTTGCATCAGAGCTGCTTCCTCCGGTTTGTACAAGGCTGTCAGAGCTAAAAGGGCACGCTGCATCTCGCCACCTTCAGCATGAGCTGGGAAACAAGCTGGAAAGGGGGACCACCGAGTGTCACAGGAGTGTACACCACCTGGCTAGCATCGGGACCAAGAATCCTGCGTGTCCTGTGAAGAAAGCACCTGACACCAACCACCACCGAGCACCACGCCAATAACTGCGCATCTTAGGGAACTGCCTAGAAATACAGTAATGGGTGTTTTTGTCATGGAAATGGAGTCCTAAAGGAGACCAGGAATGCCTTTGGCAGTGGAGACAAGGGAAAAGAGAAGGCAGTTGAGAAGGATCCAGGGAGGACAGTGTGAGACAGCTGTCTGAGGGTAATGGGGTAAAGCTGATGGCCAGGAGACAAAAGTGACAGCTAAAAAAAAACCATTGGGAGCCACTTCTGTAAGTAAAAGTGACTGTTCACACGCTGCAATCTCAATTCGTTTATCTACAAGCATGAGCTTCAGGCCCAAGTAGCTGAGACTGCTGGAGAAGTTCCTGAGTGTTCCCATCTCCCACAAGGCCAGGAGGAACAGATAGGACTCGAAAGCGACACTAAAGGCATGGAAGAGCCTAGACACCAGTGGGGGAACCAGGTCAGCTTGATGGAAAAAGAGAAAAGTAATCTGAAAAATAGGAAAGCATTTCTTTTTCTCAAGGACACAACTCATAAATGCTCTTCCAATTTCATGGAGCAAGGTTGGCTTTATAATCCTAGCAAGTCCCAAGTTTGTTTTTTTTAAAGTTTTCTAGTCTAACATGCTCAGAAAGTGAGACTTAAAATTTACCCTTGTGCAAACAATTAATACCGTGTCTTACACAGCATTCATGTCCCACCTACGAGGCTTAACCGTGGCTGGGGTCTTGAGCTGCCATCTAAACACCCACAGAAAACACCAAATGTCTGACCATTGGTGATATATGTATAACATTACAGAAATATACTGAGAGACTGCGTTCCCTCCACGTTGTATAAACCCGGTCTACCATATCTATGACGCATTTGTCAAGCTTGCAAACACAGGTGAGAGTTTGCCATGCCATATTTAGTAAACATCTCGTATGATTTTGTATCATGGTACTGGATTTAGATGAGCTGACAGAGAGGGGAATGCCACTTTCAAGGCCGTTCCCATGTTTTCTAGCCAAGCTTACTACACTGTAGCTCAAATCCCACCTAACTTTGCTCCCAGCAAAGCAAGAAGAAGGGGTATGTTAATGCATTCCTCATGGCACTGAAAGCAAAGCATCTTTCATAAGTGACTTGCATTTTTCTACAGCTTTTTTACTATAATAGCTATTTAAATCTTCACCGGGGTGAATGACATACAGGAAGAGGCCCTTTCTGCACTCACCGTGGTTTGAGTGTCTCACACAGTCCCCCAGCACGGCGCTGAACTGCCTCTGAGCTTCTGGCTCTGGGAAGCAATAGTAGCTGTGTCGGGCGAAGGGCTGCCACAGGTAAACCGGGAACTCCTTCGGCAGCTGAACGAAGGCTTGAGCGACCTCCTTCTCACTTGACCCTACACAAAACACACATCTCCATTTGAAATCTGCAGATTTCTTGGGGAGTTTGGCTCTTTTCCTCTGCTGTGACAGAGAGAACAGACCTTTGCTAGCAGGGAAGCATGAGACATGAAAAAATCAAGTCTCCTTCTTGATTCAAGCAATTGGGCATAGAGAGCAGGGGGACACAGCTGGGATGGGCAAACTCAGCAGGGACCAACCACCTCTCTACATTATACCATAGCAACTTGATGTCCTCTTGTTTTGTATTCAAGATGGCCATAAACTACACATTTTTGGTAAAATCTCAGATAAACTATTTCATTGGATTATAACTGCTAGGGAAAAGGTTTTCACAGCAAACAAGTAAGTTAATGGGCAGCTATGGTCTCTTCCACATAGACATCATATAGGAGCATATGGTCTTCCATATAGAAATGAACTGCATTAAACCATGTAGGAACAGCAGCGGTTTCCCTGTCTCCAGGGTTTCCAAACACAACTGCAAGATGGCTTTGTGAACTGTCACTTCAAGCCCTTGAAGGTGAAGCAAAGAAAGCATTAAGTATCTCCAGTTTCCACCTGCCCCAAGTCACTGTGCATAGGGGATGCTGTACAACACCATTTACGGATGACCAAACCCAATGTTGTCTCAGTGCCACGCACCGAGAGCCCAGCCACAAGAGGTTCATCTCGGAGGGTCTTCAGCATCGCACAGAAGGGGAGAAAGGCCATAAAAGACTAACTGAGCCACTCTTTGTGAAGGGAGAGCCATGGGAAGCCCGCAAGCGGCCTTGGGCTGCTCCACATCGCTCAACCCCAACTCCTGCAGAGCTGTGGTGACACATGGAGGACACCTCCAGGCACCACTGCCCCATGCTACCCTCTGACCACCCTATGCCTTGGGAAAGAGGTGTAAGTGGGACATGTCTCAACAGTCATAACTTTAAGTATTATGAGACAGGACTTAAAAAAAAAATCCTTGTCTACATGTTGCCCGTATCCCTTTCCTTATGTGGCATGCCATTTTCCAAATCTGACTCTGCAACGTGAGATCTGCTCCCTTAAAGCCCAAATTTTCTCCATCTTTGTGGAGTGGGGTGGGGGCAGGCAGGACCACAGCGGTTCCTGTCCCAGAAACAACAAATTCAGCAGCAGCAACCTTCCTGCCCTCTCTGTGGGACTTATTATCAACTGTGAGTCAACACAGGCAGCTGGCATCTAAAAATGGAAACAAATAAACCAGGAATATTAACAAAGCCCAGGAACAATGGTGGTGTGGTTCCTGCTCTGCTTCTGCATGCTTCCAGCGGCTTTGTGCCAGCACGCTGGAAAAAAAAGGGAGCCAGCATTTCTCTGAACGTTAGCTTATAGCATATTCTGTGTACATCTACTCTAGAGCTGTGCTTTGACTTAGAAAAAGGGCTGCATGCATCTCCTGTTGCCCCATTTTAAAGTCTAGCCTGAAAGCCTGCCCAGAAAAGGTCTGCGTAAGGAACAGAGCCTGGGGTTTGGCAGTTCAGCTTCAAGCAGGGCTTACCAACAGGATCTGGAAAATGTTTATCAGACAGCAAATTGTAATCTTCTTCTGAAGTCAGTACTTTGCCTCCTGCAGGAAGAACATGATATTTAGGGCTGGCTCCTTTCTGGTAGGCCTGGAAAATCAAGAGAGAGGGAGTCAAATAGCAATTTAAGGAGAGGGAAAACATAAAGCACACAACTCATTTACAAAGCTAATGCCCGGGGATATTCCCCAAAGGGAATTTTTTTTTGTCAGACTGAATTTTGGATATATTCCCTGGAAACGACAATCTAAAACATGGTTAAATGTAAAAAACATATTAAAAAATATCCTCTCAGTGCTTATGAGCCGTGATGAAGAGCCAGGGACAGAAGAGAGGGGAAAAGGATGGGATTTTCTTCTAAGCCCTATTTGTTTGATTTGTCAGCCAGGACTAGTTTGACTACAGCAGCTGCCAAATGAAAAGCTTCACTGTAGTCAGCTTGAAGCCACCCAAAAATTGCTACTTAAAACCCAACTGCAGAAGCACGGGGACGTATTACAATGACATATGGATAAGAAGCGTTCTGTGATATGCAAAGGAAGGTTCAAAGCGCTGTTAAAATGATTTGCTAATTCTTGCAAACGTGTGTGGCCAACGCAAGGTGCTTGGTTTACCCTCAGCCATCCCCGTGGAGCTTCCAGCCATCTCCGCAAGGCTGGAGCTGCCTCACTGAGGACAACGTTTCATCTAGTATTGCCAAAAGAAAGGTGGCAGCAGCAGCCAATTCACTTGATACCAGTTTCTTTGGGAGAGTAGAAGAACATAAAAGGAAGAAGCATTTACCTCTTTAGTCTCAAAGCAATCCACAGTGTAGTCGTTTTTGATAACGACATATCTGTCCTTCCACTTCTTCAGATCCTCAGCAAAATGCAGCAGCTCTGCCTCGTATAAGACAGTCCCAGCTTCCACTGGCGGCTACAAAGACAATTTTCTAGATTTGAAATGACTGTGGATTACTGACCATTTTGAAGCTTTTATTTCTACATTTCCGTAAGACTGCTACGAGGGCTTTTGAGTCTTCAAACGCAATTTGGAGTCATAAACATCTCTCTGATTCGGGCAGATACTACACGTGCAATCAAATTCTTGTAGCCTGAGGTGAGGAGGCAGCCGAGGAGCTCTGCCTTCCAAAAATACTTCCAGATTTCTGAGACAGAGACATTCTTATTTACCTTTCGATTGGCATGCTGAATGCAAGATGATTTGTAGTTCATTATCTCCCATTTTCCACTACATAACTTCAATTAAAACATTTCATTAATGCAGCAAAGAGTTTTATTATAAAATAGTAAATTATTTCCCATTTCTTTGTAATGCTTTTGCACCTGTAACTTTTTTTTGCTCTTGTAACTGATACGTATCTTTCTGAAAGACACGGCTCTTCTATCATCCCACCTTTTACATCCCACCTCACTGCTTTACCCTATTCAAGAGCATTGGAAACCCATGATTTCCAATATGGCCAAAAGATTTAGATTTGTATCTTCTTAATATTGAAGGCTGGTTCAATGCATTTTCCTCTAATAAAGAGACTTTTGTCTCTCTTTTTGTCCCTCCTCCTCTAATAAAAACCAGCTCTCCATAGCTCACTTCACAGGGGAGATTATTGCCATCTTCTTTATGGAACCCTGTAGCTATGGCTGAAAGGGTTAATTAAGTTTCCTACATAAATTTCTGCCCTGAATGTATGATCTCTGACCCAAGATTCTTGCAAAACCTTGCAATCAGCAGGAAGCAACTAGTTTTGTCCAAGCATCCAACTCTACCTTGATGAAATGCATGCTTTGTACCAGAAACTTGTGTCATGGTTCTTCTCATGTTACAATGAGACAACCAAACACGACCAAAACAAAGATGAATTTTCAAAAATAAACTTTAAACCTGCACCCAAATGCAACTTTTCCACCTAAAACCTAACCGAACCAAATCTGACATCTGCACTTGCAAATCTATTGTGTACACTTGGGTTATATATAAGAAAGTATACACGTAAAATGTCCTAGATGATACACATTTATTATGTATTCATCTATCCACTATAAGCAGCTGAAAGAACACTTCTGTACTGTGCTTGTATATATAGAAACATTTAAATAACTTTAAAAATACTTTGGGCTTGATTTTTAGAAGCTTTGAGTATCTGTACCGCCTATTAACTTTACTTGAGGGCATTCAACACTGGGAAAAACAAGAAAACCAAGCCCAGTCAGCAGCTGATACACTTCCAGCTCATGTTTTTCATACATTATGACTACTAAATGTGTGATTTAAATAGTTAATGCATTAATTATTTCACACAGGAGAGCAGAGCTGTATGGCAGCTTCAGGATGGGGAAGGGCTTACGTGCCCTCCTACCTTGGTTTTCAGGAACTGGGACTGGGAATCTCGGTGCTGCTCCAGCTCATCCTGCACATGCTTGCAGAAAGCCACCGCGTACTGGCGCCTGTAGTGCGGGCTGAAGTTTTTGATGACGGCCTCTGTTTTTCCTGAAGCAGAAATAGAGATTTAATTGTATTTAATGTACATCAGCTCAGAAATTGTAATGCAGAACTGAAGCAGTTATCACCAGCGACTCAAAATACCGCCCAAGAGTACCAAAGGGCACTTGCTGTACAGCAGATCAGGAAACCCTTGGAGATGCATTCAGCTGCTGTGATAACCAAGCGCAGAGGGAATTTGTCAGGGCATTAACGATATAGAGAAAACACTGGGTTTTGGACATTGTTTTTCCTTCTAAGAGCAGGCAAAACATATCCCAAATCCATTTCTCTAAGAAAAGACGCTATGTGGTTCTCCCTAGGTGATACTGCCACAGAGCCGTGAGTGTTCGAGAGCTGATAAGGTTTCCAAAGAAACATATACACAAGTGATACTGGCTAGTGTTTAGCCATATTAGCCAATTTTATCACATAATCAGATTTTAAAGCTGACTCAAAGCTCGTACAAAAGATGTTTTCTAAGCTTGGGCACTGCAGTCTCTTTGTTTTAATGTAAACAGATAGTCATGCTGCAATAAACACTCATCTTGTATTGTCTTGCTATGATCAAGACCTCATCAGTAGCAATAACAGCAATAAACACAGTGACAGTCTCATTTCTGGGAATCTTAAAGCAATTTACAAGTAATTAACTCATTAACCCTATCAAAGAAATAATAATGCTTTACAGACAGGGAAGTGCCGCTAAAAGTTAAAGCCATGTGCATGTATGTGACTCAAAGAGTCTACGGCAATGCAAAAACCAAAACCTGGACTATGATCTAGACAGCATCCAGACCATCCTGGATACTGGAGAGATCCCTTTTTTCCTTGTATTAAGGAGCCCCATTAAACCCCCAGACAAAGGGTTTTTTCTGAGCATACAACAGAGAAACATAATTTCACATCTAAAGCAATTCTGATGCTTTCAAAATTTTATTTTGTTCTGCTTGGGGGAAAAAAAAATCAAATTTTCTGTGGAAGACAAAAAAATGGTAGGTCCCAAACTGAGATTTCTTGAAGCCTTTATACACATGGTCTCCTAAACCTGGACTGGCGTTCGTCACTCCTGAAGGGCCAAACAGGGGAACCAGCAAGAAACACTGTGGAAGTCCAGGAAAAGCTGAACCACCTGAATCCTATGATGATGCTCCCCGATTGACAAACTCCTCCCAGCCACCCACCAGCACTACCACCAAAAGGGATTCACTGCGAGTTTTCATGATGTTTCTTTATTTTATATAACGGGCTGCAAGTCTGCAGCAGCTATGATGAAATCAGAGACAGGTCTCAACAGATTTGCTGTTTCAAGCATATAAGCATAGTCCTTCTAAAGTAACCATGAAAAACTTCCTGGATTACTACTGATTTTATTGCCATTGCTCACCAAAAAATGGGGGTTTAAATGTCAGCACAGTTCCCAGAATATTAGTGCCTTTTTTCATCTTAAATACTTTTAAATATGGTTAAAGAAAGAGAAAAGCCGTGGATCATTATGAGAGTAAGTACATGGGATTTCACAGGAGAAAACACATGGGATACTCTGGTGTAGAAGATGTTATGGTCCAAGATTTACTACTACTGGCTACCTTATTTCCATTTAAAAAACCCAAATATGTGTGGCTGAGGCTGCCATGGAAAAATACTAGTTTACAAAGGAGTTCGCAGAGATGGGCAATGGCAAAAGATTTTGTAAGGTGCTTATTTCAGGTCCAGCTCTGATTTGCTCCTAAGATGGGACATTACCAGGCTGTTAGAGGTAATTTCATCAATTCAGATAGCTGCAGTATTTAATTACTCTACAACCTCCTGATAATTACATCGCTGTAGTTACGTGGGCGTGCACACAAAAGAAAAAGCTATACATCAGCTCCTCTGCTTCTGCAATTTTATTTTCAGTTTGATGCACAGAATTTGACGCATCTCTCAAGTCTAGCGACAATATTGGCATGACCTTTCATTCCAGCTACTCCCGTGTAACCAGCTCTCCTTCTTAAGCATCAACGGGATCGCTGCCTTCAATTAAACTGAAAGTCCCACCTGCCCCACTTCTGCCCCTTTCCAATCCCACACCACCACTGAGTTACAAACCTGCCGCCCCTTCGAGCCCTGCCCGGGTGCATGGAGGAGACGGCTTGGCTGACTGACGCGTTTGCAGAGTCATTACACAAAGCTGGAGGGATGTCAGGAGGTCGGGTTAAGTTTTCAGGTACATACGTTTTTCACCAATTTACTTGTGGGACTGCACCAGTGACAATCTGGACTCCAATCCTCCAGTTTGAAGAGACCAGATTTTTACTGAGACCTATCGATTATAGGATGTCCTTGCATATAATAGCAGGATACCGGTGCTGCCGAAGCAGAAGATCCCTGTCCATCTGACAGCCTTTTAAAAACTAGCCTGCTTTGGGCAGAGGCATAAACTTATTCTCCAAATAAGGACAAAGCTTCCCAAAGCCTTCTTTATAGCATTTTTTTTTTTCTTCTGGTCCCAGCCAGCAGTAGGATGTTGTTGGCCCCAGCCCCGGTGGAGTTTCCTGCTCAGGCCACTGCCAGGGTTTGCCCCTATTTTCCACTGCGTTTTTTTCTTTTCCAGCTTGCAGCGGCCTCTTAATCTGTTACAGAGGGCTCCGGGACACTGGACCTCACTTGACTACTGCCTGCATCCTGCAGTAAAAATTTGTAGAGGAAGTGGGACAAAGAACAAAATTCTGGTGTTGGGAAAAAACCCCCAACAATCGCAGGAAATACCTGCAATTTTGGCAAAGTCTTTCAATTATGGCTAAATCGGCTCGGGAGTGTGATTCTTCAGTGTCAACTTTTCTTAGATCAGCTTAAAGTATGATGACCAAAAAGAAAGGAACTATGCAATTCGTAATATATATAAGTGAGAAATATAACATCAATGTGATTTCTATATGCAGAATATATTTACAATCAACATTCATGTTTACAAAACATGAATTGAGGAGCAAATGTTTCAGACTGTTTATTCCAGTCTTCATACTACTTGCTGCAAAAGATCTCTGTACTAAAAATACTACCCCCTCTTAAAATTAGAAGAAAAAGGTTTTTTAAGAAGTTGTGAGTGGCACTACACGAGAACCTGGCCTTGCACCACTCAGCTCAACAGGAATTGCAATGCTACCTGCGGGTGGGAAGAGAAGTGGACAGACCCTTGATCCATTGTTCGCCAATGGATCTTTAAACTCTTTCGGTTTACAGAAGATAAAAATATGCTATCTGAAAACAAACATGATGGAAACAGTCATGAGTAATAGAAACTCTTCCCACGAAATGATAACATGGGGCAACCGGAGATAAAATACTCCAGGGCAGTTGAAAAATGAGTTCCCCTAATTCTTTTCCAAATTTAGTGTGGCTTGCTTAGTCAGAGCTGTTTATATGGAGCAAGGCCCACTTTCCCACTCGGCTGGTCTGGCAAAGGCACAGCTCCAGCCCAGATGATAAATGTGATCTGAAGCCCAGCAGCTAGATTGATGTTTACCCTAGGAGAAGACAAAATGTGATCATCTCCAGTAGCAGCCTGCATGCAACCGAAATTACCAACAGCAAAAGATGACAGTGATGGAGGTGGAAGGATTTCTGTCAAATTAAGGTGGCAAGGGTCTGCACACACAGATGTTCCCCCTTTGTTGAGGGTTTAGATCCTGCTAAAGAATAAACTTTCCAAATGCTTCACGATGCATCTCCTCTTATGCAAAACCACCCTTGCGCTTGATCACAAAAGTTTAGCATCAAGTTATGATACGTCTTTTATGACTAAAACCAAATGTCATTGCACTGAGAAACAAGAAACATCTGCCAGTTGCCCCACTGGAAATCTGGAATCCCCCCCCAACTTGTTTCTTCCTGCTTGTCCACTGCCTCTGACCTTTTTAACTGTGCACCACCCGTGCTGGACACTTGTAAGTAACTCCAAGTCATCAGACCCACAGCATGTTCTCAAATACCCGACTTTTTATTTTGGGATTCACTGCTTTTATTGAAATAAACTGACATCCAACGTTAAAAAATAAGGGCAGTCTTTGGCAAGTTCTCCCACAAATTTCTGCTGGTCTAGCTGGCTTTCAGCCTGGTTGGACGGCCATGCACAGCCTGGCTAGCTCACCCTGCCATGCTCCTCCGCTCTCAACAATGTGTTACCAAGTATGGATGCAGGCCAGGAAAATTCAGAAGAAAAGGTCAGAAAGGTCAAAAAACAATAACTTCTCGGCTGGCATACAAGAGAGGCGTCACTCACACTCACCACACTTCAGCCATTTGGAAGTTAGAAAGAGAAAGAGGTAAGGACTTGCCATAAAAGCAGTTATTCCACTTAAATATTAGTGTTTGGTAACAAGATGACCCCTCCAAGGGTAGCAAGATGACCATGACCCTTCCTCTTCATAGCACAATAGCTTGCACTCAGCAGCTTTTGAATGGGGTTTTCAAAAAACACCACGATCACGATACAAATCTCTTTGAAGGTCTGGGGGATTTATCTTCTTAAACCATTTAAGCCCTTTGGAAAATATACTTTGTGCTCTGAGGGACATGAACTGCAAAAAAAGTAGATGATTTCCTGTATCAAAGCAAACCCTAGACAAAATAAAACCTAAAAGAAACAATAAGCATTGTGCATGCTGAATGCCAGTACACCCAGCACTTCAAACAAGTGTGAAGTATTGAGACAGAACAGGAACGAATGACTTTGTATTTCTTCCACAAGGCCACAAGCAAAGCCGTCAGAAGTCAATAGAAAAAGACCAGCTGATCATACCCACATGGTGCTTCACCAGCCAGGAGTACAACCCACAACCAGGGACATACTTTTAAACTATACCTACTGCGTGCCTTAACGTTACTCAGCAAGTTCAGTACCGAGCTTTAAAATTACTACTATCCATCTGTCCATCCATCCGTCTATCTAGATATATAATCTTATTCTCATAGCCCATCAGAGTAGCAGCAAGATGAGTGAACAAAATAATTTCAGTGTTCAGCTCATGGGTTGACTTTCATCCCAAGTCCAAGATAAACACAACCTGTGATTGAGATAAACATCTAAAATTGTAGATGCTCTACTTGAGCCCTGTGAATCGGCAAAGCTGGATTTCAGTATTGGCAGCTCTGAAATGGGCTGGATGCTCGCCATGAAGAGAAAGAAGCGGCCTCTGCTGCTTCTGCTGCAATATAGTGCATAAAAGCTGTTCTTCCTGAATTCACCCGTTCATTTCAAACTTCATTATCTTTTATTAAATGCATCTGGTAACCAGAAAACCTGTAAAAGCAATTCTCTTTGGCATATCCTCTCTAACAGTGCCCACCACCTCCCAGTGCTATGGGACACGTAATGGTGCAGCGGAAATTACCAGTAATTCTCTCTTTCCTACAGTTTTCTTTCTTGTGCGGTACTTATGGTACTGCCCAGAAACTGTTTAAATCCAAGTGCTCCCAGGCTTTATCCTACAGGTATGGGGAGGCAATATAAAATACTCTCTTTGTTGTTGAAAGCATAGCTCAGTTTGATCTTTATTTATAGAAACAGTATTTCAGTTATTCGTGTGACTTATGTATGACTTAGTATCTGTTATGAAAAAAAGGGATGACAGACACAAATCCCATGTTCTGATTTGGCTGAATCATGTCTCCACAGGTTTGTTTGCACTCGCTCAGCCAAACCAAGAAGCTCTCCAGTGGAGCCGCCCCTTTTCCCCATGCAGACACACTGAAAAGCATGGTTTGCACCTGATAAAATATTGAAACCGATTATTTACTCTCAGCCTTGTTTTGTATTAATGGAGACTACTCTCATTAAAAACTTATAATGCTGTAATTACACTGGGGTGCACACACGCCCAAATTATCCATCTGCAATGCAGAGACGGAATCGCACTGGTAAAATTCCAGTTAGTCACCCAAAACTCCATCCATGGGAGACAATAATATCCACCACACCTCAGATCCTCCTCTTCTTAAATCTCAGCATGTAAGTACTTCTTGGGTGCTTAGCCCATCTTCTCTATAGGATGAGTGGGAAAGTCGATGCTGTCTTGTGAAAAAATCAGATTTCTTAGCAAGTTTGCTAGCTGAGACTGTGGGTGTGAAATTTGTGCTCCACCAGAAGCAAAGCTTCTCTCTCAGGGCACGCTAAACAAACACGTTTGTAAGTTCATGTAAACTTGATCCACGGCAAAGAAGGAGCCAAAAATAACAGGCTCTGTTCCAGCCTTGCATACCTCCCTTTCTACAATTTTACTCAAGTACTTAGCTCTTCCTCAAGTGCTCCGCTAAATGAGGCTAAATTTTATACTGAGCTGCACAATTATCCCATATATTTCAATAGGTTTATATATCTATAATGTTCTTCTCGGCCAACTTTATGAGCATCTCGTATTTCAGAGGGAGTAGACAGACCTGAGTGACACAGACCTCATACACTCTAAAAAGAAGGCTTGTTTTCTTAAGAGTAGCTTGTGATTTAACTATGGATGCTGCTATTTTAAATTAATTCTGAATACTGCCTCATTATTAAAAAACACAGAGCAAAATACAGAGCACTAATCCTGCTTAAACACAGCCCGTCTCTTGGGTCAAACTCAGAGACTCATGCAGGTTTCCTTTCCCCTTTCCCCTTCCCTCCCAGACCAGGATCAAGAAAATTCTTCTCAGGAAATGCAGAGACAGGACTATCACACCTTTCATCTACAGTTAACCATCATTATCCTAACAGCGCACCTTCCATGCCTGCACAAGCATCTGCTCTAACTTGAAACTCTCTGGAGGGTATCTCAATTGCAATCACGTTATTTCCATGCTACGCCCTTCACAAGAAGCACGCAATTCCCTCCGACTGCACGACATGTTGCCAGGATATTTTATTTGAGACCAGCTGCTGTTACGATGAAAATGCCCAGGGAAACGTATTTTAGCATCAATCCACGATTGCAAAGCAACAAGCTGGAGTGGCACACATCTCGTGCCCACTTGAAATGGAGAAGTAGCCTCTATCGCATACATCTACTCCTTCAGCATGTGCACTTCACAGACACATGCCAGCCCTGGGACACCACTCCCTCCAGCTTCTTCATACCTTCTCCCATACATGTGTCACCTCTCGTGCTGGGGGAAATGGATGGACAGCCTCTCCAACCAGAGACGGGTCCTGCACAAGCAGCTCCACCAGCATTGCAGAGGGGAGAAGCAGTAAACATCAGGAAACCATTAGCAGTAGGGCTGGGGCAGGGGATGGGGAAAACAATGGGAAGGATTTGAATTTTAACCTTAAAACAGCTGAATGACAACCGGTGAGATCAGGCACTCCGGTATTGAACAGCGGGGCTCACCAGCCGGCAGCTCTGCAACGCTCCCACTGCCGAGTCATTATTTAGAGGAGAAACAAGATTTCACGAGTTGCCTTTGCACTTCTGTCAGATTAAAAAAAAAATACTCATGAATTACATAAAGGCTTGTGGTTAATCAAGCAGAAACAAGCCCAACGCAAGCCAAGGGTTTGATTAACATTGTGTCAGATAGGCTTATCCTTAAGGCTGCTGAAATTTATCCTTTATAGGTAATGGGGTTAGAAGCAGCAAGGCCCTGTCTAGAAACAATTACTCACAGTCAAATTCAACAAGAATAAGGTCTGACAATCCTTTATTTATAAGCTTATTTCACAGCACCAGAAGAACTAGGGATTTAATAAAACAAATGAACCCAATCTAGTTCCTGGGGGCCACAAGAAGCTAAACTATGCTCTGTATTAAGTTGATTTGGTGAAGGTCAATGGTTTTCAAGTTTGGGGGTTTTTTTCAACTCCACAAGCCACAGGCTGAACCACTAATGGGGGAATGGACACCAAGCATGTCTTGAGCAGCTTTCTCCAGTCTGCATCTCAGCATCACGTTACACATCATGGTGGGTCATACAAGAATGTTTCTTAGGAACACTTAAACAGCTTTCCAAAAATGTAAGCCAATGCCACATCACTCTTTAAATCAGGATGATGTATTCTCTCTTCCCTCCCTTTCAGGTGACAGGCGTTGCAGCCAGTTACTTCACTGCCCGACCAGCCGCAAGTCGAAATAACGAAAACCATTCTCATGTCAGAGATACAGATAACAGAAATAACCATCTTCACAAAATACTCACTGACGGATTTTCCGAATATATGGATATTTATACAGACACACACCCCTGCACAAGATTAATTCTGTGCAATGCCTGGAGTGTGTTCATAAAGATCCAGGAGATATTTTTACTCATTTCTTTTTTCTGAATTATTTTGCCAAAATTATGCCATACTAGACAGGTCTATTACAGAATTACTCAAAGGCGTATATGACACTGGACATCAGTATGAGTACACACACACGTCTTTCCATGCAAAGCCTTATTTATGCTGAGGTTACCTTACGTTAGTCTTAAAGTTCCCTTTATTCCCTTTACATTGTAACTCGTTTCACCACCAGTTTAGTGTAAGTCAACCCAAACAGACTTCTCAAGAGTACCAGGTTTCCCCTGAAGGCCTCACTTTTTAAGCACTGTAGCAGAAGGTCGTTATCCCATGGTAATATTTTATTCCATTTCTCTTCAACAAACACACAAACCCCACAAAATGGAAAAGGGCTATGTGTGGGTAAGAAAATGAGAATAAGGGTACCGTCAGGTCCCCTTTCCTTGCAATTTTTCTCACCAAATCGTAAGGCATTTGGTTCTTTTTTGGCTCCCATATACATGGAAAATGAGTAAAAGTCATGAATTGCAAAGGACAATATTTCAGCTAGCCTATGTGCACAAAAAGGTTAAAAACAAGATTGATCTCTGAAATAAATAAAACAGAGGCCTCAAAGTACAGGCATTTATTTTAATGGCTTTCCACCACCACCGCCACGTCTCTTAATTTTATCACAGGAAATCATTTCAGCCTCAGAGCTCCTCCTTGCCATTTTAAACCCCAAAAGACCAACTGGGTAAATACACATATTTTAACCCAAACAACTAGCACCAGTCAGATTTTTGAAGCACTGATCTATAGCCCAAGGCCATACACAAGTCACCGGTATGCCAGTTGGGACCATGTTCCAATTTAATCTCTTTTTTCAGCTTGCGCCAACACCACCTTGCCTTGGTCCTCTGCAGGGCAGCAGCTGTGGAAGGACGTTTGGAAGGGGACTGCAAGGAATGCACGCATCTTCTCCCTGGGAAGGGTGCTTTAGAGGAGCAGTCTCGGAGACGGTCTCCTTCCCATTTCCAGCTTATGAGCTTGCAAAAGCCTTTTGCTCTTGCAATCCCTCAGGCAACCTCCTCCTGTGGTCTTTTGACACGTTGCTATCTTGGTAAATATGTATTATTAAAATTGGATCTCTGCTACAGCATCCCAGGAAGTTCTTTTAAGTCAAAACCACAGTGACACTTGTGCTGCAAACTTTATTAAGCAGAGAGGGAAAAATAACAGATGTGTATTTCACATAGCAAAGGAGACAGAAGTATTTATCCCTGTTAGATGTAGCTGACAACATAGGTCTTCATAGGGATAAAGAGACAACTCCTTGTGAAAACCAAGAACCAATTTTACTGCTCTTCCCCCTTTTTTAAAAAGGACAAACAAATTAAAAAATATATATAATTAAGCTTCTAATAAAACTTTGTATTACAGGAAGAAGAATATGTAAAATGCAGTTCACATCCCAAGGAATTTTTTTACTGCACCTCCTACTTTACATTAAGCTTGGACAACAAAAATGGGAAAATATTTCATTTGTAGTGCATTTTTAGTCATTTGCTTCAGGTTCTTATTAATTTCATGCTATAGTACTGCAAGACGAATGCAAGGAAATTTAACTGTTGTCACAGCAAGACAGTATTGGGGAGAGGATGGGAGGACCCACTGTAAAAAACCTAGAAGTTTGAGTGAGGCATCGTTTCAAAATCTCTTTAATATATCATATATTTTGTTGTTATAAAGCATGGTGATACAGTGGGATCACTTTCTGACACCACATGGACTGCGTTGGCCATAAAGATGCTACAGTAGGAATTGTTCAGGGCTGACACAACCTACAAGACAAAAATGTTGTTTCACAGCACTATGCGGTAGGGTGCAATGTCATGATCCCAGCAGACAGTCTGCGTGCTTGCCCTGGTAAAGCCAGAATCAGTCACTATGACTTTGAGTAACCTGTTTTGCATATGTATTAAACATACTGAAAATATATTTCCATCATATCATCCATCCATATGTACACCCAGCAGCTGCAGAACAGCAACCAGTGTGGACTAGTGGTTTTAAGCTAGGAAAATGAATCAGTAGACAAATGTTTCTTAGTTCTGGCATTTCTAAATGATTTTTCCTAATATATGGTTAATCTTTCTATACCTTAGCTAAGCCAAACTAGACAAATTCTCCTTGCTGATAGTCTGTTCTCACATTCAGAAAAATAAGATAATATCCTTAAACACGTTTTCTAAATCTTTAGAAATAAATGGATTAAAAAATTATTTCATTCACACTGTGCAAGAAATACTTCCAAGCATTACAGAGTCTATATTCATGCAACTATAAGTCTCCCCTTTTACAAACAAACCCTTTTCTACTTCTCTGTGGATGATAATATCTCCCAGCCAGCAAAACCACACTGTTCACTGAATTTTTAATTCTGCAGAAGAAACAGGAGGAAGTGTTGGCGCCTCATCCTGTGGGGAAGGAGGTTCCTTCCCATGGCTGCAAAAAAGCATCAATTAAGGTTAAGAGTCTAGGAAAAAAGCATATAATTATTACATGAATCTGCGCACCAAACCCCGTGTAAACCAGTCTCTTTTTCTGTGGATATTACAGGTGGGGAAGGGAAACTACAGCTCTGCGATGCAGCAGATAAGCTTTATAATTCAAGTTAGTTGAGAAACACCACACTGCTTATAACCATGGTACCAGAGCATTAGTTGCCCAGATCTGGGGTTCTTCAAAGCTACAGAAGTGTCTGCTTTGACACGAGGGGAGGAAGACACACTGATGCTCAGCTGAAAACTGAGACCTCGACTGAGTCTGCTCTCACCCTTCAAAACAATCTTGGTCTGAATGACTATGTCTGGTTTTCTCACTTATGCTTTACTCAGACTCTACTATAGCAGCTGCTACTACCCAAAAGTCCCAGTTTGGGTTAGAACGCAGCCTTTTGCTCTCCTCCAGCTGTGAAATGGGTGCAAAGGAAACAGAATTGGCTGCAATGGAGCGAAGGTGGTCTTCCCTTCCCTCACAAAACCAATGTGCCCGCTCCAAAAGCCCCTGCTAAATTTAGTCCAGGGTCAATCCATGAGCAGAAGCAGAGAAAATGAGGCAAAAGGGTGTGAAAAGAAAACAAAGGGGAACAAACAAACAGAAGACGGAAGATGGCCCTCTGGCTGCCTGGGGCTTCTCAACATGGGAGACCCGTCAGTGGCCTCCTTTTCCCTCTTTTCTCCCATCCAAAGTTAAGCAAGGCCATACTCAAGATCCCAGTATTTCCAAAGCACTGTAAAAGAAGGAAACAAAGTGATCTGAACATTTTTGGGTTTTTTTTTGCAAAGCTAAAAGGACCCATTAAACTTAATTAATCATTCCTTACTTGGCAGAGTTTATGCCTTTGATTCTTCTGAATTAAAGTTGGGACCTGAATAATAAAAGTATACCTTCTGCTAGCAAATTAGAATTAATTCCGTAAATTTTATCCTGAAAAGAGTTCAAGTAAAAGCAAAACAACCCCTAACTTTCTGCAATTGCAGCAGTATCAAAAATGAAGGACTGCCTTCGCGTTCACCAGGTCTGCTCTTCCTACAACCAGCCAGTGCCAGCAATCTAGATCACCAGAGGTAGAAGAAATGCTCCCAGGTCACAAGGCCATAGGTTAGGGGAACTTAAGGAAAAAAAAGGAAAAAGAAGAACTGTGTTCGGAAAGAATTTGATGTAAATGTAACAGAGGACACATACAAAGCAAGACCTTTATCTTATAGTCACTCCTGCACAAACGCTGGGGTTTAAAGTCTAATTACTCTTTGTCCCAGCAAACTGTTGAAAAGTATTTATTTTCTTTTTTAGACTTCTATTTTTAGCCATAATTCAGAGAAACGCCAGAGCCCCACTGAGTGTTTGACTGCGACTCCCAGACAGGCGCAGCTACAGTGTTGCTTGCTGTGACGGGAAGGTGGTGGCACACAACTCCACAGGTGGAGCCTCAAAGTCGTGTTTCCTCCATGGAGCTGGTTTCACTAAAGCCCACTTATATATGGTGGAATCAAGCTCAGAGAGGTTACAGTCCAGCCACTTGACAATCCGCCAAGTGTTGCACATTATTCTTCTTCCGCCTGGACAAGTTTCAGTTCCTCAAGCGCTCATGAAAGCATCACTAAGAAGACAATAGGGTTAGTGCTGGTGTTTGTTTTTTCCATTTCTAAGAAGACTTCCCGGGAAGAAGCGCCAGTCAGCTATTGTGTCTCTCACTAAATGTGTGTTTGAGTCTCCTCGACCGCTCAGCTCTTCCGCCTCAATGTTTCAATGCTCCTTCCTTTTTGAAAAAAATAGATAAGTTGCCTCATTTCCTCTCCATTTATCTTTCACATTCAGAAGGGCTTGTGACAACACAACACAACTTGAAAGGAAAAAAACAAATCAAAACCACCTTCTTCCAGCGCTGTGTTTGTACAGGAGGACCATGTGAGCTTCTGGGCTTGGAAAAACAGCCGGACAACTTATTATTAAGAAAAGGAAATTTGTTCCCAAGAATTTATTTGGAAACAGTTTGGTGAGAGCTCTCCTGCCGGTTCACAGTAACCCTGCGCCCCTTGAGGTCTTCAGCAGGACCTCCATGTACAGACGCACCAAAAGTACTTGCTTGTACACCACAACTTGTGGCAACGTGTAACCGGAACATGTTCAAGGCCTGGTTTTATATCTATGGTGGCAATACCTCAATTAGTGCACTTAACAGTTTGCTTTCATCGTTCTTGCCTTTGTATGATCAATTATGGAGCTCCAGTTTTGTAAGTCTCAGTTCTTCCATCATTGGTCTCCATAAAGTTCTCCCCATCAATCCAATCTGAGCTCCTATCAGTGTGGATGCTGATAATTCCTCTCTTTTTGGAGAAGAATATGGTCCTCTGTTTTGTTTGTCCGTATCAAAACTTAAATTCTTCATCTTTCTGTATTTTGTAAAATGTTTTATTTAGGGGACTAAGAAAAAAACCAACCCTAAGAATGCAACATGCAAGAGCTGATAAGAATAAAAGAAAATAGCTTTTGTGTGATAAGCCTTTTATCTGGCAAATTTATGTATATCAGATTACATTTTAATTTTCTGAATGCAGAAGTAATCATTTTAAAGTAGTGCTACTTTAAACATATTTAGCTCCTATCTACTCAATTGCACTTTAAGCACACTGTCACAGTTCATTTCATCGTGGAGGCAGCCAGGCAGCAGCCTCATTTACAGACTCACAACTGGGGAGAAGGATGCTAAAGGCACCCCTCTGTGGCAAAAGGGGTCACAAAATGTTTGTGTTAGCGCAGGTCTTCATAAGAAAGAGCAGATTTTGGATAATAATAAACAACTATGATTATGTGGTGTTGCTTTGAAATTTCAATATTATACAATGTATTTTCCTTTGTCTTTCCCCAAACTCCTCAGTTAACTGATTGCAGAAGATAAAGGAGAGCGTATGAGATGGTCTAGTTTTTGCTTCAGCCTCTGCAGGGCTGCTCTGCAAAAATTTGCCATGAGCCCATGTAAGCATCCAATATCCACAAACTGCCTCTAACAGAGTAATGCTCATTTTGAATGTCATCCAAATCTGAATTCCTCCAAAGGCTGCCTGCTTTTACTGACTACAACCAAATTTCAAGCCATGTTTGCATTCTTTGATGGTGGCTTAAAGTTAGCCTGTGTCTTTGTGAGAAACAAATGCAGGGAATGCCACATAAATCCATTTTCTATCTTCATTTAGGCTGATGGAATTCACCAGCCTGATGAAGTGCAGGATGAGCACTGAATTTCTACGAAGTATTTTCCCTAACAGCATCCAGTGTGGCTTCAAAACAACCCCAAGAGCTCTCGAATCCACAATACCCTTTCAGAGACTTTTCTATCCCTTATCATTACTCCTAAAGACCTCTTAATTTCTTTACTATACAGTGCAATCATCTCTTCTGATGAGATGCTACTCATGTAGTAGCAAAACTTCTTCGTACCCTTGGACATTACTTCTTCACTATTTACCCCTTCAAGCATCACTGAGCAATTATTTCACCAACGGTTTCACCATAGGTTTTGCATAAAACCAGCAGCTTCATACAAACAGGCAGGCTTTTGGTTAACTAAAAAGCAGATCAGTGAAAAGGATGATTGAAAAAGAACAGGCCAGGAATTTTGGAAAACTGTATTCACAAAAACTGCCAACATGATTCATGGATTCTTTATAATTTCCAATGCAAAACCACGGCGACTAGGAGAGACAGTGTTGAAAAAGTGCATCTTATGGTCTCTGCTTTACACCCGAGCTTGACTAGCAAAGATGCACCAAACCTTCGAAAACAAGCCAGTCAGGTTGAATCTTCTGACTCCAAAAGTTTGGGTTTAAGTTGAGTCACGACTTTTTTTTGCATGTTTCAGAAATTCAGAGGTCAGGACAACAAAACACAGGCCTCAGATTTAACATACTGGTTTCCAATTTTGCTTGCAGGCATGTCCCTCTGAGGGACATGTGCCTTAGCTAACAGCCACAAAAACCATAGTCGAGTAGATGACAGTCTTCTTACAACCTCTTATGAATCAGTAACGAGGTCAGGTCCTTGCATTGTAATTATTTCACTTTTAGAAGTACCTCCGTCACTAAGAGGACAGTATACATGGCTGAAGATTCAAAGGCATTTTTGAAAATTACTTTTGCTGCCACTGCTATGAGACAACTTCTCATGTTTCCAGAACTGCTGGATACCAACCCACCAGCTCGAGGTGGGTGCTCAGCACCTCTAAAGCTAAGCTGAAAGTCTAAATGCCAACTGAAGTTCTAAAAATTACAATTTTTGCTTGGATGTATTAAAAATATCTGCTTAGTGTGCTTCAGAAGAACCTTCTGCAAGAAAAAAATGAAAGCATCAGATCTTACCTCATTCAAGAATGACTAGTACAGAGCAATACAAAGAAAGTCGGAAGAGATAATGCAGCCCTGGCTTCAAGATTGAGCAGATACCCTAGCGTGCTTTTTAAACTCTTAATTTCCTAGGGTTCCTCTAATTTGTAAAATACTGTATCTTGAAATTGAAAGAAAACATAGAATTATAGTAAAGAAACACATAAAATACAAAAATAAAACTGCTTCACTAGCCAGCACACTTTTTTTAAGTTACATAAAATAAAATAAAATAAAATAAAATAAAATAAAATAAAATAAAATAAAATAAAAGTTAATAAGATAAAATAAAATAAAATAAAATAAAATAAAATAAAATAAAATAAAATGTCTTTTAAATGCATTGGAACTACCTTTATTGCAAAACTCCTCTGGAAAACTCATTTTTTAAACATACACTCTTCTTTGCTTGTCTACTGTATATAAATTGCCTATCTTCTGGTTAACATATTATGCAGTCTGGAATAATTACACATCAGAGAGATGCCTAATAAGCTAATCTTTAAACTCTACAGTTCTAAAAAAAGATCCCAAGGCATGTTTTATGAATATAGAATGGCGTCAGCTGACAAATATATGGCACAGTCCATGTTATTGTGGTTGCAACCAAGAACCACATGAATCAATGTTATGGGCTTGTTTTTGCATTATTCAAGATGACAGGACTTCTGAAGGAAAGCAAGAGCGTGTTCTGTAATCATGAGAATCCACTATGAAGATAAAAGAAAATTAGCCACACAATATGGTAAAGAAAATACAGAATATAAGCAATACTGCATTTTATCAGCAGCGTGCACTTCACTGGAAGACTCCATAAGGTTTTAAAAATCAAACAGCTGCTACGAGAAGCAACAATGAATAGAAATACTCAGACTTACAACTAAAACTAACAGGGGACAGAATCGACAAAGAAATATTTTCAGTTACCATAACCATATTGTTTTAGACTTACATCAGACAAAAGCTATTTCAACAGGAAAACCTGTCTTAGCCAACAGCTGGAAAACTCATAGCCTTATTCTGGAAGGAAAGGAGACTTATTACTTTTTACAGATGTCTCCATTCCCATCATCCAAAAGAAGTTAAAACTATGAATAGAGAGATGGGCCCCATCTGAAATATGGCTTTCACATCCTCCTAAGGCTGCGCACACTCACATCTCTGGCATCGGTTCAGCCTACGCTAAGTATGTGTAACGGTCACAGAAACTCAACCTGACGTTTTGTATAGCATCTTCAAATTCAGCTTTAAATTTATTTTTGGTTCAGTCTCTCAGAAAATCGTGTCCTTTCTCATGTGTCCTTTCCAAGAGCACACCCCCCCCCCCCGCCACTATCAGAGGGGCTGGATTTTATTTTTAAAAATTGCTCTTTTGCAGACAATAAAAACCCAGCCAGTGTTCACCTACACTGTTCAGCCCCAACACCCTGGCTGTCACAGCACCCTCCAAGGCAAGTCTGATTTCAGTTTATACTCACAAAATAACACCTGCCAATGCCAAGTGTAACGGAAAGAGCACAGCAACTTTTCAGTTGACCACGCTTCCTGCTGCCTAAATATTTAAGGCACGCTAAAGAAAAACCATGTAGCAAGATTAATAACTAACAAACCACAAGCTCTTGCTCAAAATTACCACGCAGTATTTTATACTCTTACCAACACATTGTTTTTGTATGTTTGTTTACATTGGTAACTCCCTTGTATCTCAGTGTGGTACCAGCTTTAGACATCCCCATTCTGGTACAAGATGTGCTGAGCAGCTTCATGTTTTTTCCATGCATAAGGGAAGTTGGTGATAAATTCAGATGGGGGCCTTTCTTCTTCATTCACTTTGAACACAATTTCTTCCTCCAATAAATCCCAGTGCTGCTTCTCTCTGGGCTGCTTCAGTTTATGATTTGTCACCACTACTTGGCCACAGCTCCCATGGGATTATCACGAACACATCAAGCCCCAAATGCTCAATCTCCGAAGTCTTCTACAGAAGCTTCTTTTGTCACAGATCTCAGGTGTGTTTCACAGCAAATACAGCCTCAATTTTATTCCAGGCACTCTTCCTCCCCACTGCTTCCCTTGGGTTTGGTGGGACGTTGTTTGAAAGCAGCTTGCTGCTGGGCCCACCTGCTCTCAGCTAAAAAGCCATTGAACTCAAGAGTGGGAGGAAGGGATTGAAGCTCTGGCAGAGAACGGTGAACTACATACAACAACATGGAGGCATTTCTTCTGCAGCTTCTGAGGAAACCCCATAATGAGGACAATTGAACTGGCAAAGGAACTGCTGTGCTAATGCAATACCCACGGTCCCTCCAGTAGCACAGCAATTACATACCATGAAACCAAGCAAGCACGCTGCAGCCATTCCCTAAGGAAAGCATCCGCCGCATAATTAAAATACTTATCTCAAAAGGAATGAGAGAAGCAGGAGGCAAACCCGAATACTGGCCCAAAAAATGCAGTGTGGCTAATGTAGCAGACTGGTGAAGTATCATGCATCTAGAAGTAAGGTTAAATTAGGATTCAAGTTTTCAAGTTGCCTTGATTTTAACATCTGAAGAGAGAGGTGCTCAAATCCTGCATCAGTTCACATGGACACCGACATCCTTCCCCATTCCTTCAGTCTGTTGGTTTTGATCAACAGGCTGATGGAAGCAGCTATTAACATCATTTTCTACTTAGCACATGATTTGCTTCTATAGTTCAAAAAGTTTTTGAACTCCCTAGAGATCAATTTCTTCTATTAAATGCATTGTGATGGCTGAATCACGACTTTGGCATGGGCTTCAAATACCTTTCACATACAGGTCAGACTTAAATAACGCTCATGAAACTGGGAGCGATGCCTGTCCTGTGGCCTTTCACCAGTCTGCTCAAGACCTCTCTCCAAATTGTAATGTTTGATTTATACCGCAAGCGGAATAAATGGACAAGGAGGCTAACATAGCTTGCCATCCTGCTTTGGATAGAAAATGTCAGATTTTTGAGGTAAACAGATGATTTATTATGCTTCATATTTAAATAGATATACGTCCCTCCTTCACAGAGTGCACACTTGCATTAATGGGGTTGATTTCCCTGGATTAAACCCTCCTGTGCAGCACATATAGGTTTGTTTCACAGGATTTCTGACTGTTTATCTTTTTTTAAACCAAAAGATGCTGGAACAACCTTTGGCTCCCGTCTGGCAAGCCTCCTGTACAAGGTATAGGAAACTACACTAGGTAGGTGTGCACCCACCTACCACTCGCTTTGGTACATTTTAACACCGAGCAATGCATTGAAGGTCTGATCCATGAAATGCCAGAGACTGGTTTCTTTTGTGGGTTGTGTAAAACACAACTCCCCACGAACAATCCAGCAGCTGTGTTACTTTTGCATATAGGTTTTTCCAAGGGTTTACAGCTTCATTTCAGTGCGTCACCCCTTCCTCCACACACACCTGATCTGCTAATTCCAACCTGCACGGGAGGTGGACATGCCTTCAACATGCTTGCTGACGTTTACTACTTTCCTTTTGGTTTTTGGTCAGTGTTTGGGTTTGGAATAATTTTTTCAACATCACTGTAGGAAATGGCATAGTCTCAGTCTAAGCCCTTCCTTCTCTGTTAAAAATATGGCAGCGTATCAGAGCTGCGCTCTTAGCACAATTTCATTATATGATCATTTTGCCTTCTGCAAATGAGGGTCTTCACTGTGGGCCACAAGAGGGGTAAAGGAAACTCCAGCTGATTCCCTGTTTCTTGGCCATAGCTGGAAAGCCCATTGCAAATTATCAAGCTTGATAAAAACACTAACAAATAACTAAACAGCCATGATTACATTTTAAAAGCACATGAAAATCAAGAACTCACGTCTCCTCTGTATCTTTAATTCAGACAGTACCCTTTTCTATGTGCATTTGAAACACTTTTAAAGGGTGGTGGGACACTGGAACAGGTTGGCCAGAGAAGTCGTGGATGCCCCATCATCACAAGTGTTCAAGCTCAGGTTGGATGGGGCTTTGAGCAACCTGATCTAGTGAAAGATGTCCCTGCCTACGGCAGGGGGTTTGGAACTAGATGATCTTTGAAGGTCCCTTCCAACCCAAACCATTCTATGACTCTATGATCTTTTCTCCTCCAAAAGCACCATAAAAACCACCATCAACTTAGATCAGCTGACAATCTGGATGATTTTGGGGCTGCTCCTTGCAGACACAAATGCAATCCTGACATCTGGATACCTCCCTCCAGCCATGCCCACAAACCGTCACCAGCCTCAAACACTCCTTGTGTTAACAGTGTTGCTGCTGCTTCCCAGGCTGAGAGCAAAGACCAATGGAGCACAAGCAGCAGGAGTTAAAGCTACCTTTCTTTACAATCACATCTAAAAATACGGTCTTCTAATCAACCCAGTATGGTACCTACCCCATTTATTGTGAAGCTCTGAAAGTCTGTGGTGTGGTGAGCTGGAAACAGCAGGGACTTGATTTATATTTAAGGCAGGTAAATGCCACCCTGAAGAACTAGATCCTGTATCTGTGTCTGCTACAAAATGTAAAGCTGGACAAAACTTATGCCTCTTATGGGAGAAGCTCCCAGATAGCTCCTATCGCCTTCTTTTTCTGATTTACAGAAGTGCTGAGTGCCTGCAGTCACAACTGAGCACAGCTGGAGCCTGGCTGGAAATCTGGGGAGAACATTAAAATGGCCAATTCCCTGAAAAATTAAGCACTAGGTTTGTCAAACCCCAAATGAATAGCCATAACTCCTCATATGTGAAATAAAATACTGCCACCCATCACAGTATCTCAGTGGGAAGATCAGTGATTGATGTCTGCACGGCACTTTGTATCTTGGCAGGTGTACAGGAAATCTCAGAAGGGAAAAAAAACCCCAAACAACAAATCTGGGGCTTCCTAATGAATGAAGCCAATAGAAAAATATACCAAAAAGCTGCCTTTGCACCCTGGTCTCCCTCAAGCATCAGCAGTGAGTTCAGGGCTTCAGATCTGCGGACCTTTTCAGCTAACACAGTAAGCTTATATGGTAGAAAGTTGTGTTTGTTTTGTGGCATTGCCTTCGTCTACAGGGGTGAACAGCTGCTGGTAGCTGTGGGTTTCACAGTTATTTGCTAGACTGCACAGAGGGCAAACGTGGAAACAACGGGGTTTAGTTCAGCAGGTAAACACTGGCAGCGGTTAGAAACCCTTCCCACTCACCTCTGGTTTCCCTTATTCCAGCTCTATGGCCCCCAACCCCTTCCCTCCTCTTGCAGAGTACACCTGAGCTGCTCAACAGAACATCCAAAAAGAGGAAAAACATGTTTTCTTTTGCTTAATTCTCAAAAAAGAAAAAAAAAGCGCTCATCCATTTTAGCTGCAGTTTTCTCAAAAATGCAATTTGAGGCAGACACTCAGCCTGGAAACTTCAATCTGAACAGCTGAAGACTGGCAAAGCCTCATTTGCAACTGAAAACAGTGGAAAGTGTCTGGCAGACTAAATTACAGGCAATTATATTATTTTACAGAATACCCCTAAGAGCAAAAAAGCCTTTTTTTTTTTTCTTTCTCCTTTGCATAGACCCTGCCATTAAATCTTTGCCTGCGGATGATGAAAGCTTGCCTTTCCTCCAGTGTGACCGCTACAGTATGTGGAATATCAAGTGAAAATATGCAAGGATCCTCCGTATCACATTCAATAAAAGCAAGTCGGTCTTCAGACAACGTTCACTGAAGATATTTAACATCCCCAGTGCTGCTTCAAGAATCAGGTCTTCAGTTATCAACATCACGACAAAGCTCTGCAGAGAATCAGCACAAATAGCAACTGTGGTTTCATGCAGAGGAAGGAAAATATCACATAAAGCTTTAAAAATTGCTTCCTAAGATAACAGATGAGAGGGGCTGTGGAAGAGTGCTAGCTAATAGGACAGGGATGAGTGAGCTGGACACTGAGTGGTGGGACAGTGGTGGCATCTTTTGTAAATTTGAAGCAATGGTGCCTGTATATCTCTGAAAAGAGTAAGGAAAAGCTCCTTGGCAGGCAGCAAGTTTCCAGATATGGCACACGAAGACAATTTTTTTAGCTGGGATCCCAAGCACACAGAACTAAAAACCAGTAGTAAATCAAGGAAGGCATTACTCCAGCGAATGAGCCATCCCAGGCAGCAAGCAGGGGATCTTTAGAAACGGTATGCATGGACAGAGCTGGCTTTCGAGCTCCGCAAAACCTGTGGCTACCTTGACCTGGGGAACATAAACCTTCGTGGGAAATCCCAGATGTTTTTATAATATAAAGAAGCTGTAGACATTTTTCTCCTAAGGTTGGCTGTGAAAGTATTTAGCGATCACGAGTGCTTAAAGGTCCAGCTGGTCCCTAGCACGTATCATAGCCGTTAAATCTGCCTGGCTGGGACACATCAGCACGGTGCAGCTGGAACTGTTGCAGAGGCCTGACCCTGCACTGGGGATTGGCACAGGGTGCTTCTCCTAGTCTTGGCAATCCCCAGTCCCACGCCCTCGTTTCTCTGGACCTCTGCTTTAGCTTTGTGTGTTTTCCCTGCTTAAACAGTAAACAACCAGGAACAAGGATTGCCTTATGCTGTTTGTACCACGAACACTCTTTGTGAGGACCAACACGTCCCCCACACAACAACTAACGTGCAATTTAGGCATAGATGACCTTTTCTGCAAGTTGCCTGTTGCAATGTATGACAGCCGCGGTCAAAACGTGCATTGACCTTAGAAGCACAATACAGAATGAACCTGGAAAAAACAGCAGCATTTTTGGGGAGCTATGAACTGATTGTCTTACACTGTTACCAATGATCTCCTTACAAGTCCACTATCATTTGAAAAGGCATCACCGCTGCTGGTGTTGTCAGTGGAGAGTCCAAAAACGGGCCAGGCACTGATGTGGCTGGCTTTTCTTGGCATGCCGCCTAGCCAGAAACCATAATGGAGAGGATGCACCACGTTCACTGTTTAAGCAATGACACGTAGAAAAAACAACCTGAAGATCAGCTGACATGCTCACTTTGCATGAATCTCAAAAGCAGAATTTATTCTGAAGGATGGATCATGGCTCGCTCCTGGGAAGATATGTAAAGCAAAGCAGGTAGCAAGCCAGAAACCTCTGCTGCTATTTTCCATCCTGGAGTTATTGCATTGCTGAAGCCCATCACTGCAGCTACCCCAGCCCGTTGAGCAGCGTGGTGCCAGGCATGGTTTGAGGCAGTCCCGAAGGAGGGCATGCTGCTCCTAACTAATGGGTTGGCACAGCACCCTCCCCTCTGAGATCCTGGAGCGTGACCACGCACCTGCAACAGCCAACAGCAAACATCTACCAACCACCACGGTCACGCTCTGATGGCTGACGTGGCGCCTCCCCCTATTCATATCGGACCTGCTACACCTTCAGCAGAAAAATACCTGAGAGACGCTTGGCTGGTCTGGCACTGAACAGGGATTGCACGAAAACACTGAACATGTCGTCCACAACAAAAGCCTCCGTAGCATCTGCGTACTCCTTAGGAACCACGCTGCTCAGGGCAAGGCCGAAGAACAGGCTTAGAATCCAGATCATCACAAACAACATCAAAAAGTTACTATTAATAACTATTTTTGGATTAGAAAATTTATTTAGAAAATAAATTAACTATCCTATTCTTTATTTCACTTATTTCCTAGACAAATTTCAACCATACAAAAATAATCTACATATTTTTGAAAACTATACTGCTTTTAACTTTTTAATCATCTAACCAGAAGAACCCAAGAGTCAGCCTCACTTTTGTTTTCTACTTCCTGATATTGCTAGCTAAGACAACTACCTAGTTTTTTAAAAAAATATGCAATAACTAAATAATAGCTTTGGTAGCACTACAATGGCCTAATATATAGGCTTAAAGCTTTAGTACTATCCAAAGTGTAAGAGCAACTGTTCATGTCTGAGGTATTAACTAATATCTTATCATAGAAGCATGAAGATTAAAAGCTTATGATTTCAAAAATTAACACTTAATTAAACAAATGGAGAAACTAATTCATCAAAATCTTAGGTTATGCCTATCAAGTTAAGCTTTAGTATCAGCACCAAAATTTTTTTTTATATGTAAGACTAATAAAAAAATGCAGGATAAAGTTTTTAGAAAACCCAAACAGGCAAACCATTTCTTCACACAAGTCTGAGCCATTTCCACAAGCTTTAATCTTGTTTTTATGTAAGAGTTGGCCTCATTTCATCACTGTCCTTTAACTGCAAAAGCAACTAAAATGCTTGCATGCATGTTCAAAAACTTGAAGACATTTTAAATTGTTCTTTAAGTGTGAAGAGAACAGCATGTTTATTATATGCAAAGGAAAAAGCTGTAGAAAGAAATGCTGCTGTACTTTAAAAGCAGCCATGACCACATTGCTTATGAATATCATCCTTCCTGATCTAGACACTGGCTTTTCAGCTGCTACTGCCCAAAGGCATCAACAACAAAGCTCCTTTAATCATCTCAGAGCTTGCTTTTTCTCCCCTTAATATCAATAAAATTTCTATCAGATGCAAAGACTGTCTTATAATTTGTGGCCAAGCTGCACTAATTAAAGAACCTCCAATCTTCAAGATTTCGGAAAATATCAAGTACAAAAGAGCAGCAGACTCCACACTTACAGCGTGCCTCTCAATTACAGGTTTTTTGGCAAATGTGAGCATATTTCTCACTTTTTCTATTGAGAAGAAGCTCTTTCTGTTGACACCCGTGCTTCATTCAACATTGTACGTAGTTTCTTCTACACAGACAGCAGAAAAGCATGAAAAATGCCACGTGCCTTCCCCCACCACCCGACAGTTTCCCTTCACTCATACTACCCGAAAAAGACCTTCTTTCCCAGAAAGAAACCACCTTTCAGTTTTGAAACCCAGGCTCTGTAGCAAGCATTATCATCTTTAAGGTTAGTTCCTGTGCAAGCAATACAGTTTGCTTTGGTGTAAGGGAGCTTGAGATGATCCTGCTGAACGGGCAAGGAGCCTAACCTGGCTTCCCAGCTGCCTTGGCAGAAAAAGGAGCCATGCCACAAAAGGGATAACTGAGACTTCTGGGTTTATGAAAACCTCAAGTTATTTACAGAAGGTAAATAGGATGCGATCAGGGACAATCCTTGTACTGACAAACTGAAGAATAAAATCTTACCTCCCGCTTTGATTAGGGAAATTGTTGACCATGCCTGTTGCAAGACAACATGACTGTAAACTTCCAAAATTGCTAGCAGTACTTTTGAAAGAAGTTAATAAATGGGACTACATGAGCAATGGAAACTGACTAGAGAAGGTATCTCCTGCCTTATTCTCCCAAAGCTGAAATCTGGAAGTTACCAAGTACAGTAAACTCTCTTCAAGTTGGGTGGCAAATACCTTTCCCATCAATCATGTCCCTGGACACCTTTTGCTTGCCTTCAGTCTAAAGCTAAAATAAAGCGCCTGGCCCCCTGAATTAAAGAATGTAAGAACCACAGAGAAGCTGCTTCTCCGTTCCAACACAGACAGGCACTATTTATTAAAACTACGGGATGAAAATCTGCCACTGACTCCAACGGCAACAACCTCTCTGAGGACTAATGCTTCCTAGAAAGCAAGTAAAGCCAAAAGGATTTTTCTTCAAAATCACATTTCTTCAGGTCTTCAAGAACTTGGACACTTAGCAAGGTGGATATAATGAAGAACAGAAACTCATATCCATATTGAAATTTGAATTTCCTACCCATTTCACTTCATTTTTTCATTCCATGGGTATTTATGCCTATTTGGATTGGACTAGATACTACTTGTTAAGTGCTAACCCGCAATCATGAATTCTGGATTCAATATGTGTTTGTAAAAGAAAATATTACTCTGCCTCTTCCCTAGATTTTGGGAATTGCAGAAAAATCATATCAGCTTTTACCATAAACCTCAGAACGTGAAAATGAAAAGCACCCTCTAAGAGCTACGAAGTAGATGCTGGTAAGTCCAGAGAGACACCACACTCCTGCTCTGTATGATGCTACAGTGACGCTCACCTGCGGAAAACGAAAGAGAGAGGATTTCCAAAACACGGCAAGACGTAGCTTATAACAGGCCGAGAGAAAAGGCAGTAAATGCAGCCAGATTTTTTACAAAACTCTGTTATACTTGCAGTCGTACACCAAATTAAAACCAGAAGGATTACGCGACAGTTTAAAGCAGAAAATCCAATATCCAGTCTGAGTGCCTGTCCAAAAAAGGCCAACTTTTCCACAATTAATTCCAAGTTATTCTTCCATCCTCCAGCATCCCTGCTCATGGCTGGTGAAATTACCAGCGTTGGGTGCTTGAAATCTCTCCACCTCTCCCAATTTAAAAAAAATTGGTCCCAACAGACCATACGTGACAGAACAGAGCTTGGTCCCCTACTACTGCTGCTGCTGAGATTACAGAAATGGAAAATCATTAAGACCCCCAGGGCCATTTCTCCCTTCTCCCCGCTGTGAGATCTGCTTCCTTGATTGTTTCTTGTCTAATACTAGGGACCCAAAGCAAAAACTTTCTATCAGCAATCTTGAAACCTCTGGCACAGTCTCTCAGGGCATACTACTAAGTTGTTTTAACAGGCACTTTCACCTTTTTCCCCAATTTCATGATCGCACCCCGAGTCCATAACTCCCCACTACCGGCCTATACTGTTCCCTGTTGGGTGTAACACTCATTAAATATCATTAGACAAATCACGCAACGAACACCTCCCATCACAAGTTTAGCCCATGCCTCATCAAACTGAAAGCATGAATTTTTTTAATAAACTCTTTTCACACGACCAACTCCCAGTCTCCTAATTATTACTGTCATTTTTTAAACTCCATCTATTTCACTCGCATCCTGAATAATCCCCATGTAGTCCCACCAAAACCCTGCGAAGAAGGATTATCTCCTCCACAAGTCTTTCTTACTTTTTTAAGGGCTCAGTCCAAAACCTAGAGGAATTACTATAAAAATTTCTTTTCATTTCAGGGGGCTTTAAATAATTTTACTGCTTATAATGTGTGCATATTAAAAATATCTTAAGGATCTTAAATAAATGGAAAAAAATATTTTTCCATAGGTATGGTTAGAAAAACAAGCTTGTGCTACACAGTACAGAAGACACCTTTGAAACTGCTAAGGTTTCAAGACTAGTAACACTGCAGTGCATGTGGTCTGGCTTTCTGCCCTACTCCTCCTTGCTGGCACTGCATGGCCTCCTACTCTCCCCTAAATAACCTCCACCCCTCATCCATTCTTCTCCCAGCGGACAAAAGCTGTTCCCAGCGCTCGGAGTCCCTGCTGACTCTCATTTTTCTATTACTTTCCTATGACATTAATTTCCTTCAGGTAGGAGTAAGGAAAATCGAGTCTTGACTTTTTATTCACAATTTCATCCCATGATGATTATCAATTTTCATTAATTTCTACTTGAAAAAGACAAAAGATTTTGTGATGGCTTACAAAATGTAACTTCATGCTATATATATACACAGATTCTTAATGCAGAGGTTTTTTGAGTATAAAAATTGTTTTGCAAAACACTGCCATCCCCAAATAAGTCTTTAGGCAGCTTGTGAAGTACCTGTCCCTGATTCAAACTTTACAAGGATGATCCCTGCCCTTGCAATTTCAAACACAGCCTCACGTGTATTGTACTGCAAAGACCACTTGAAAAATTACACATTGGCATCATATATTCTCTTCTTAGGCATTATTTGCTGCAGGAAATGCACATTACCATGTCAATAACTATACTAGCTGACTTTCAGGTATGGCTCAAGATATTGCCCCACGTACAAGTATACATAGCTCTCAACGATTTGCAATTTGGCTGGTTCAATACTATCACTTCTTCCTTAAGAGCACAGAAGTTGAAGTAGGTTTAGGTGGAAATCACAGCCTTTGCACTCAGTAACTGAGACTCCGCATAGGATGCGTTCATGATTTTCTCCAGGATTCATTTCTCTGACTGGTCTGATAAGGCTCGCGCTTATTTACCCGCGGGGAACCGCACAGAGCAAAGCGTCTCCCAGGCTCCACCTGGGGGTGCCCGTGCTGAGGGCCATGTTCGCGCTGGTTTATATAGACACCTACAGGTATGTGTTTACATATTTTTTACGTAATTTTGCATATCACATAATTTTTGTCCTTGTTTTGTTCTCCTCTCATCCCTCAAACAATGTGAGCAAACAGACTTTTGGAAATTGGAAAACCTGTAGATTTGTACATATGTTGATAAAGAAAACGTACCAGTTTATTTCTGAAAACTCCATCCACCCCTTTAGCCCTCAATCCCTCATTTCCATTCGTTATATTGTGTTTTAGCTTAAATGTTGTCTAAATAAACTACAAGGCTTTGCAACACAGGGACACAGCTTCAGACAAATTAAATTATCATTATGGCAACAAGAAATTAAATTACACCATCATGACAACAATCACGCAGCAATGCTGCTACACATTCAAGCAGTCATGTTTAACTCTGCCCCAAGCAATTTTGGCTAACCTCCCCCTTGCAGGGAGCAGCTCAGAAGGCTGCAGAGCTGACATGCCACCCAAATAATTTTCTCTGCTGCAGGTTGAGGTTAGCATGGCAGGAACTAACTCAAAGGATGCCAGTGTTTAATGACAGCAAGCTTCTGCTGCAAAGGCAAGGAGAGGGGGGGCATGAGTCATTGCCAAACTATGCTAAGGGAGATGCAAAAATCTAGTGCCAAAACCAGGATGCATAAACTGCAAGTACAAATTTGTTTACCGAAACACTGGTTGGGAGGGAGCACTAGAGATGATCTAGACCAAACTCTCACTTGAAGCAATACTCAGGATTTCCTGTCTTGAGTCTACTGATATTTGGGCCAGTATGATGGATCATCCCAAAACGCGCAAAGTTTGGAGAATGTTGCTGGCTGCAGTCTCTGTATAAGATGTGCGAGGCAGCATCCTCAAGCCTGCTGTCTCACGACCTCCCTCACCAGTGCTGTCCCATTCAAGCACTATGGATTGACAGTTCTACTGACAAAAAGCAGGTAACTCCCTTCCCTTTTTACTAAAGACCCCCCTGCATCATCTCTGGAGGAAAAAAACTCCAAAACTCCTAGCCCCCCCAGTAAAACCCACCTAACCTTTACAAAGCCAGCTAAAAAATGTGCTGCTTTTTCAATCTACAGAACCAGCGATTCAGCCCGCTTCCTCTTCAAACGAGGAGAGCTCACCAGAGCACTTGCTCTGGAAATATGTCAGACCAAGACATATAAGACAGATAAGCAAGGTCTGAATCTTGCAGACTCTGGCCTCAACACAAGCAGTAGGTTTGGTGAGCTGGCTGGACTGCACGCTATTTCGATTCAAGATGCTCTTCCCAATTCCTTTTCCTTCTTGGAAGTACTAATTTATGGGCAGCCTCCATACAAAGTGCCTCATTAATTACTTTTCAAAGCAAGAGTTTAGAGTGGGGGATCCTCACTTACAGCAAGAACAGCAGACTTAAGCCGGGGGATAAGCACAACGTTTTAATGTCTTTTTTCACAATTATTTTGCTTTATCACTTGCCCCTGCAAAGATGTGGCAAACTAGAGATGCGTTTGAAGAGCCGCTCAGCTCTCACCAAGGCAAAAGCACCCTCCCTTTGAGTGGCAGGGAAGTCTCAGATACATATATCCAGTCCAGTTTCACACGTGTCTGAACAGATATGGATTTCCCAACCCTCTGACATGAGTTCCCCGTTCTAATTCTAGATGATGTCCAGGGCAAAGACCTGCACAATTTCCTCTTGCACAGCTGTGAAGAAGCTAGTAAGCTCCCTGAATCTACTTTTTTTTTTTTTTCCGCAGTAATTGTCCATCAGCCTTTTCAGGCACTCACAACTGCCCCACTCAGTCAGTGACGAGAAAACTTGAAACGCTGAACTGTGGAAGTGCAATTTTGGCTGCAGCATGGGGATGAGTGTAAATAAAAAAAGAAATCCATGGGGATTGCACCCTCGTGGGTCTGATGGGACCTGAAACCACCCTCAGTGGGGCAGGAGAAAATGACAATACTGAGGGGACATAGAAAAATCTCCACATGAGGCCTGCAGTTTTGCCGATCGCTTTTTGGGTGAAAGCCATTTAATATTTGGACATCCTTCCCACTGTGGGAATCTCTTGAAAGATCCACTGTGACTTCAAAAGAGCCCTAACAGAGGAGCAGTTCAACATTTGCACTCCCTCTACACCACAAAAAAATCCCAAAGCAACAGAATAAAAGGCTCGAGCTGCGGGCACCACCCAGGAGTCACCCTATGGTCTGAATCATCAGTGCTGAGTTTGATCTCCCAGTCCACAGCAGCGAGAACTCTTGCAGGCTTCAGATGCATAATACGTAATATACTGGAATAGGGCTTCCTTTTCACATGCAAACTTTTATTTCGCTTGTAAATCTTGAGCCTCAAAATTTGCTCTGTAAATACTTTACCTGCTACCTTTCTGATAAGGAGCATAGGTGGACAGGCAAGAGCAAGATGTATTTCATCTTTTAACTACTCAAACAACAAAAATACTCCCCAAAATACAGAATTACGCTCTTTTCCTTCATAGTTTAATAGTAATATGCATAAATTTAAAGCAATTTTTTTTGTTTTCTTTCTCCTAACATTTTAATGGGATACAAAATTGTTCTTACATAAGTTTGAATAGTTTACCTAAATACCCACCTAGCAGTTTTTCCACTGCGTTCAACGGGCTTTGCAGAAAAATCAGGCCATACGGTCTTGATCCGATCTACCTTGGTTAAATCCAGTGCCTTAAAAGTTGCAGCTGCCGGTGCTGGGGAACTGGGACCCTACTGTCACACGGACAGTTTCACGTCGCATCTCTCCACACTCTTTAAAAGTTTTTACCGCCTCCTCCTAGGCATGTTATAACTCACTCATCGGGAATGTTGAAAGCATCGCCGTTCAAAAACCCGCCTGCTCGATACTCCATCGGACACCGTCCCTCTCCAAGCCAGCCCAGCCATGTGCCCAAACCCCGCTGATCCCACCGGCTCCCCAGCCCTGCCCGGTGCCTGGGGCTCCCGGCTGGCCGCTGCACCGCGCCCGGCCCCGGCCCCGCTCGGGACCCCGCCGGGCCGCGGGGGCTCGGGATTTCCTCCCCTCGCGCCCCGGGTGCTTTTCGGCGAGCTTTCCCAACCAGAAAGCGCAACCGCAGATGCAAACGCGTTTTTCCCCGGCCGGCGCTCTCAGAAAAAGTCTCGGGAGGCAGCCGGCCGCTTCGCCTCCC
>NW_008795025.1:589327-614510 GCF_000699145.1 Aptenodytes forsteri | reverse complement strand
CCGCCGCCAGAAGGAGGTCGGGCTCTGGCGGCAGGAGGGCTCCGCCGGGCCCTGCTCCCCGCCCCTTCTCTCTCCCTCTCCCCCACCCTCCAGCCGCCCCCTTCGTTCCCTGCCCAGGAGGGGAGCCCGGGGTTGCCCCTCGCCAGTCTCTGAAACTTGGGAGCAGAAGGTGGCAGGAGGCTCCTGTTGTTGAGCAGGAGTTGCAGAGGAGATGGAGAACACGTCCATCTGCAGGCAAGCGGGGTGTGCCTCTAGGCATGCATGTCCCCATCTATTTTCTTTGGCCCATCAAAATGCACAGCACTGCTGTCTCCTCTTGCCCACGTGTCACTTGTTACCTCCATCTCAAAATCCGCATCGCCTTGGAGACACACTTAGACCCTCTGAAGTTTCCATGGAGGCTACTAAAGTAGCCACTAAAGACCACTGATTGCGCATGTAGTAGGTATTATGGGATTGAAGTCCATTAGAAATATTCTCCAGCATTTTTCAAGAAGGAAGAACCACCTGAAACGTCCTTCAAACAGGATGCCTTCTTCTACAAGGCGTGTTGAGGCACCATGGGATTCATATGGCTCAGTCTGCAGGGCCATATCTTCTCGCTGCAGTCAGCCTCTTACTGGGAATCCTGGTGGCCTATATAGGATGCTATTGATATATGATTCCAGGATGAACGATAAACCTACACAAGCAGGCACTAAAATGCACGTCACTTCAGTAAATATTGTCCAGTGATCAAACCAACTTCCTAAAACATGCAAGAGCACCAGTTAGCAGATCCTTGGCACAGCAGTGTAAGATAGTATGGAACAGCTATCCGAATTTCCTTGCCTCTGAATAATAATTTCAGTGAGGCTTTATACCATATGTGACTTCCTAAGGTATTTTCTTCTGTTTTGCTGGTTTTATAATGCTAGTTCAGCTGACCGGGAGTGGGCAGCATGCCATACGTTATTGTGCCTTGTACGTTTAGTATGGAGTTGATGAGTTGCAATGAATATGGATTGTGCTGACATGCTGGAGATTCACAGTGACTGGAAGTTATGTATTTTAGACTTAAATACTTTTCATTGAGCTTGTACACATCTGTCACTTGCTGTGAAATCGCTTTAACATAGTTAAGTTTTGCTTACATGGATTGTGCGTTAAGTACGTTTAACACTTTGCCACTCAGTTGATCACAGGATGGTTAAAAATTTTCGGGTTGAATCTTAAAACTTTTTAAACCAACACTAAACTTGACCAGATTTGAAATTTTGAAGACAATATGTAATATCAAGTTCAATATTCTGCTAAACAGCCTCTTCCTTCAAGAAAGCTGATTGAAGGCAACTTCAATATAAATTCATGCTCTCTGGGCACATGCTAGTTGTACTGAAGTGTAACGGAGCAATTGTTTAACTACCCTGAGGAGACTGGGTTCATCCAGAGCACCACTAAAACAGCGTTTCACAAGTCTGTAGATATCTCAGCTGAGAATATAATACTAAATCAACAGCACTTCTACAGGTCAAATGTGAATCAGACTCTATTATCAATATATTTGGTTGTTAAGCTCTGTTGGAGAGCTTTGCACTTGCTCGCAGAAAGGTGGATGCTGTGGTTTGCTTGCTGCACATCTTTGAGCTGTGTGAGCAGACAATGATGAGGAAATACTGTTTACTGTTATGACTTTTAAAGACATTAACTCAGAGAAGAATTTGGCCTGCGCTCAATGTAGCATATCTTTTATCAAATGTATTTGAGAAGCCTTTCATAATGTACAGTCACATATAATATGCAAGTCAGCTCCAGGAGTCTGGAGAGATAAACTATGGAAAATTCATGAGCCGTAAACTGGATTGCTATTATGTCTCATCATTTAGCAGATGAAAATATGCCAAATCCCAGAAGCTTTATACCCAAGAACAGACGTCAGTGTGCATAGTGAATGGGAAACCTCCCTGTTAATTACAGCTAGGGTAAAAACAAAATGAGAACTGAATAGTTTTTTTAATTATAACATTTTATACTTCGGTAATACCTGATCCCCAAGTGTTTCACAAATGCTAGCTAATTAAAGACCATAATTTTCCTTTTAAGATAGGGAAATGCTGTGTTTTAATGGCAAAGTTTGTATCTTAAGCATCTTAAAAAGATACTATGAGAAATGTGAGAAAAGTTAGGAACAGATATAAATGATTCTATTTCTATACTTCTTAATAACAAAACCATCCTTCTCCAAGGTAAGAAATTGGCCATGTTAGATTTTAGTCTGATGTAACATATCTGCACTGCAGCTATCAATGATAAAGTAATACTATCAAAACAAAAATACCACCGGAGGCAAAACAAATATTTCCCCACTTTTTCTCCTAAGAAATCCTGATCTTTAAGGATTTTTTTTCCTTTACTCTCCCAAAGTTCACTATCTCTAAACACCTGTTTTGTATTATATCCTAAAGGGCAACATGATGGAGCTCTTCCATCCCATCGATTTTCCTTTTAAGATAGGGAAATGCTGTGTTTTAATGGCAAAGTTTGTATCTTAAGCATCTTAAAAAGATACTATGAGAAATGTGAGAAAAGTTAGGAACAGATATAAATGATTCTATTTCTATACTTCTTAATAACAAAACCATCCTTCTCCAAGGTAAGAAATTGGCCATGTTAGATTTTAGTCTGATGTAACATATCCGCACTGCAGCTATCAATGATAAAGTAATACTATCAAAACAAAAATACCACCGGAGGCAAAACAAATATTTCCCCACTTTTTCTCCTAAGAAATCCTGATCTTTAAGGATTTTTTTTCCTTTACTCTCCCAAAGAGTTCACTATCTAAACACCTGTTTTGTATTATATCCTAAAGGGCAACATGATGGAGCTCTTCCATCCCATCGAGAAAGTGAACTCATGAGTGAACAGGATCAGGAGAAGCACCTCCTCCCCAACAAAGGAATGAAGATCTGTCTCCGCTGCCTCTGTGACTTCACTTGTGGCAGCTTGACATCAGGAGAGAGATGGCTTCTTACATCACCAGAGTCCAAGCTTCACTCATGGTCTGTACCCACAAGGCAGCTAGTGAGAGTACTGGGACCTCTTGTACCCAAAAAGTGCAGTGCACAGTCACTACACTGCCTTATTTTTTATCAGCCTCCAACCCTATTTTGGGAGGAGGGGAGAAGGAGGTTGTCTCCACAATCACTTCTTTATTATCTCCCTGCAGAGGGAACTGTAATGTAACCCTGATGTGCCACAGACATAGACATGACAACGAGATATCCATCCTCAATGCAAATGGGCATACCATCATAATAAACTTCCAGTGGTTGTTAGTCAAACACACGGTCCTTAACGCAACCACAGGGCTGACAAACTGCAGATGTGTCATCAGAGGGACTGATAAAATCTTCGCCACGTTGTTGGCTACTTCTCCAGTGTACCAACACTTGTCTAGTTGTAAATAAGACATGCCAAGGAACCAGTTGCTTTGACATGCTGCATAATAGCACTTTGCTTTAGAGGGAACCACAAGGTTCATCTTGTGTGTACTCTCCCACAACCTCCTTGGTTGCCTCAGAAACACAGTTTGTTATCAACCAGAAGCATTTAAGTGAAATGCATATGAAATCCATTGGGAGAGAAAAGTAATTATCCAAAACTACCTTATAAGATTTCTCCAAGGGAAAGCAGCCATTTTAAGACCGCTGACTTCCATAAGCAGGATAACAAGGTGCTGTTGACAAAGACAGCTGCAAATATCATAAAACCATCGCAGATAAATAATAATTATCTATTGCTAGAGGAAACTGTTAATCATTATTGTCTGAAAGCCAAAACCAGGTTGCAGAAAGTAGTACTGGGAAGACATGTCAGAAGATAAAAGCAGCCGTTTTCTCGGGACAGGCTGTTGGTTGAAATATATTCTGAATCCCTTCTATCTAAGTAACACAGAAGAGTATTATTCTCATGAGTTATTTTCAAAAGCTTAGAAGGCGGTCTTAAAATCTAGCTGGGGAAGATACTCTAAGAGAATCATAACTGTTCTGGCTGGAGAGCCAAAAATAACATTTTGATAAAATAGCCTTAAAAAAAGTTAGTGTTGGTTGTGCTTTAGCTACTACCCTAATTCTGAGAGACCGGCAAGAAGCACTGAAAACCCACAGACAGAAGAGTGGATTTTAATAGATTCTTAATCACAGAATCATGGAACAGCCCAGGTTGGAAGGGACCTCAAAAGATCATCTGGTCCAACCTTTCATAGGAAAGGGTGCTAGATGAGATTATCTAGCAGCCCATGCAATTGCATCTTGAGAACCTCCAGCGATGGAGGCTCTACCGCATCCCTGGGGAGGTTGTTCCAGTGAATGATTGTTCTTACTATAAAAATTTCTTTTTTATATCAAGGCAATATGTTCTAGGGAAGAGATAAAAATGGTGTTTATGGTCATTATTCAAAGAAAGAAATGAGATAAAACCCCTTATTTTTGTAACTTCAGAAAGTATGGATGACAGTCTGAACTACTACTCATGAAGGAGGAAAAGCAAGGCAAAGGTATATTTCAATAGCAGAGGGTATCTTGGTGGTAAAATTATATAATTTGTATCTCTCTCTCTCTTTCACTAGTTCTGTGAAAGAACAGGGTTTAAAAGGTTGTGCGGGTCAAAATGTAATCAGGCCACTGAGTGCACAACCTAATGCAGGGGGGGATTTTGCTGCCTTCCTCACTCCTTATTTTCTTCCCAGTTATGTTTTCTTGCCATTCAACATGTAAACAACATTCGTTTGAATACTCATTGAATACCAGTGCTCATAAAATACCAAATTATAAATAACGTTCATCATTTTACCCTGCTTGGTTGCAAATCGTTCATAAATGTCAATTTCATCCACAGAATTGAATCTGATTCGTAATCTGAGAGATTTTTGAAACTTTTCAGCAATGAAATGTTCTCATAGTGCGTTAATGGTGACATGTCAGAGTTCAGTAGTTCTCCACTCGCATTTAGTAAATATATATACCTAGCCCCTGGCAAGGCTCAGCTAGACGTTAGCTTTGCTACAAATCTAGAATTTCCATCCTCGGTATCCAAACAGCACACATCTTGTTCCTCAAAAATAAATACTTTTTAGTGGAAAGGTAGAAAACTTGGGGTAAAACCTCTTTTTTCTTCGTTGTCAAAGAGTGAGGTGGGGTCATGAAAGCTACACTGTAAATAAGGGCTAGAAGCTTTTCTCTCTTGACACTTGAGATTCTTGAGTGGGAGGATTTAAGCAGCTGGGCCTTAAAGACACTAGGTAAGCAAAACATAAGAATGCTGCTTACATAGAATTGCTTCTCAAAAATTAGGAGAATAGCAAACTGCTAATGGTACACACTCAAGAGAAGGTGTGTTCTTTTCTTTCCTATCCATAAGGGCTCTTTAGTTTGTCTTAGGTTCTCAGTTCATGTGGAGTACAAACAAAAACTTGTGAATACATTCTGAGCAAGTTATACTCTTTATAACAAAATACACAAGCTCTTAGTACTTAGGGCATATTACCAACCTGCATGTCAAGGCTGCTTTTTAAAAACAGATTCTAAAATTGATTTATTACAAATAAACAGATTCTCTCAAGTACAGCTCTAGACAGTGGCTGTGGAGAAGGAAAAGCACTCTGCACACCATGAGTACTTAAGTAGAAAATCCTCTGAAACCAGTAACCTGACGAGAACAATGGACTTCACCTTACCTTAACTTTGAAGTAATTTATCTTCAAGCCCTGTGGTGAAATGTTCCCCTGGTCTTCTCTCCTTCCCTCTCTGGTTTTACTGCAGGAGTGCTGTTGGCCCTGTCACCTGCCATGTCAGGAACCTAATGAGAACACTGTTTTAAGCTTGTTCTTTTGATGTCAGCCTTGTGACTCTTTGCAGCTGAAGTCTGCTTTTGGAAGGTTGGAGGGGTAATGCTGGATCTAGAAGAACAGGAAAGTAAAGAGGTGCAGCAAACCCAACACAAATGGGAATCGGTAAGGAGGAAACTCTGATTGTTAGGACATGACACGGGACTAAGGGCATTTGGGAAAGGAATGAAAACTCTGAATAGGGATGTGAAATTCAGAATTTTTAAGATGTGATTCTTGATTTTATTTCCTATAAATTAAGGAATCCTAGAGCTGAGAATCACCTCCAGCTGTTGCATACTCCATTTGACTGTCCCAGTGGTCAAGTAATTACAGGGTTTTGTATATACATAAATTAAAATAAATTATATGTGTTGAATTTTTCTTGTTTACTAAATACACACATCATATTTGATAAATTCAAACACCATTTCCTTCTCTGCTTAGTCACTAGGTTATGAAATCTGTTAAACGACACAGCTAGAGGTGATCATTCCTGCTCAGCTGCCATTAGAGGCTGGATTTTAATTAGTTAGGACATTCATGTCAAAGCAGCTAACATACAGACCTTTGCAAATTAATTGTTGAAGCAAGCTTCCTCATTGTCACACAAGATGCATTGATTTGTTCCCTCACCTTGAAATAGAGGTGGCATATAGAAACCAGTGAATAAAACCACAGTTGACTGCACTTTCCACTACCTAGTGCTCACACAGCTACAGAAGAGTAAACAAGAAGGCACAGCTCAATCTGTTGATCTCAGCAGAAGATCCAGGATAAAAATCCGTCTGTCGGAGACCCAATGGATTCTTTACTGCCTCAAGTGGGCAGCCACACCTGCTTGGGAAGACTAAACGAAAAACCTTCATAAGTGGTGGAAATGAGTTTATAGGGTGGCATTTGCAGGAGGCAGCGTTAAAGGCTTTCAACTCAGGTAACAGAGGAAGGCTCAAGGCATCCTACTGTCTTTGAACAGACTTTAATGAGGCAAAACATCAAAAGCTAGAAATTAGACCTGTCATTTTTTCTTCTTAATTAAGCAAATTGTAGCGTGACTCTACTTAGAGGAGTAAGAAATTCTGTCTCCATTTGATTAACAAAGATGTGACCAAAACTTTCTTCCCAAGTGAGCTGATGTTCATGTATTATTAACTATCCTTCAAAAGTACAGGAGGCATATGCTGCAGAAGCTGAATGATCCTGCAGACATGATTAACAAAGGAGAGGACTAAATCCCCATGACATCTGGATTTGCTTCTTCTGGACACAGATGGTTTTGGTTGCTTTTTATTCCAAGTATATTAATTAAGACTAAGCATGGGGTTTAAACACAGCCTTCCTGTTCCAAGTCTCCATTTTCCGTGGAGAAGCTTCTCATCAGGAGCCTATCCAAGGAGGCATATGTAGTGATTGAAATGGGATTTGCTAAACCATCTTGCACACTGAATAGGCTGCAAGAGTTCAAAAGGAGATACACAAAGGAAAGTTCAATAGTTTGGATTTTTGGTATTTTTTCACCTCTCTCTCAGAAGTGATTGTCTCATCTGCTTAATTTTCTTTCTAGATAATTTTATAAAAACCTTAGCACTCCTAGGTTTTTAACTTACAGTAAATGGACCCCAAAATGTTTACAAGTTTTTCTGTTCATTAAGTTTAGATCCTCAGAGCATAAGTCCATCCATCCAAGCCTAGCTGTTGACATGGGAAAGCTACGCAGTGATAAGCCTTCACAACAAAGGACACAATGTACTGATCATGTCAGTGGGTGAGGTACCCGTTGATCTTTGTAATCCTGTTAGCCTTATGCTCCTCTCCAGCTCATCTGCAGTCACACAAGAATTTGCCCAGACAAGAGGACATCACCTACTCCATGGCACCAGCATGTCCAGGGGGCAGTTCTCCCCATTCCAGTACATGTTGTGTCATGATCTGTTCATTAATGGCGCAGGATCTGCCACAGTAATGCTGATTGGCATATAAATTGCAACAAGCATCTTACGGTGAAGCAGGAAGCAAGCACCTTAGCAATTAATTATTACCAAGACTTACTCAGGTAGTAATATCTGGACACAGAGTTTTTCACTGTCCTTTAGGAGAGCAAATGTAATTAACTGGTATATTACCTACCTCTGCACTGATTTTCTTATGCTTACTGTGTTGCTCTTCTAGTTGTTAATGTGGGTAACAAGTAATCTGCTTTTTTAGCTTGTTACCTGGCTTGGGTTCTCTCTAGCTAGCATCTTTACAGCAGTTGCTGTATCTTGTGAAACATATATGTCCATCTGTAATAAAATGGGTTGCATTAGCTTTGCTTTATTTTACATTCTTCTATGTTAATTACGTTCTTCTATGTTAACTAATGCTAAAAAAACAAGATAAAAAAAAAAGAGAGAAGTAAACTCCTGCATTATTGTTGTGCAACTCATATACACATCAAGTACCTGGCCAAGCTGGCAGTGTCTGTTACATCTCTTAAAATAGTTAACACTAATTTGTATAACACCAAACACCCTGGTTTGCTGTAGAAGCAGTGCAAAATACAATCTCAATCTGTAGAAATTAGAAAGTATCTAACATCTCCTTTTGCTCTAAATTGTGCATTTTTATATAATAGCAATCTACTTACAATTGATAAACTATCAAATCACTAGTAAGTCTGTTTTTTTCAAAGCAATTTAAATGTTTATTTGGCTTTTATAGGAAAACATAATACTCATTAAAAAAATTGCCTGCTTTCATACACACATCCATCACTGCAAGTCCAGCAGTTTCGCTGTACTGTATTAAACATACTGGCATATTTACTGCAGTAAAGCAGTCCTCTGCAGAAAAAAAAAAAGATCATTTTATGACTTTTTTTGATGATGTTTAGCAGAAACCTGTATTCTCGTGGTTATCTATGCAGTTCAACTTCACCAGACTGGTTTTGACCACAGTTGTTTGCAAACATGTTTGTAAGTGAAATGCAACTATTGCTTTTCCTTCCTTTTCTATTTCATAATGAAGTTAGTATTTCCATAGGCACTATAATCCTCATTTGCCTGACATGAGAAAAAGTAACAACATTCTTCTGTTATCCCAACTTTGAAACATGATGATCAGAAGTATTATCATAGATCACAGAAAAATCTAGGTTGGAAGGGACTTCTGGAGACCACCTGGTCCAACCTTCTGCTGGAAGCAGGGCCATCAAGTTCGGTCGTCCAGGGCTCTGCCAAGCCAAGTCTTGAATATTTCCAGTGAGGGAAATTATACCACTTCCCTGGCAACATATTCCAATGTTTAATTGTTCTCACAGTGAAATTTTTTTACTTACAGACAGAATTCCAGACAGAATTTCTCCTTGAAGTGACTTGTTTGTACTAGCCTTAATGCGTTTTCTCTTGATGTGTTCAGTTATGCAAATTAGCGTTTGCCTGTCTAAATAACCAAGAGAAGAAAGAGCAGTGGCCTAGTTTTATGTCTTATGTCATGCTGGATATTTAGTAATTGGACTACCTGAAGGCTAGCTTTTGTCCAAGTCTTTCATTCCCCTTTGCACAGCCTGTGTAAGTAGTGGACAGAATTGGGTGGTCTTTTAAGTATTCTGTCAAGTACCGGAGAACCAAGGAATACAGAAGTGAGCAGGAGGCTGAAATTGAGGGCATTAATGTTCTACAACAGCCACCCACCCCATTTTAGAACAAAGTTTTTCGAGGACTTTGCCTACATAGTATAATTGAGCTGTAAAGATCCCAGCCACTGCCTGAAGGCCTGTATTCGACCCTCAGTTTGTGCACATACATCACTGCTGTAGACTGAAAGCAGTACGCAAAACTAACCTTGTAGACCTGCCAACAATTACCTGTTACTTGGCACACTGCCCAGAATAAAATCTTGCAAAATTCTAGACTCTAGTCTCCATTTCTCTGGTATATTTCTATAGCTATTTAAACAACTGCCAAAAAAAAAAAAAAAAGACGATAAAAATGTTTAGATTATGGAATAAGCATGCATAATGTATGGTACCCGGTACCCTTCTCTTTCCCCAAATACTTGAAAGAATAACAAGAGGAAATACTAAAAAGAACCAGCAATCTAAACAAAGGTTGTGAGGTCAAACTCTCACTTGCTCCTCCTTCCTTCTCTTTAAAAAAAAAAAAAAAAGACGATAAAAATGTTTAGATTATGGAATAAGCATGCATAATGGCTTGGCTATGGTTCCCTTCTCTTTCCCCAAATACTTGAAAGAATAACAAGAGGAAATACTAAAAAGAACCAGCAATCTAAACAAAGGTTGTGAGGTCAAACTCTCACTTGCTCCTCCTTCCTTCTCTTTATCGCTGCTAGCCACTTGGTTGCTGGCTCTCAGCTGAAGGGATTGGTTGCATTGTTAGTCCATGGACAAAAACAATAAACGACAAAAAAAGATTTTGTTGGTGCCCGGTGATATCTTGAGCCATTCCAGAGTTTTGCCTTGTGCAAAATGAAAATCCTCTGAAAAAAAGGAAAAATAAACTGAAGTTCATGTACATGAAGTACATGAAGTACCAGGTTAACTCTGGTCATCGATGACAGTTATCACTAGAATGAGTTGCACAAATGACAGCTATGTCTGCTGTGTTTAGGTGTATCTGCAAGGGACGGTGAGGAAAAGTACCACATTAGCTTGGCAGGACTGTAATTGCAGCTATTAGGGAGGCAGCGGTGGAGGAAAGACGCAAAGACGAGTTATGAAGATTTTCACTAGTGGTACACAAAGGTCTTCTTGCCAACAGGTTTTCATAGCAGTGAAATAGGAGAGAAGTTTGAATATGGGAATTTAAAGATAGCCCAGTGAAAGTTTTGCATCAAGTGGCAACCTGTACAAATAGGTGAAGGACTGCAAAAATCCACCAAGCGTGAAGATGTTTCTACGCAGCACACTATGGTTGAGGATAGGACGGGTATAAGTAGCTGCCACTCAGTGCAGTTCATGTAAATGCAGGATTTGCCATTGCAAAAGGAGTCGGTAGACCCCGCCTGACAGTGCTCCAGTGTCCTGTTTCCTGAATGTTTCTGCTGTCTGCAAAGTGCAGGCACCTTGTACTGCTACAGCCCTGAAAATAAACAGAGCTGAGGTTGTAACCTAGTTGCATGTTGCCTAATTCAATATTCGGGGAGCACAGACAGCCAATGCTAACTGTATCAATTTAGAGTCTGTAAGTGAATTTTCCAATTTAACAAGGAACTAGTTCACTGTAGAGACTGGTATCACATAACTGTAATTGAAGTACTAGTGTGACACAATAAAAATAAACGAAGCTGTACAGTTCCTACTGAGTTTGCTCTCACACATCTAATTATAGAGCAGTGATAAAGATTATACTTCTAACTGATCAAAGGCTGGAGTTGCAGACATGAATGACAGGAATCAGGTTTTCGGTTGATATTCATATATCCTGACTGTTGCAATGAATGTTGAATGCACTAGCTAGCAAAATCATGGATGCTCAGTTGTCCACTGTAACTCTCTGAGGTTATGCAAAATATAACCTTAACCAAAACTTTAAACTAGCTGTTCTCTTCCTATTTCATTAAGATGGTATCACATCAAAAGTTACTCCTTGCTGTCTGGCGCCCTCTCCCGCACGTTTACTTGTGTAGGCTGTTCTGGTTACAGAGAGAATCTCCCACAACATCCTCCTCCTCTGGTAAGGTCTCTCAGTACAAAAGTCCCTCCTGACCCAGCAAACCTTACCTCCCTATTTTTCAGATACCTAGATTGTGGCCACTCATTACACTCCGAAAGGCTCCCAAGCAACCTTAGCTTTGTTAATGAAGAGTTATCAGGCAATTAGTTTTCTTTACAAAGCAAAATTATTCCTAGCATCCTCAACTTACCGTGGTCCAGCTCTCCAGCTGGTTGTCTCTGGTTTGTTGACAATAATTACCCTTGCCACAAAATGCACTGAACAGGTATTAGTGTCTTTACCTCCTCAACATAATCTTTCTACCTCTTCTACCTTCCCCCTCATAGAGTTCAGCTGAAGTTGAAGCAAATTGATCTGAGCCTCACTGCTTCCTCACCACCATCATACCACCTTCAGCCTTCTTGCTACTCCATCTCTGTAGTAAGGTAGCGATAGCTATGTAGCAGTGATTGTCCCTGCACTCAGTAGATGCAAGAAAAACCAGACAGATTTTGTGTCTCTCTTCCAAACCTAAGTGTTTTGCACAGAAGGACCATTCTATCTGCAGCAGAGGAAGTTCAGAGAGGTGTGACTTGACCTCTGCCTCCTGATGGCAGGTTCTCTGGACATCCAGCTGAGATTATAACAATCTGAAGCAGCAGCTCTGAGATAGAAAATTTGCTCCACGTATGGGTCCTCTTCACTTGTGTGAGAGAGAATGAACCCAACTCTTTATCTGGAGATGAAAATCTATGCTCCCAACTCCCACAAAAGGCAAGGAATGGGGCACAAACCCTGAGGAGTTTAAGAATTCATATAAGAGGAAGCAATATGGGGCTAGCACTTAATCACCACATTTCTACATCCTCCTCTCACGGGCTGATTGCCAAACCACTTTCTCTTCTGTTTCCTTCCTCCCTGTTGTCTTTTTTACACTCTGTCAAGTCATTCACACTGCTTCCTCATCCCCGCTCAGTGTCCCAAGACTTCTCTTTATCATATTTTCCTAGTTTATCATCAAAAAGCTGCAAGAAACTAAGAAGAGAAATTATGTCTTAGAGAACAACACAGAGAATGCTTTGACTTTTGGCTAATGCTCTGCTGCAATGTTTACTGTATTTGTTCTATACATTTTAGAAGGCTTTTTACTTGTAGGTTGAGGATGAGAAGTAGTAAAAATTCATAGATACTGGCCATTCATTTTCTGTAGATGCCTTTGAAAAATCTTTCTGCAGGGTGGCCTGTTTGATTATTCCCTGATCAATGGCTAAACAATACTACTGTAAATTATTTCACCAGAACATACATTAAAAACTTCTTTTCAGCTGCTTTGTGGAAACTTAAATCCAGCTTCTTTGTGGAAACAGGTGTGTACTCTATAGTTTCATTGTCCAAGAATTCCGTATCAGAGTTCTTTAGACACAGATTTATTTTTTTTTCTACAGACTTCCTGGACCAGTGCTGAGTGACAGGATGAAGCCTCCTAAAAATGCACTTGTAATTTTTGTTTGTCTGACTAACCTATGATGCAATGTTATATCTCCTAGGTGAATAAGATAGCGTGGCTCCAACTGTTCCTGCTGGAGGTAAGTGTTTAGGACCAGGACATGTGCTAAGCCTGGAAGTTTGTGAAAGCTATTTCTATACTTGTGTTGTGGATTTAGGTCGTCCCTCCCCCCAAAACCTCCTGATGCACACCAGCCCACTAGATTTCTGCAAAATAAACCACCGAAAGTAGTGGGAAAAGGAACCCACAAAGTTTCATGAATTGAAACCGCCTACTGTATGATTTACTTCAGCATACCTGTTCCTGAAGCACAGTAGGCAGTTCTGTAAAGAATATAAAAGAACGTAACAAAGCTTCCAAGAATGCCTACTCTTTTATGGCAGTAAATGTTTTGGTATCTATTGACAGTTTCCTCCCACTACCACTTAGCTTATTACTAATGATGCCTGGAACTCCCTTCAAACAGTATTCTTTAAATTGTTTCCAGGGTTTGAAGTAGGCTTGTTTTAACTTTTCTTAACGAAGTGTTCTCTATTGTTGCTCAATTATTCCCCAAAAAGCTTATTTTTGTGGCTCATGTCTAAAAAAAAGACGTTAACTTTCTCCCACCTGCTTCCACTAACTTCAAGGTGTTTCAAAATCTTTAGCTTTGACCTTTGAGAAAATGTAGTTTTCAAAGCAACTCATGTTCTTTTTGAAAGTAGGTATGATTTTTGCATCTTAATCATGTAGATACTATGGAATCACTACCTGAAGAGAATCACTACGTTCTATTTTCTTTCTTCCTTTCTTTCCCCTCAATTTCTTTATTCCAAAGTTGTAATTGAAACAGATTTTTTAAAAAAACAAACAAACCCAAACCTAATGAAGATCTGTTTTTAAGAACTTGAAATCAGGTTTTTGTCTTTCTGATTAAATCTGTCAAATCATACCTTCTGCAATTTCTCTTCCTTAGCTTTCTAAGCTCAGCTTCAAATTGTATTGTAGCTTACTTTTACAAGTTTGGACCCAGGCAGAAATCTCAAACTTCAGCTTTAGCTCTATACATCTAACTTAAGTATGATTCAGAGGACCAAAGCTATCTTGCTAGCTTAGTCAGTTCAGAGGCATGTAAGCACAGAGAGGACAATTCAGAATACCTAAGGTAGGTGCTTAGAGCACATTGTGTGTGGGGAAAAAAAAAAACCCAGCTTAACATTATGAGTACAAAAAAAAAGCTTCTTTGACCTGTTAGTCACCCTTGAGCATTCTCCTGTTCTGCATTCATTGCAATGCCTCTTTTTTCCAGTCAGTCACACTGGCTACATAATAGGGAGAGTTCTTTAGTGCTTCTAATTTTTATTGTCATTGTGTTCCCACTGTTATGGTAATTAGATTAAACCAGACTCCCATTGAGACTGTAACAATGATAAACATTGTAGTAATCTGTCAGCTCTCTCTGAAACCACTTTCGATGGCGTTGTAAATGTGCTGCCCCAACAGACCACACCGTGGTGTAATGTAAATAATCTGTTTTGATCACCCTTACTCAGATATGTTGCAATAATCAATATAGAAGAATAAATTCATAATGACAGGGAACCTGAGGCACATTATCAATCTTTCCAATCAACTAACCATGAAGAGGGTGATGGAAACAGAGTAATTTTAAACATGCATTAATACTGCCATTTTATAACTACACAATGCAAATATTGTAGGGAATTATCTCCTGTCAGAATTTTAAAATGACCATACATTAATACTCATCAGTTTCTTTGTCTGGAAAGATTGGCTTGTTCCATTTTTCCCTCTTTGCCTTAAATAGTTTGTAGCCTTTCCACTGCTTGTTCTAAGGATAATAATAAATTCTGAGAACTTCTAACACAGACCCTCAGTTCTATGGAATTTCACTTCCAGGCAGTTAACTTCTAAATCCATATTGTGAGAGATTTCATCTGAGGAAAAAAGAACAATTCAAGAGTAAGTGCTGAACTGCCTTTCCTGTCTTACTGTACGAAGACATTCAGGAAAAAGGCACTCCTCAGTACCAGACTGTATTGAGAAGTAGGGTGGACTTTGTAAATGCAGGCTCTTTACAAGTGACGTGGAAACCATTATAACAAATAGTTATGTACTTCTCACTAGCCTTATGCCTCATTTAACTGAATCCAAAAGGTTTAAGTCTTCTGTATCCAGTGTGCATGCGTACGTGTGTGTGTGCATGTATGGACATACATATCTGCTGTATTCATAAACCTGTATTACACAGCTCATTTGTCCTCTTACTGCAAATTTGAACCAGATGTGTGAGGCTGTAGAGAATAGGTGTAGGCTATTTTTCTCCAAACTGTGCTGGTCATTTGGAAGGCAAAAATTTTCCAAATAGCAGAACCACAGACTTTAAAAACAAGTAAGGACATACAGCCAAGGTCTCACTTTTCCATCCCTTAGCCTGAAAATAATGAAAGAAGAGTGGAGGTGAAACCCAAAAAGGGAAATTATTTCTTCTTTAAACCTCTACCCTAACATAATGCCTGCCACCAGCACCTATCAAAAGTCCACTACAGATCCCTAATTCATAAGGCTGTTTAGAAGATTATCTGACAATTGTTATCTTTGTCTTCAGGTGTGGGAGCTGATTCACAAACCTTAAGTGATTTGCTTAGGTTCACATAGGCAGTCTGTAGTACAAGTGGAAATTGGGCTGGGCCTCCTTGGAAAGAAACTCTCTAACTGCAAAATCCTATTTAATATGTTGGACTGAAATGTGAGTGTGTGCAATATGCATTACTACCCCCAAATAAATTAGAGCTCAGATCTATGTGCCCCAAACTCAAGGGCTGTCCAGACCATAGCAGCAGGACTGTCTTTGAGTTAGACAACTCTTAACGTTTATGAGAAAAGAGCTGTGTTACAAAGAAGTGGGCAGAATTGCTTTGGTGAGTCACATGCTGACTTGGAACAAGAACACAGTTGGCATACACCTATTTTTCACAATTTCTTGAGGTCACTGCTTAAGTTCAAATAATGGGAAAACCAGATGAGTTAAAAGAAAACCTCTTTGAATTATATTTGAAACACATAGCTCAGGGATAGTCTTGCAAAATTTAACCAGCCTCTGGAAAGTATGGCACAATCATCTGTTGAGCTTCTCCGCTTATGGAAATGAGCCCACGCTTGATGATACAGTTGTATGGGGATCGCATGCTTTGACCAGCTACAAAACAAGGTAAGTCTGTGCTATGCAAAATCCTTTAAAATAAGGTATAAAAAGAGGGAAGGAGTAGTCATTCATTTGCTATAACTAATGCTTAAGCCAGGGATGACTAAAAACATATCCTGATTTTTTTTTTTTTCAGGATTTTTTCCCCTTCTCCTCTTCTTTGCCTGCTTCTGTCCTTATCCTTGACTGTCTATTTAAAAATATACTTCTGTTCATCACTTTTTAAATGGCCTTGTAGAGATAAACACAACAGGCCAAGATATCCTCATACTTATTTATCTCTTGTGTGCTTTTCAGTGCAAGCATAAATCTTCAACAACTTCAGCAAAAGTGTTCTTCATTGGGCCATTCACTCACAGGATTGTACTAATAATTGCAGAAAAAACTCTATATTTGCAGAACTAATAATTGCAGAAAAAAATCTATATTTGATTGCATGTTTCATATAGCTACAATTACAAATGTGATTACACTTATTTGTACCCTCCTTTAAAGCGATCTTTGCGGATGCTGTGAAGACAAGAGTAAGGTACTTCATTCTACTATTGTCTGATGTTTAAAACTCCGCAAGAGGGCACCAGATAGTTATCTTAAGTATCATCCAGGCAGCTATTGTGAAAAAGCTGTTACTTGCACCTAATTAGAGATCAATAGCTGTATTAACCAACTACAAGTTAGGTCATCAATATAGAAGTATTCAGTGGCAAGTTCGGTGTTTCCATCTACACTCAGCGTGAAGTTTGCTGCTTCTGTTTCAGATCCCAAGGAGAGCTTGTATGCAGGTATTGCTTCTACCTACAAACATTGCCCCATTTCTAATCTTACTGCCGTGCCGTCTTCTGTCACATACCTAAAATACTGCACATTCCTAAAATACTGCCTAGAGCTCTAGGACGAGAACAGCGATTGTTAAATTTGTTTTCCAGGGCACAGCGCAATTTTTTCACCACAAATGAAAAGTTCATCAGTGCAAGAGACAGCTTTATTATGGGTTAGTCTCAGTCTGTAGAGCTATTCCCCCAAACACTACCACCTTCCATGCCTCAAAGGCCTTTCACCATTGTCTTTGCAATGTGTATATAGTTATTTAAAAAAAACCCAACAAGCTATTTCAAAACATTGTGTACAGAATTTCCCCTATGGGAAACCATATTCGATAGGTGTTAATCACACTTGTCTCCTTACTGCAGAGGATAGGACATTACAAACATCTTTGCTGAATCACAAATTAAAAATTTGTAGAAATGGTTTTATCATGTCCCTATTTCTGTTCAAATTACCTCTGCTAGGCACCAGAGCTGAAGCATTCTGCATTCCTCTTTGCCCTGAGACTACTTAGATCCTTCTGAAAGGATGTATACAATCTCCTCAACTATTTTGAGGAAACAAGAACATAAAAAACTAACTAAAAATTATCTCTTTCCTCTCAACCCACTTGTTATAATGCAAAAGGTAAATAAAGTAGTAAAAAAGGAAAAACAGATGCAGCCTGACACCTAGCCTGGATTCTGTCCTCTTTACTGCCCTTTTTGCAGAAAAAAGGTAACCACAGGAATAGCTTCTGTTTCAATAAAGCACTTCAAAAAGTCATCCTTTGCAAATCTAACAGAGAAATGTTAAGTCTTTAAAGCAGATTTGCAATGATTCATTTGTAATCATTTTGAAACAACTGCTTAATTGAACAAGTCCCTGCATAGCACAGGAAAGATAATTAGGAAAAAAGAAATCATGGCTTTTGGTTAAATTCTGAAAAGTTACCAGCAGCACAAAACACAAACTTGCTTGGAAATCCAAGTCCCAAGAAAAGGTTCTGGCACACTCCAGAACTGGCTGGATATATCACTAGTGACTTGCCCTAAATATCTTGGGGGAACTTCTTTGTTAGAACAACAACAAACTCTAATGCTTTAGCTGTGTGCTTTCTCTTTGCTACCAACCCACACTGTGGATTTCAGACGTAGTGATCTGACACACTGGAAAACAAAGTGGGCCTGAATCATTCTGTCAAAGAGTGGGAGTAGAGAAATTCCTAGTCCTGTACCCCCACTACAATTCTCTTTCTTGTGGGGGACTTTTTCTGCTATTCTGTCCACCACTCACTCAGAAACTCACACTGCTGCTGCTTTCTGAGTTCCTGCTTCCTTCTTATTATCATTCATGTAGCACAAGTAGTTTTGGGTGATAACACACTTCTCTCATTCACCTTTGGAATTTTTTCTTCCGGACTTTGCTTTTCATTCACACCTTCGCAAGCAATAACTGCACTAGCACAAACTAGCCTTGGCCCCTAGCCACGACACTAGTAGGAAGCATGTTATGGGATGACAGGACTTTGTCCCTCAAGAGAAGAAAGGATTAAGAATCTTTATTGCACATGGTGACGAGATAATAGAAGGTCAGTGACAGTTCCCCAGCCACACACATACTCTAATCTCCTTCAAAAGGGAACAAAAATGCTCAGTGGGAAAGCAAAGAATACTCCCAGGCTAGGAGTATTAAGTCTTCAAGCAGTTACTATAGAGAGTGGAGTTCCTTTTCACGTTTTTGTTTCTAGACATATGCTTAATTAGAAGACTGATTTGACTTAGCATTCAAGAGGAGCAACATTTTATTGCTTTCCTAGTTGCTTAAAATGTGTGACCACTCTTTCTTTTGTCTTTATCTCCCGGCCCTGGATTTCTGGGAATAGAAGGGTATCCTTTAACAATTTATCTTTTATAGCCTGAATTTTGAATATCCATTAGCTACACAGAACAGGTCATAACACACATCTCACAAGTAGAAGGAAACCACATGTGTTTAGTGTGTTACTCTCATCCCTTGAAATAAGCTGGACAAGAAGAATATTCTGTTATCAGAGATGAAATAACTGGTGAATTCAAGCCAAAAAGTTCAGCGTACTTTGAAAGTACAGCTTAGAGGACAAGAAAGCAGGACCAGACACCTGGTTTCACGTACAAAAATCTACACCAGAATGTAAACTAGCAACAGTAAAGTCACACCTATGTTAGGGTACCTGAATGGCTGTAAACACTTTCAGAAAATTGCTACTTTGGGCAGATAAACAGCTTCTATTCAGTTATGATTTTATTTGGCAGCACATGCAAGAAGAAACAATTATTACCCTTGTTTTTGTTGTGGCCAAACAGTATGTTTTAGATAAATGGAATTAATTCTCTTCTCTTACCTTTTTAAAGGGATAAAGGAAATGCCCAAAAATAAAGTTCCCATCAAATGAAAATATTTTTAATAAGCTAATTACCTGATTAAATAATTAAATTCTTTGTCTCCCTGCATTTCTACACCTATTAATATACTGTCTTAAATATCAAATTCAGAATTAATACCAGCCATTAAGTGCTTGCTACCCCACTCCAGAAGTCCAAGTTAAGCATGTCTTTACAAATGATAACAAAGCTGGATAATTATAGGTATTTCAGTCAAATGTCTTAATATGCCTTAAAGATATTTCACAAACTAAGGAGACATAAAATGTCTACTCAAAGTATGAATATTCTGAAAACGCTGTGTATTTTTCAGCACAAACCCTAAGGCTATAGATTTTGTAAATACTTTTTTTTCATTCTAAGTTGAGTTTGGGGTTTTGCCTTCTGAAATGTTTTATGAATCTGAATTTCATGTACTAACTTCTTCATTTGTATAGCCATTTCTATAATTTGGGACTTTGCTGTTTTGAACTATCTTTCATTTTTTAAATTGGCAAAATCCTTTGATCACTGCCTAAAACTTCATTTTGTGAAGTAGATAATATTATCTTGCAGCTACTCCTGAAGTTCTTGGCTAGTTTTGACCTCCGTTTTTACTTTGCTGATATGTTTACTCTCAGAACCATGCAGTTTAATGGTATTATGAAAACACTGCCTGGAAAATACTAAATATTGCTGAATTACTACCAGTTACTGATACCACTGTACTACTGTTGTTCACCAGTCATGGTTGTATGATTGTTTGGCTTGTATCTACACTGGAATGCTGATCTTAAGAGTTGAGATAATTTTTTTCCTACCCTCTCTCTCATCTTTGCCTTCTTATAAGTAATCTGCATTACAGAACTTGGCCTGATACTGTTTCCATCAAAGCTGGTGAAAGATTTTATGCCCCTGCTTGCTCAAAATCTGTTGCCATTCTGCACGCTGCTTAAGAGGTGCATTGCAGACGTGAGTTTATTAAGCCTATATTAGGGTCAGATACATCAACATTTTTAAGATACATTGGAGGGGAAAACAAGTCTTTGACCCTTCCTAAACAAGATCCACTATGTTACTATCTGCTCCCATCTCTGCTACTCCTAGCTCATTCAGGACTTACTTACAAACTGCTATTTTTAGCAGTATCTTTCCCTCTTGGGTCAGCATTGATTGTCCAAATGCTGGCTACATACTCTTTTTCAGCAACTTTTTTGAAAGCAAGAACTTAATGGTGGGGCCTGAAAACTGAAGATCCTGTAGCGTCTCATACAAAACTTCTTTTCCAAAGGAATAAAGCTGATAGAATCCCTAATTTGTGCATTTTGATCCTTGAGTAACATGGATTCTGCTACAATTCACATTTATTCACGTTACCTGTGTGAGCAGTTAATATGCCATGGCTTTCTCCTTCTCACTTATTTTTGTCTACAAGTCTCAAATAAAGCCACAGTCTTTTCAAAGTTCTGAAAATATACTACCGGGGTATTATGTTACCTATCAGTCCAGGAAATTAATACAGATTATAGCAGAGCTGACTGTTTCCGACACACATTGAATTATTTTCATCACATACACAAACAAGCATCTAGAATGTGTGACCCACTGCTGAAACAGATGATAAGCCTATGTCTCCAGATGTTTATTACTGCTGAGCATAACCTTCTACACCGTTAGCAAGTATATCCAAAGTAACTCCTTACACTTCAAGATGCCCATTTGAATGTTGCATAAAGTGACATAACTTCTGCCTTGCCATGAAAGATACCCTCTATCACTGATTTCTTTGGGTCTAGTAAACCCGTCTACAGCCAGGGAGCCCTGCTTCAAACATGATGTCTTCATGAAAGTTAACTATTACTTGATGGAACGGCTGAATTCCTGCCTTTACCATATCTTTGTGCAGCTTTCTTATGATCCAACAAAGGGCTTTTCCTCTGGATTGCTACTGTACATTTTCACCAGATTGTTATAGCTCTAGCAAGAGGAAGAGGTACATTGCAGTTACAGCCACACTACGGCAATGTCACATCGGTCCATCTACCTGTGCCAATGGTGTCCGTCAGTTCAAGATACCATTGTCAAGCAAATGTTTCTTGTCAAGGTATCTTAATTTAGTTTTGAAGCTGAAATAAGTACTAGCATCACATGCAACCATACAGAGGATTTTCTTGTGTTCTGAACTTCCTCTAGAATGTGACCTGCCACAATACAATCTGTGCTGAGCAATCTTGTTTAATTTCCCTCCTTTCCCATTCATAATATTGAACATTTTTCATTAAAGATCACGCAGCTTGCTTGCCTCTGCTTTGTTTTTAAAGAATCTAAATCTTGAATTGTAGCAAAACCATCAATTCTGAGCCAGCATTGGTTCAGAAAAACAACCTCAGTGCCCTTTCTTCCTGCCTCACTTATATCTGATTTGATCTTAAGGAAGACTGCTTTGTATACACTTTGTAACCTGCAAAAAGGGTAAATGCCTCAGAAATCTCTCTTGCTCTGTTTGACAGGGGCAGCCAGCATGGGAAAAAGGATTAAGTATTTTACTAATGTTTGGGCAGACAAGTCTCTCAGCCTACCTGAGACACCACCAATTACCTCACCTCATCTTACCAATCCACTGCCCATTTATTTTTCCCTTGCTATCACTTACACACTCATCTTTCTTTACTGTAATGTACCACAGCAGAGTAACGCACCAAGATTGACATTTCCTCCTACCTTCTCCCACCTTTTGTGTATTATTTACAGTTCCCTGCCTCCAGACTTTTAAAATGGGAGTACTTTATTTTCCTTTTTCTTCTCTCTATATACTGGTTTCTAAAGGGCAGTGAATGGGTGACCTTCAATCACTTCAACAGGTAATAAATATTTTACCTGGAAGGAGGACATGGAAACAGCATGTCTCAGTTGACTGGAGTAATTTTCTTTACTATTATTTTGCTGCTGCGAGGAGCAGAAGAAATGTTTCCATTACACCAGGAACAGTGGAAACCACGAGCTGATGAAAGCTTTTTCAGCTATCATGCTGCATGTTTTTTTCTACCTGCTGCAGACAAGGCTGCAAAGAACAAAAATGCTCACAAATGTAAAGGTTTGAAATACAGTATTATCCATATCCCAGGCTTTCTTGTCTGCACTGTGAGTGCAGAATCACAGAATGATGGGATAACTTGGGCTGGAGGTGACCTCAGGAGGTCCCGGTCCAACCTCCCACTCAAAGCAGGTCAGCTCTGGCGTCAGACCAGGTTGCTTAGGGCTTGAACCAGTTGGGTCTGGAAAACCTCCAAGAACGAAGATGGCACAACCTCACTGGGCAAACTGTGCCACTGCTTGAGTGTCCTCATGGGGAATAGGTTTTCCCTACATTCAGCCCAAACCTTTCTTGTTTCAGTTTATTGTCACCTCTCACCTTGCTTGCTTGCAACACTGAGAAAAGCCTGGCTCCATATTCTCAATAACCTCATATGAAGGGGTTGGATGGCATAGGGTTCCTGAAGCCTTCCCTGTCCCAGGCTGACCAAGGACCACTCCCGTGGCCTCTCCTCTCAGGGCAAGTGCTCCAGCCCCAACCACCCTGGGGGCCTCCCTGACCTTGCTCCAGTTTGTTAATGCCTTTCCTTTACTAGAAGCCCAAAACCGGACACGGTATCTGGATGTGATCTAACGAGTGCTGAGCAGAAGGGACTGATCTCCCTCTTGATCTCCTGGCCGTGCCCCCAGGATGCTGACCCCAGGGCCTTCCCTGCAGAGGCAGTAGTGTCCTGGCTCCTACGCCGAGCAGGGTACCTGTTAGGGAGCAGAACTGTGCATCTGCACCACATTTTTCCCCTGAACAGGAAACTTTCAAGTGATGTCTTGGCAGACTGACAGCATGCACTTGAAAAGTATTTGGTAGCCTTTTTTTACATCCTTAGAAGTAGCAAGAACACTACATTGCAGAGAATATCTGTGGTGCTACTATTAAATGGTAAATACAGGAAATATAAACCAAAATCAAACAAATATTCTTATAAATATGGTGAGCTGGACATCACTGGCACAACTTAACTGTGTTGAATTTCTTTTTGTCCCCCTTTCAGCAAAATGTTCTTAAAAATGTTTATAGTTTGTTAATTTACATGCCACTGTATAGTTTTGCATTTTACCAGATGCTTCCAACTCACCTTGCACTCCATCTGCCTTTGGAGATCTGCCTTCCTTCCAATTGTGTGCTTTCATTTTGCAAATCTTATTTTTGCAATATTCAATGACCTAATATTCATTTAGCTTTTTTAATCTCGAAAAAATTTTACTAACAGTGGTATATTAACATAGAAATTACTTCACTCACTGCAGTACCGCAGACAATTAAAAAGTGAAGCAGTTTTCACCAAAGGACACTTTCTGGTACAGCAATAGCTTGACAGACAAAGTCGTCCTTTACTCGGCACTGACAAACAGCTGAAACATCAGGAAAATTTCAGTCATTAATTCTGACTAGCTTCATTCTAAAGAGAGGAACTTGTCAGAATCTCTTCTTCCGTTCTGTACCAGCTTTGAACTTTAACATTCAAAGAGCTCAACACAACTCACTTAAGAAAAATAATTCTTTAAAAAAAACTCATCAGGAACAAAAAAAGGACTGTTAAATCCTATCCCCGGTCAACTCCCTCTGAGGTTTAGCTGAGACATTTGATCACACTTAGAAAACAGAGATGTTATTGCTGACTACCTTATCAAGTTCTTGTGAGGATTTAATTATATAGGCTGTGGAGTAGGTGTAGGTGACAAGGAGTGTGGGGGAGTGAAAGCTACTACATAAAAATAGTTACTTAGAATGACCAGGAATAACCTGACATAGGCTAGAATTTCTTAAAAACACGTGAAGTTTTGCAAAGAGGGAAAAAGTCCAAACCAGGACTTTGGGAACATTCCAATTATGAGAATATTAACTGTAGAACTCTAGGAAAACTTAAAATACTCCATATTGAATTGTTTCAAATACTCCATATTGAATAATCTTAAATGATGTTGCTGCATCATTAAAGACTGAAGTATTAATTCAAATTTACATCTCACAAGGTGATTTCTGTTCACTTTTTACTCGCACCAGATTTAATTACACTAAGTGTACTGCTTCGCTTTTGCTATAAAACAGTTAATGACAAGACCAATAAAGGCACCACTAAAGACCCAAAGCTTATAAAAGCTATCTTAATTTAACAAACATTAAAATGCAGACACCGGAAGACAAATGCTTATTTCGCGTTACGACTGCAGAGTAGACTTGAGATGCTTGAAAACATCTAATGTGCATTTTTGTACCTTAAATACAAGCACACCGAGTCTTGCTTCAGTTTCTGACCCTTGTTTGAGGAGCGTGAAGATGGCAGCATGCCTCTACGTTGGGCTTGGGGCCACGCTGCCCCAGCCTCATGGTTCAGTCCTGCCCGGAGGTCCAGCTTCGTCTCATGGTCTACAAGCAACAGGGATATTCCTCTCTTCAGAAAGGTGGCTGAGAGCAAGACCGGTGAAAAGCCGTGGAGTTTAGAAGGCACATTCAGGGAGAAAAGCCCAGCAAAGGCCAGCCAGAGGCCATGCGTTTGGCCCACTGGGTCCCGAGGCTGGCGGACCTGCTCTTGCCCAAAGACAATTTAATAACCTCACTCCACCGCTTCACCTCGGGATGAGACACAAGCGGCTGCTCGCAGTCAGTCCAGACTTCAGCCAGGACACCGCTACCGCCATCCCCCCCGCCCTACTCCT
>NW_008795025.1:564528-588826 GCF_000699145.1 Aptenodytes forsteri | reverse complement strand
GCCGCCGGGAGCATCACAGGCCGCGAGCCATCTCTGGGGGGGGCTCGCGTGTGACCACGAAGCACGGAGGTGCGGGGATATATATATATATATATATTTATGTGTGTGTGTGTGTATGTGTGAACACACAAAAATTAAAAGGAAACTTATGTTTCCCAAATTCTGAACAACACTAAGAGCAAGATTTATAGCTTATGGGTATTACAGGACCATTTTACTGGGGTATAGTGGATCCTGCAATGTGATTAAATTTTCCATATTTGTTTTATGGAAATGGCATTTGTATGAACAAATTGAAGAATTATGTGTTATCTGTACATCCAGGTTTTGTACATCCAGGTTCCTAATCTGAATGTACAGATACTTGGCCGCAGAAACAAATACCTCCTCTGCCAGATTCATGGATTTAGTGCATTTGCATGCAGCTTTGCTGTACAGGAGAAAGACGTTTGCCTTATGATTACATCTACTCTGATATGCCTGTTGAATGATTAAAGGGGTCATGGTTTAACCTCAGTCAGCAACTGAGCACCACACAGCCGCTCGCTCACTCCCCCCACACCCTGGTGGGATGGGGGAGAGAATCGGAAGAGTAAAAGTGAGAAAAACTCGTGGGCTGAGATAAAAACAGTATAATAATTGAAATAAAATAATAATGTAGTAGTAGTAGTAGTAGTAGTAATAATAATAATAATAATAATAATAATAATAATATATATATATTTATGTGTGTGTGTATATGTATGTGAACACGCACACTCTGGAAGCTGCAGGGAGAGGTACCGTACACAGCTCTGTATCACAACCGCATACTGTAACACCAACCCAGAGAGCAAGGCATTGCCAAATGCCTTACTTGGGAAGGGAGAGCTGATTAACACAGTCACGAGCTGTTATTGTTGTTTTAATAAATTGCCCCTGCTTAAAATACAATATTCAATATCATTTATTGCTCTGCATTCCCAGCCTTTTGTTTCTCCTGAAGCCTGTGCACATCATCATGCTGAACAGTATTTGCAAGGCTGATAAACTGATACTAGGAAGGATCTAACTGCTCTTGTGAAAATGTCATCATTTCCAACAGGGCATCAGGTGGAGAAAGACACTGTGTTGGGAGCTGTAGGTGCGTCTCCTCCCTTCACACTCGCTCTCACTGCTTCCGATAATGAATTTAGCACCTGTTTCTTGCTAACTTTTATATTCTGTGGCAGCTGGCTCTTTGAAATTGTTTGCCTTCCTTGGACCCACCCCATGGCATAGTGTATATATGAAACGAACACTCTAAGCAATATTCTTCCTGGGATTTTTGTTAAGCTATTTGTTTTTCAGACCCTCTTCTATGGAAAATAATTTGATCAAGTGCCTAATTCCATAGAAATCCAGAGGACAGCTAGTGGAGAAAGCTGATTTCCAGTATGATAAATCATAATCCAGTCCTGTTTGGAAGTGGTTATAGCTCTGTGTAATAACTATGCGTTGCATGCAGGCTTTTAAGGATTAAAGGAAGCTGCTTGCATTTGAAAAAACGTGACTGGTGTGTGGGTGAAATTATTTTTGCTTGGGGAAAATTCTTTAATCAAATATATCATTCATTCAGTGACAAAGACTCGATTTGTCATAGGAGTTCCCTGCAGAGGTACTCTCATTTGTATTCATCTATGTTTTCATTAAAAACTTTTGTAATGAGATAATTTGACATTTTTCTACATCATACCAAGCTCAGAGCTGACATTCAACTTGTCAGCTAAGACAGAGGTGCTCACTTTGAAAGTAGCGGATACCGATAAGCGGTATATTTTGCATTAAAAGATATACTTGTTTGAAGGATTAGCTTTGTCAGTTGTTTGGAGATGGGAGGAATTTCCACTGGACAGATGTTAGCATGAGCCATGCTGTCAGGTAGCAAGCTTTGTGGCTGGATGTTATGGAACACTTCAGTGATGATACTTAAATAAGTTTAGAACATCTTTAGACCTTATTGACCCTGTGAATTGTTATTTACAGTGTTTAATAAATGCCTTATTATTTTCTGCATTCAGCTTCATAATAATGGTGGGACGCAGATTTTGCATTGGAGGAATTGAACTTCTTCAGTGGCTAAAATTTTGACCTTTGGCATCAAAGCTTTGAACTGCAGCCCTACTGCAGTTGCCAAGAAAAGCACTGCCTATCATGTCTTAAGAGTTTTAGTAATACACAAGCGCCAGTGTAATAAATTGCATGGGACTCCCTTTATCAATGACACGGTGTTTTAAGAGCGATGCAAGGTAATATTTTGAGTATAAAGACTTGGTTGGGCATCTTGGGTGATTAGAGCAGAATTCTGGCATTTTCAGGGCTGTGTTATCATGAAATAGAAATGTGGTTGGCACCTATAGGAAAGCCATTGGTCTTATATGTGTAATAAATGTTGGGATATGTGAATTTCTTCAGCTTTCTTTAAATGTTTCTTTTTCCCTTGCTTAACAAAAAGAATGCATTGGAGGGGGGAAAAAGGCATGGGGAAAAGGGAGCTTCAAAATTGAGACATGAGTCTGCAACCGCTCGGTTGTATTTTTCTTAAAAGGAGCACTGTATCTACTGTTACTGAAGCATCAGTTCAGAGAACATGCATGAAAGAAGTATCAGAGTAAAGGGATTCCTTCTGCTTTTTTTTTTCTTGCTTAAGTACCCTTTACCTATTTTTACTGAATAGATCAGCAATTTAATAATGATGCAAACAGAGAGAAAAGAGATTGGAGAAGGGATATTGTTGAGCCTAAACTTGGTTCTGCTTGTTGGTGAAAATAACTGGCCTTTGAAGCTGACCTTAAATTCTTAATTTTCTGAGGAATGAGCAGTGTTTGGTATTATGGAGCTGTTTAGATTTGTTGCAGTGGAGAAATATTTCAGGAATTATCCCTGTCTGCCTTCCCCCCACTTCTGGATCGTGGAGCTCTCTTGCAAACAGCTGGGAGTTAGCAGTAGTATTCTGCTAACTAATTAAAAACCTAATCCATTCTTTACCACTCAGGGATAAAATTAAACTATTTTGGATGATTACTGGGTTTAAACTGTGTAAGTATTGCTCCTGCAGTACTGTTTACAAAATGTACAGTTTTATTTGAGAGTCCTTAAAACACAAATTGTTCTTAGCTGTCACCCAGCTTCAGATGAAAGCTGTCTGGCTGCCAAATTAACAATTTTGTTTCTATATATTTATTGTAGCTATTAAGTCACTCATACATAAAATGACTTGAGTCTTTCTTTTTGTCTCTCAAGTGTTGTGGGGGAGTTTATTTTCTGTTTATTAATAACCAAGCAGTCTTTTGTTCTCATTAAGAAAATTATATCACTATTGGTTGTGGCTAGCTTTACTATGATAACTGGTAAGATAAAAGATAGCTTTACTAAGATAACTGGGTGAGAAATTTTTTGTGGCTATCTAAAATAGCTCTGGAAAAACTGAAAACCAAGCATATTTCTTGATCTGATATTCTCAGAATTTCTCCCACAATATATACTCATTAGAATACTACTGCTTACTGCCATTTATATTAATAAATGTGATGGATAGTAGGTATGTTGTATGCTGAAGAGAAGGATAACAAAATGGTTCACTTGATGTGATCCCAGTAGCCTGGGGAGAGCAGTACACCCGATTTACAGTATATTTGGCTTGAGCTTCTACAGTGTTTCTTAAAACTTGCTTATAAGCATCTTGGATCCTGTAGCACTGTAACAAAGCAGCCAAAGCAGTAGTCCAAGGAGCTGATGAGCAGGCTTTCATATTTTCTGCTGGTGGAATGAAAAATAACAAACCCATGTTGGTTTCCCAGTGGAAGTGGAAGCAGATCTGTGCTGGCTCCTAAAGCATTGCAGTTCAGGGTCTAGCGTGGTAATTTCTACATGCCTTCAGTTTTACACTGTCTCAGCAACTGGATGGTGAGTGAGTTGTTCTGCCATGGGCTCAGGAGGGGCACCTGAAGGCTGGAACAGCCACCGCAGTGCAGTGGGGGAGCAGGAGGTGCAGCCCTGAAGAGCACTCTAACAAATTAACTGGAAGTAATGTATCAGTTCTGTAGCTCCTGTTTATTAAGATCCTGTTAAAGTTATCCTCACGTTTGCAATTGAACAGGGTGCAGGTTTTGATGTTGGCAGTGCCTGACACCACCACAACTGTCAGGAAGGAACCTGGAAGCCGTGACTACGCATATGTCTGGCAGGAGGCTTTTTTTTTTTTTTTTAATCTGGGTGAGCACAGTGTTGTATTAAAACTGCAAAGTCGTGAAGGTGAAATTGAATCAGTGTGTTTTATTATCACTGCCAAAAGTGGGTTGAGCTGTTGGGTAAAAAACAGCTGCGGGTTTTTTCTTCTGGTGTAACTGTAGCTACAGAAATGATGTCTACCAGCACAGTCATCAGTCAAGGACTGCATTTCTCCACATTCCCAATGTAAAAACTGAAAGTAGAAGACTAGTTTTCTAGAGACCTAACCTTTGCTGCCAAACTGGTAACAACATTTGTGGAGATGGGAAGGATCATTTGAATTGTAGTGCAAGTATGTTCATAGGATTTCTATTAAAATATATGGCAAACTAAAAGGCTAAGAACAGGGGTATTGAAATCATCTAATTTAACCTTATTGATTGGAGCGGTCAGTTCTTGCTTTCGGCAGCTGTTATTTCAGGGAGACAGCAAGAAATTGGTTAGCTTCAAAAAATGTGCCAGCAGTGCTGTGAGGGTTAGAAAGTACTTGTAAAAACAAAAGCACTGGTTCAGAAGCATAATTCTGTGGCAAGGGGGTACGCTGCACAATAGCAGGGTACGTGGTATTTTGATACAGTCACATCCATAGAAATGTGGTCTTTTACTGCAGACTGTGAGGTCCAGTGCACTATAAATGTGCTACTAGACGATTAATTTAAAAAAGTAAGTCTGGTTAAAAATATCCTAAGGCAACATGTATCATTCCTGGCCTGTTTGTATGTATTTAGTTGCTGTGACAGATCCAACTTTTCTGGAGTTTACTTTTGTTTGCTCCCAAAAATTTTCAATCCTTTATCCCTCCTACTCTGATCTGATACAGCACTGGCATGAATTTTAGGCAGGATTTTAGAAAGGCATTTTTGCCTTTCTCCTTCACAGCTGGTTATTAATTCTGAAGTCTAAGGTTCATTTAAGAGCTTAAGAACTTCATTTTTGAAACTCACCTGGGTAGTCATACACACAGTATATAGTAGTGTGCTTCATAATACGAGAAACTTTGCATAAAATTTAACAAGTAACAGAGAAAATCGCAATTCTATTCACTCACCCCAGAGTTCTGCTTAATATTGTTACTTCACACGGCTAAATTATGGTTTGGTAATGGCTGTTTTCCTTTTTATATGGATTGTTGGCGAAGGTCTTTGGCACATTTGAGGTCAAGTGCTTGCCTGATCTGTTGGCCTACATCAAGAGTGAAAAGGTACTGTTCCTGTAACAGTTTTGTTTTCACTCCTGGCAGAAGGCATTAATGTTGTATCATATTTTAGTATTGACTCTGGACAAGATGTAAATGGTGTGTAAAGGGTAAAAGGGTAAGTACCTTTTTTTTTTTTTTTTTTTTTTTTTTTTTTTTTTTTTTTTTTTTTTTTTTTTTTTTTTTTTTTTTTTTTTTTTTTTTTTTTTTTAGCTTTAATAATTAAAATAATCTACCTACCTGTTGCATTAGAACAGTGGGCAATGTTTGCTTTTTTTTTTTTTGGTACCAAAACGTGAAAATTTTTTTATTTAATCCCTCCAAGATAAAAAAAAATCCAAGCTTTTTAGTTTAGGAATAGCCTGATTTTGAAATGTGATGAGTTTGAGCATTTGCAGGTATGACAGCTAGAGGAAGATGAGTGAATTCTGGACTACCTGGAGGCAACTAACATGATATAGAGAGAGCTCTCTGCAAATGTTGTGATAATTTTGTGTATTCCAGTTTTTGTAGCTCAGGAGATGTTCGAGAGGGTATGATACAGAACTGTGAATAAGAAGTTGAACACTAGGGACTGAGGTTTTCGACAGCAACGGAGTGATCCAGGAGGCAGTATGAAAAGGCCACTGATGCCCCTAGCAGGGAATATGGAACCCATTAGAATAAACTGGAATTTGAGCATCATCTACATAAGAGCAATGTACATGGACATATAGTGCTTGCACGCTATTGTACTTTACTACTATAAATATACAGAGAAGCACCAACTTAAAAATCACATACTTCCGTCACGTCCAAAAGTACGTGACTGTTCTTAACACTGTGATAAAACAGCCTTGAGTATGATCCAAAGTTTAATTTGGTACTTTTTTTTCTTAATGCTCTTGACATCTAAAACAGGAGGATTATCTCTCTTTGGTCACTTCTATTAGCGTTAGATTCATTGAATTCTTCCATAGGTGTACATGTGTACAGCAGATGGTTTGTATGAGGTCACAGCACAAATGTTTCTAAAGGCCAGGATGAGCAGCTTGACAGCCAGATTGGAAATGCTGCCATACTCTATGGATCGATTCATCATTCTTCCTTAGGAGAATAAATACAGTGAAGAGACGTAAAAGACCATGTGCTAGCAAGCTAGTGTGTTTCAGAAATGCCAATATTATTTTTTTCCCCTCTGTCAGATGTCATCTGTCCGGTAGCCTACTGGACATTTCATAATCACAGCTTTAGGTGTTATTACTTGGTTTTCAAGGAAGGATTTTTTTTATGTTGAAGAGAAATGCCTATTAAGTTTATGGGGCAGGTTGGGGGAAAATGGGAGTTTGGGACTAGTTACCAGGAAAACTAAATTCTCAGACCTAGTGTGATTGAGAGGGACAATCATGTTGGGAAAATGTGTTATCGACTGTCAAGGCTGTTAAACTGCACCTGTGCGTCGGGTTCCTCTGCATTCCTCAGTTTTATTGGCTGCTTTGGGACATTTTTGAGACTGTGGTCTTGAATTAATTATACAACTCCTCCCCCCCCCAGCTGCTAGCGCTCTAGGACAGAAATGAGGTTGTCTCTCTTTGCTAGCTGCGCTTTATAGGCTGACAAACTTTGGGTTTCTCACTTTGACCATCTGAAAATGAAGAGCTTTATAATACTTACTTTGGGAATAAACACAGCTTCCGTAATCTTTATGTACTTCCACTGCTAATGTTCATAAAATAACTTCTTATGTAGTCAAGTCTCTTCTAGGTGAAAAGCTTTGTTATTGAAAGTAATGGGATGAGAGGAAAAAGTATGAATCTTTCTAGGGTGGTCTTTACAATGGATTTCAATGAGTTTCACATTTTGAGAAATCTAGACTGGATTTTAAGTGGCAAATGAGAGAATCTGACAAGATGATGTGCTTTCAAGCAGCTTGTAGAAATGCATACTTATAACTTCTAATATGCATTCTGGTGACAATACTATAAAGAAAAGGAGAATATGTTATTTTTTCATACAGAACAGGCTGGATTTATATCTTAAATTTAGAACTTGGCACAACCTTGAGTGTGGGAAACATCTGGCACTCATGTATGTACAAATAATTTTATTGTATTAGTAACTTCTTCATTGTGCCAGTCAATCAGTTACCTAACCGTCAGTGGGAGTTGGATGTACCCATCTGAAAGTAAAATTTGTGTTTTCATATTAATATGTTTTCTGGTTTTATTATAGTTAAATTGTTTTCTCAGCCATAGTGGGGCTATATTGATATAATTGATCAAAACATTTGAATGTTAATTTCTTCATTTACTTCTGTAAATGAAGTAGCAAGATAGGATGGCAAGGAACCAGATGCAGACATTGTTAAAATGGGATTGTCAGGATGGTTATCACATTGTGTCTATTTCTTACTCAGTGTGTATCACGCTATCCTTCAAGTGTAACTGAAATTGGAGCTACTTGAAGCAGTGAAAGGGTAGACCTGCTTTAAGTTGTTTCATCACATTAAACATCGACTGTAATGTGCACCACAGTCAGATTGCTTGCATTAATATACATCATTATTTATGGTAATGTGTGGCCTCAGGATAGTCCAGCCGTTCTTTATGTTCATACATTTTTTTTCAGACTTAGTTTCTGTTTGTTTTGTTTAGCTCAAAAACAGGTTTCCAGGTTTGCTTTTTAAGAACGAAATACAGAACCCCTTAAAAATGGATCTGGGAAGAAAGGAGAGAGGATACTTAACTATGTGAGTGCCTTGTGGCTAATAGTTTTCCTAAGGTATGGGTTATAATGTCAGCCTTCAAGCAATCATAAATGTGGTCTTTGTACCGTTATTCCGTTGTCCAGGGAAGAGTGTAAGGGCAGCAGTCAAATCTGCAGTGGAGGTAGATGGGGGTTTCTCTCTGGGTTGACATGATCTTTGCTCTTGCAGTAGGTTTGGAGAGAGGTGGAAGAGTGGAGGCTTCCTGCAGTGCTCTGAAGGCTTTGGGTGATCACGGGGGGACGTAGGGGTAACAGTGCCTTTCCTTGTGGTGTTTGGGAAGGAATTGGGGGAGGACTGTGCTGGCATTTGTGAGGATTTTTTGGGGAGTGAAGTGGTGGTTAGGGTTGTAATGATACAGATCGTTTTAAACACGCACTACCAAAGCCCAGTTAAAGATCCAAGGATGATGCCCTGACAAGAATCTGATTGCTTTCTTATTTCCCAGCAGCGCTGTTGCCCCTGGAGTTGCTGGTGTGCTGTTTTCATCTCTTTCATGGAGCATGTAATGAGCTGTAGCTATGTCTCTTCTCCCTCGTTTTTCTCTAATTCAGTGTTTCTACCCCACAAATGGAGTGCAAGGACGTGTTTGTTTGCAAGCTGATACATCTTAAGGGTGGAAAGCACAGTGTAAGTACTCATTATTTGTTATCAGATTTGACTTCTGGAGCGTGTAATTGCTATTTGAAGTTTCAGCTTCACAGTTTGTATTAATTTGGCATCTTTAATAGTCTTAATTGGCTTTGATTGTGCTTTGCAGATGATAGACTTCTACTTAATGTGTACAAAAGTATTTTAAACACTGGCTTTGTGTAAGCGTTGCTAACCACTCATTTTTAAATGTAGTAGGCATTTACAAAGGAGCTGACTTACATTACTATAGAGTATTAACTGATAAAGTGTTAGGTAATAATTTTGAAATTAGCCCATGAGTATACTTTCAGGCGTTCTGTGATAGTAGCTGAAACTATTCACTTGATAACATATGTTTTGTAATTTATATCTGATCCTCATGAATTTGCAGATTGACTACTAATCCGTCACCATTTACAGCTCTATTCTAACAGCTACAAATGTTAAATTTGGGCAGATACCTTCAGCTCTCAAGAGGCCCGCTTTTCAGTAGATGGTCAAAACCAAAGGCATTTTTGCTTGCTGTTGGCCAATTTAAATATACGTACAGGAGAGAGAAACTATATTCTCAGAAAACATTTGTATGGTGTTTTGGGGCTTATTTTGTTAATTTTCCAGTTTAGCCAAAAATACCTAGCTGCAAATTTTACTGCTGGTTTCACAAGTTCTCAGAAGATATTTAAAGAAAGTGTTCTTTTTCTTAAATATGTTGTTATATCATGTGTTTACGGAGGAAACTCCCATCTTAAGCAGACCTGCTGGGTATTTTTTATAACATACTAGGTATCTGAAGGCCCAATTCTCCTGTTGCTGTTTTCACACAGTTCAAACAAATGGATTCTACTTTGTATAAAGCTAGTGGTCACTGTAGTCCCAAAAAAGCCTTCTGATGTTTCTTTTGTGGGTAAGGAGGATGTTCATATAATCGTATTCAGCCACATAGATTGTAAAAGGTGCGTGTATGCAAGTGTGGAGTAGGAGAAGGTCCTGTTCAGGTTTCTTCAGCTTTTTGTTATGGCAATGCTTTATTGGCTGATTAGTGTTAGTTGCTGTTGGCTTTTCTTGGCTGGGTCACTTTCGATACAGCAAAACTAAGTATAAATGTCTCTGATAGTGAGATAACCCCATAATTAGAATAATTTGGGTTGGAAGAGACCTCCAGAGATCATCTAATACAACCTCCTGGTAAAAGCAGGGCCGATTAGATCAGGTTGTTCATGACCACATCTGGTTGAGTGTGACTGTCTCCAAGAGTGGACGTTCCACAGCCTCTCTGAAGTGACCTTTTATTAGTGATCCTTTTGCTGTAGCTTTATGCTTTCAGTATAGAATTAGTTTCCCCTATGAATTTTACTGCTCGACACTTAACAGTTTAGTCTGTCTGTCCGTATGCCTTTTGTCATGGCAAATACTTTCTCATTTTGGTTTTGGTAGCTTATGTAATTGTTGCTTTATGTTTGGCTCATGGTATGAGTCCACAGCACAAGCTCCTAAAGGTTTTTAAATGGAGTTTTAATGACTGTAAGAGATTATGATGGATACCAAATAGTATCTTCTCTCTTAGATGTCTGCAAGACTGACAACTTGAAACCTTGCACGTTGGAGGTGAGGTGCACTACAGAGGCGCTGTGTTTTGATTGCAACTCTGAACATGATTCGATGAGCTTGAATTTGTTGTTAGCATAGATCATGACTGATTGTGTCAAGAGAAGATGACTGTACACGTGGCTAATACAATACTGAATTCATATAAATATATATAAAATATAATATTTTTCTTTAGATATTTTTAATATATATTATAAAGAAATTAAAACCTTCCCAGTAAGGGACACTGTGACATTGAACTTGATATCGGGAGGACAAGGACTGATAGCTGAATGAACTAAAAACACTTTAGTAAGACATTCCTCTCTCGAGCTTATCCCCTTTTGAGATCAGTATATAAATATAGTGAGTGCAATAGAAACGTAGCAAGAGAGAGTTTGAAGAGTGGTGACAATATGAGTAAACAAGCAGAAGAGGAAGGGGGGGCACAGACAAATGCAGTGACATACTTGTTCAGGATCATCGAGCAGTTAATTTCAGAGCTGGGAACAAAATGAGCTCCAGGCCAGAACCTGATTTGGCAGGGATTTGGCCCAGGGATTTGAGATCTACAGATGAAAAAAACTTAAGAAAAGAGTGAATACTAAAAGTACTAGATTGTAATTTAGTACTAGTTGTTCTAGATTACAACTGAATGTAAAGCAATCTTTGCTGCCAGTGAACTGCAGTGAAGATTAATTCCTTCAAATAATGTCTTTCCAGGATTTTTTTTTTCAAATCAAGCTCTTAGCCAGAAAGTAAAAGCAGAAAAACTTAAATTTCAGAATGCTTTAATTGAATAAATTGAAATGAATGATTGAATTGAATACTTTGTCAAAACATGCAATTTGTCCCTAATACTAGTTACAGTATCCGAGAGAGTAAAACATAAAACTCTAATCCTGTTAAGCTTCCAAAGTAACTGCACTATGATACCTGTTTTTAAAAGAACTAATCCTTTGGAAAAAAAAACGGAATGGTTGAAGGTGCTATTAAACTTGGCATACCAAATAGAGGTCTAACTCTCTTACTGTTTTAAGTCTAAATATTTACCTTTTAAAACTTGGAACAAAAATCAGTTGATTTCTAAGGATTTAATACTGTGTAAAAATGTGTTTGTTTGTTTGGTTTTTAAAGAGCGCCTGATGCATTTTTTTTTTTCCTCAAAAGTGTTTTTTCATGAAGGTATCGGAGATCAGTACACTGTTTTGAGTTAAATAGCAGCTGGTATGGTTATGGCCACACCTGAGCTGGGTTTGTGGGTTATCTCTTCCAGCTGCTTGGTACCATTCCACCCTTTCTCTGATCTCAAGGTGTGCTGACACTACTATGTGTGCAGTTGCTCTTTAGCCTTTGCCTGGGCTAAAAGAGGGACTGTGAAGTGTTTTGGAAAATAATTCAGGTTGTAGGGGATCTTTGGATGCCATCCGGTAGAATGTCCCATGCTCCCTGGTTAAAGCAGGACCACCATCAAGGTTAGTTCCAAGCTAGAGCTAAGGAGATCTTAAATTTTCACAGATGACAAAGTTTGAGAAGGAATACTAAGGAGTGATTATAAGTTGGTGAATCTAAGGGTGGTAAACCTCTGAAAAGGTAAAGCAGGGAAGAGCAGGAGCAGTGACATGCTGCTGCCAAGCTCTTCCTTTGGCTGCCTTCTAGCTAGAACAGCCTGTCTGCCCGCAGCTCTGAGTGGCCTGAAGTGTACTTGTTGCCAGTTGGATTTTATTTTTACTGGACAGGTTCAGGAATGGGATACCCGAATGCCCAACCTCCTGTGACTCATGACTATATTTGAGCAAATCATTAAGCGTATTTCAGTATAAAAGCTTGTAAAGTGGATGTGGTGTGTGACAAGCGCGGATGTTCCTCTGCTGGAGTTTTTTCTAAGTACTTTGGAAGGAGACTCTGGCATAAATTCCCGGGTCAGTAAGCAGGCAGAAGATCAGAGGGGCTTTTCTGATCAGGTCTTTCATACTGTTATTTTTTCCTATAACTCTGTTTTCCAGCGCTTCAGGAACAAGACTTATTTTGTTGTTATGTTTTTAAACCCCAGCCGTTTGTCTTCAAATTTGTTTTGGAAAATAGTCTACAGATGGATGAGCACAAAGAGCAAGATTGCGTAAGCCCTGTTTTCCAACGAAATCAGGCTTAAATAGCAAGTCTTTCAAATGAAGTGATGCGGTACTTTTTATTGAAGCCGGCAGCTTCAATAAAGCTTCATCCCAGCTCCAGTTAGGGAGCTATTCAACTTGTGCATAGAGTTTGGTTATATAAAATCGATCAAAAGTTTCCAAAGCTCCTTAAGAACAGCACAGGTGGGTTTTGTTTTCTTTTGTTTTTAATGTTCTGGCAATGTGGAGAACTGAGAAACGTCCTGGGTACAAAGAAATCAAAATTTGACATATTCTGATAATCTTTAGCAATCTCCCTTTTCATCTTCCAGTTTTCTTCTATAAAAGACATGAAGCAACTAGGCAAGTTTTATGACTAAATACTAAATGTTAGCTTGTTTCCCTTTTTTAAGAACCTGAAGAGATCCATAGCATTTCTGGTTCTCAGATTTGTAATACATTCTTTTGGTCATATCAGTTAGCTCTTGCTTTGATAGTGACAGATGTGCATACTCTGTAATTACCAAGTTTGTGCTTAAGAGTTCTACTGTGCTTGAAGACTCAGTCAGTCTGAAGGATTGCAGGTGTCCTTATAATATTGGTTAGGGTTTTTTTTTTTTTTTAATGACTGACAGGAGTGGCCCTCTGGCTATAGCATAAATCACAACAGCTAGTACTTGTTAGTGGCTTCAAGAGAAAGGTGTTTGATCTGCCTATCGGAATGTGGCTTCTCCCCTTCATACCGCCCTGTTGTTGTGTGGCTGATTGCTTTCCTCTTATATCCAAAGGATATAGATAAGTCATAAAGGTAAAAAATGATAAAAAGTATAAAGGCGTGATGTGTTAGAAGTTGTTTCAAAAACTTAATGATGAAAAAAGGCTCACAGAGGGTATCTGACTTCACATTGTTCCCAATGCTAAAACCTGCAACCTGTGAAGAAGAGACCTCGTCTTCTTCATTTATAAAGTGGAAAAGATCTGAAATGTTGAATAGCTGAAAACTTAAGTAGATATTGTTGTGATGAAATCTGCTTCATATTTTGAGTTGGAAAAATGAGTGTGAGAAAATTGTTACGCAAGACTTTTTTTAAAAAAAAAAAAAAAAAAAAAAGCCGAAAGGGATGCAGAGGAATAGTGAACTATGTCAGTGAAGATCCAACTTAAGAATGTGAGATTTCGGTAGAATAAATTTCAAGACTGAAGAGTAAATGTGAGGTTTTATATTTATTCTGTATCTTTTCTCCCCTTGCCAGTAGTAGTTAATAAAAAGTCTGTTGTTCCTTCTGTCTAGAAACTTTCCACTTCATATTTTTAACTCTGAACAAAATGACAACAACAGAAAAAAAATCTTTCTTTGGCTCATGAAAGAATTTCCTAATTTCCTAATTTTCCTAGCATTAGAAAGGATCAGCTAGTCTGGCCTGTACCATTCAGGATTTCTTTTAGCAGATGCCTGCTTCAAATCTAGTAGTGGTGGACAGTCTTAAAAGAAAACTGAACTGAGGAGTAATCTCTGTCTTATTGTTGCAGGCTGTGAATGTCTTGGCACTGTCAGAAAGCCCTTCTGTCGGATTCACCTTCGTGCCAGGCAAGGAGAGCTGGAGATGGTCTGTCCACAGCAATTCAGCTCCACAGCCAGCACAAGAACAGAGAGAATGGTGGAGTCCAGTCCAGTCATGTCTTGCTCGTTAGGTTTTTTCTACTGGAGACCAACAGATTAAATGACACCTGAAAATAAACTAAACAGTGCTGTTTGGGATGTGCTTTGAAAATGACTGCCTCTAAAGAGTACTTGCTTACTTAAAACAGATGTCAGTATAGTTGCCTGACTATTTGCTGTTAAACCTGAGAGCAAGGGGCCAGTGCAATCTCCTCCTGCTTGGTTGTAAAGCTTGACTTTCAAGTCAGCTAACTGTAGAGGTTTTTCCTACCTCTGTTCCCCAAGCGAATGGAGAAGATCAGTCATTGATGAGAACATCTAAAGAGATGGTTTCCTGGTTATGATTTTGAGACTGCTAATTGATACTTGGTGGCTATTACATGGTCAGTGCAATTTTAGGTCGAAATGCCTCTCCTGATTGTGGAGTTTGATCTTTGATACTGGTGCCAGCTGTTGATGTGGCTGTGTTAGATTTCAGCAGCGTGAAGAAACGTAATCCAACCTGATGTCCAACAATGTCATAAGGAAGAGAAGGCAAACCTCATTCACATGCATTTTTCAGGCCCAATACAGACCTGGAAACTGTAGGGAACAGGAACAAAGCTAAGGAGGCTTATTTATTGATCTTCAAGTAGATGGAGAACTCCGTGCAGTGTAATGTGATTGGGGGTTTTTTTGTGTTGTTTTTTTTTTGGTGGGGGGGCAGGCGCTTTTCAGCATGTTTGAATTGACCGTGTTTCCACTGTTCCTCAGATTTCAACTTCATACATACCAGAGGCAGAGGAGGTGTTTGCTAGTGATAAAGTGGACTATGTGGATCTCTCCAGCTTTCGGCTGGCTTTAAGGCCAGTGTTTTTCCTCTTAAAATTGGAAAGTGCTATCACTGCAGACCTTAGGGTGAGAAAGAAGCACTCAGCATCTCAGATTAGCAGCTTTTAGAATAAAGGAGGTCAATTATTTATCATGACACTTGTATTGTGTCTTCTGCAGTGTAGCCACGGGCTTGTAGGCAAGGCTGCAATATAAATGATAGTGTTAATACACTTGTTCTCCAGATTGATAGGTTTGCTGACAGTGGCACCCAGAGAGCTGCTGTTCTGTGTGAGCCAGTGAAAGCAGGCAAGTTTAGGCAAGATACTACTTGTGCATGCAATGATCTCTCTTACTATGGGGCTACTTAGATGGGCTCTTCACTGTGATGGAGCTGCCTAACGTTGGGAGCAGGCTTCTCTGTTAAGAGAGGCTGGATTTACTGGGACTTTGGTGTCTTAATCTGCTGCAGTCTGACTGTATGCTTCAGCAGATTTTGGAAAGGGTGTGAATGATTAGCAGCTTCACGAATTTCTTTCAGTAGTTGAAATGATAGTGAATTAAATGTGTCAGATTTAAAAGCACTCGAGTAGTATTCCAGTGCAAACACGGAATAATAATCTTGGGCCTCCGTTAGAACAACTGACTGGCAACAACACATAACAAAAATCCTTACCCCGAAGGACTCGACTTCCTGTATGCCTGGAATTACCTTAAATAATAGTGGAAATTAGAACACAGAGACATACTATTTCCTTCCAACATTGCTTCTTTGCTGAGATGGGTCACTCAATACCATCATTAAATTCATACCTCTGAGTAATTTAAATAAAATGCCCAGAATCCTGTCAGGACAGTCCAATGCTTGGCCAAACTGGGAGCTGACAGTCTGCAGCTGGGTCATGGTGGCTTGTCACTTTTAATGGGGAGGTGAGGTCCTAACTGGACATCTTTTCTAATCTGCACAGAGGAACATGTCCTTTGTGACAAGTAAACTGTATTTTTAGGGCACAATGTTTATATAGTAAAAATTGGAGTTGACGGTCCATCATGTCCTAATTATTTCTTTTGACACCTCTTCAGACCCTTGTTACTTATTAGACATAATAGTGGACATGGCTACTTCATGTCAGGCTTCCCCCCCCCCCCCTTCCTTTTTTCATAAAGTGGGAAAACTCTAATTTCTGTGCCTGGATAAAAGTAGATGCAATAATCTTTGCTGCACTGCTTCTCTCACTTTTACCTCAACAATTAATTAAAGCTTATAACATAACTTGTTCTCCAGAGAGGTTGACCCTTTTCATCTAGAACTTGATGAATTGGAAACTGGATTATAACGTACCTGGTAAATGCCAATAGAATCTGCATTTGGCTGTTGATTTGAAGGGTCTGGAAATACAAACCTAGATTTTAAAAAAGATTTATAAAAGAAAGGAAGAAAGCACTTCTGCTTTTTCCACCCAGTAGAAATGTCTGCAACTGCACTCTTGCCTCTTACATGGTTACATTTACTTTTTTAAACATACCACACAGTCTGGGGTAAGTTTTCCTGCTTCAAGGCAGGCATTTTTTGAGAGATGGGGAGGATTGCCCCCTCTTCCCCAGTGTGAAAATATTTTCTGTTCAGAAACATCATTTTCTTCAGTTGTTTTGACCTGACTTTCTTTCACATGTCTGCAGTGACCATGTGTGGTAGTTTTGCCTCATCTCGTACAATAATCTCAAAATTTTGACAGGAAAGCATTACAGTTTATCTGTGTGGTCTTTTTTTTTTTTTTTTGGTGTTTGTTTTATTTATGTGTGTGGTGTGTTTTGGTTGGTGGTTTTTTGTGTGTGTTTGGTTTTGTTTTTTTTTTTTTAAATGAAAAGGTCATGTGTGTCTTTGCCTGTAAGCAAATTCTGCAGCAGTGGTTGTGGAGTGTATCAGTCGTCTGTCGAGTGCAATTATTTTTAGCCCTGTCCATTTCCAGGAATGCTTGTCTACCAGTACTGATACAAAAAATGAGCAAAACCCTGATAATGTGTGTATGATTTGGGTTTCTGAAACATAAAAACTTTCGACTTCCCCCCTCCCCCCCCCCAATGTCATCGCAAGTCAGGTGCACATCCACTGAAGTACAGGAAGACCGGACCTCTTGATTGAAATTACCCAGTGACTAGGTTTTACTTGATCTTTAAGTATTCTCCAAACTTCTGATTGGAAACTCCTAGTGATGTATTTTCAGGAGGAAAAAGAAAGGCATTATAGCGTGCTTCCAGTGAACATGTTTAGCTAGTTCTCTGCGTGCATGTAATTTTGACCTTCCACTTCGTTAGGAAGTAGACCCTACTTGACCCGTATGCACGTTTGTAAGTGGATGTTTTATGAGTGTTTTCCACATCAGGTGACATTTGCAGGTTTCGCACCACACAGCCAAAGTTTTATGGCCTTCAGTTCTATGTCACTTCTGTTTAACAGCCTTAATTGATTTTTGCAAAGTGTTTGTGGCTGACTGACTGACTCCCTCAGTCTTTCCGGAGCGGTACAGTGCATGGGATTATCCGTGTGTAACACAGTGGAGCCTGGTACTTGGATGAACAAGCATTGCCCCTGTACTTCTGCTTTGTTGGCACAGAGACAGCTGTGTCTGTATGGATGCAGGGACGCCTCACTTGCCAGAGAAGCTGGCTCGGGAGAGGGAGCTGGCTCCTTCTTCCTGAGCGTGCAACTTGTTTCTCTTTTCCTTCCCAGCCATGTCTCAAGCCGTGCAGACGAACGGGACGCAACCTTTAAGCAAAACATGGGAGCTCAGTTTGTACGAACTGCAAAGAACGCCTCAGGTAATGCGTTTTTTAAAGAGCTGGCCTTTATGGCAAGGCTTTTTTTTATACTTTTTAGAACTTGAAGCTTGATGTTTAAGATTTTCTTTTTTCCTTTAGGAGTGTTAACTGCCTATTTAAAATGATAGTATATGTTAAAAAAATCCTCCCAAAACAAAACCTGTATTACAATATTAGAAATATAACCCCATGCTTGATCTTTATTTCTTTTTTCCTTCCTTTAGCTGTGTGTGTTTTTGTGATTGTGTATGTGTCTTGTTTTGTCTTTTTACTGTGTTTCTCTTTAAAAGAATAGTAAAACATGCTGAGAGTAAAATCTCTGTGAGGAAGTTACTAATTCCATTAAAGAACTTTTACTTTATTTTACGCTAGGAAGCAATCACTGATGGCTTGGAAATAGTGGTGTCACCGAGGAGCCTGCACAGTGAACTGATGTGTCCCATCTGTTTGGATATGTTAAAAAACACGATGACGACAAAAGAATGTTTGCATCGCTTCTGTGCTGACTGTATCATTACAGCCCTCAGGAGTGGGTACGTAAATATTATTACAGGGAAAAGGGATTTCACTTAAGATTAAAATGTGATCAAGCCTTTAAGTCCTGGGTGTTGATGTGGAACAGTTACGTGCCTGTGCACTGCAAGATTCTGAAAGTGTAGCTCACCTGTCATATTTCATTCTTGTGTGTTCAGCCATCTGTGGCAGGCCAGATCTGTTTTTTTCCTCATATGAAAAATCATCCCATAACTTTGTTTCTTGCAAGCAGTTGAAAACCTCTTTTCTCTTCTCTTTTTTTTTTTCCCAATCCCGTAACAGCAAAACAAAAATACACTACATTACTTACAAAAATGAGTCTCATTTCCCTTATTCTTCCTTTTCCTAATAATAAATTGCAAATTGTGTGGCCTTTCAGCAGTAGTCCTGCTTCCAGGCTTCGCTACTGAAACAACCTATGCTAAAGTACAAATAATTTTTCTTGTATTCTTCAGTTACAAGTTCATATTTTCCTAAAAGCAATAGAATTCGAAGGTAACCAACAGCAATTAAGTCAATGATGTATCTATTTCTGATAATGGCAATTACCTGTGTTCAGAGGTCACACTTAATTTGCTATGCCTGTGTAAATTCTCATGAGTAATTAGCAAAAATACGTTAGAGGGAAACAAGAAAACCATCAGGAGTAAAGACACCGGGTTTTCAGCTATTGAGGCCTCTTCCTATGACAGGAAAAAAATTGTGTGAACCTGACATTTTAGTTAAATGAGAACAAAATGGTAGGAAGGACAAGACTGTTTTAGTTTTTCCAGTAATTAGTGCTTAGAACCTAGGTTCCTTAATAGGTTCAGAATAGGTTCCTTAATCTCTGTTTTGTCCTGTGAGTGCTAGGAAGACTATGCTTTAATATAATTCCCACTAGACATGCATTTTTTCTAGGTGAAAATCCATCATGAGGGTTAAGGGAAGAACCATTTTGCAGAGTGGAACTTTTGAACTCTTCAGTCTAAATACAGGTTGCTCAAACATACATCTTCTTTTTTTTTTTTTTTTTTAAAGTTTGTTTGGGGGTTTTTGTTTAAATATCTGGAACTACCTGATCTGTCAAAAGATAGAAGCCCCATTCCAGATTTACTATAAATATTGAGTCTTGCTGAGCAATTTGACTAAGAATTGCAGCATTAGGGCAGACTTTTGTTATTGCTGGAGAGTTAGTATTGTTTTCTCCCTTCTTGTTCATGTCCAGCAACAAAGAATGTCCCACATGTCGTAAAAAGCTAGTTTCAAAAAGATCACTGAGACCAGATCCCAATTTTGATGCTCTCATCAGTAAAATTTATCCAAGCCGAGATGAATATGAAGCTCATCAGGAGAGAGTGCTAGCAAGAATCAGCAAGCACAATAACCAGCAAGCTTTAAGTCACAGCATTGAGGAAGGATTAAAGATTCAGGCTATGAACAGGTATGTAATCCACGTAATTTGTCCACATGTAACCTTGTTTGCCTTAACACTAAAAATACACCGTCTATCCTCACTCCCTGTATAGTTGAGATTCCTCTTCTCTCCTCTGAAGTCTGCCAAAATAATTTTTAATCTTTTGTCTACTAATAGAAACCTTTGTATCACTCCCTGCAACTTCTGTGGCAGCCTGATGTAGACAGCAGATTTCAGCTTAGCTTTACCAAATTATGGCTATCATGTCTTAGATAATAAAGTGTAATACAATGAATCCTGTACCAACATATTACCATTATGTGCAAATAAATGCACATAATGCTAGAACATAGGTTTTAATTGGAACTTAATTCACAAGGCTGGAATATATGGTGTTCACACAGTATTGAAATTCTGGGTGTGCATTTAAACTGAAGAGAGCCAGCTGGGAAAGAGGCCCCAAACTTTATGTTGTGGTGAAGCATGGTGTGATTTATATTTTTAATCACATATGGATTCATATTTAGATGAAAATAATGGCCTGAAATTGCCTGAAAAATAAGAATAATTGTATGAAGTTAAAAATGATCTTAAAACATGTCTACAAGGTGTTTGAGGGATAGGAAAAAATCCATGGTCTTGTCTATGAGTATCTTTTTAGAAGAAAGAATGAATTTTTTTTTTTTTTAACTTTAAATATCTCTGAAATGTTTAGTGCTTGTATGTGCCTATGTCTAACTTCTGGCATGACGGAGACTGGCAGAGGGAGGAGTTGTACAAGCATTGTGGGCCTGTACATTGGGTGAATTCTGAATGTGGATTAGCGTTTATTTATATAGCGTATATTTAGCATTATTTTCCGATCAGGCTACAGAGGGGCAAGAAACAACAGATTGAGAATGGTAGTGGAGCAGAAGATAACGGTGACAGTTCACACTGTAGCAATGCCTCAACACACAGCAATCAGGAAGCGGGGCCTAGTAATAAAAGGACCAAAACTTCGGATGATTCTGGGCTAGAACTGGACAATAACAACACAGCTGTGGCAATAGACCCTGTAATGGATGGTGCTAGTGAAATTGAATTAGTCTTCAGGCCTCATCCGACCCTCATGGAAAACGATGACAGTGCACAGACGAGGTAAACGTCTTCTATTCCTCTTCATGTATTCTGCTGTTATTTTCTGTTGCTTTTGTTTTCTATCACTCCTCGGGGCTTTTGAAAATCAACTTACTTTGGTCACACCACATCCTTTTTAAACATATGCGCTCTTTGCCTCTTTCCATTGCAAGTCAGGTAGCTGGTACTGCTCAACTATTACCAAGAATACAGTAACAATCTGTTTTAAGCATTTGATCAGAAATAAAGATGTTTTTAAGGGTTTCTAGCATGGTAGTTTACAGTAGGCACTAGGATGATGGTGTATCAGCCCCTTTCTACTTACTATAAGAGTCTTTGGGAATAAACAAACCTTGCATAAGTGTCAGCAGTTTTCAGAGCAGCGTTGTGTCAGCAGGATTTATAGGCTGGAAGCTTTTCCTGGCATTTTTTTCATGATCCAGTCCAAGCACAGACTGCAAATTTTGGATCACAGCAATGAGCAGTCTTGTGGAGTTTCCTCAGATCTCTTCCTGGCTTTCTCTCCTGATGAGACATCCCTCTGTAGTGCCTATAAATACAAGTTTCAGCCAGCTTTTCTTTTTGGTTTGGAATTGCAAGGGAGTTCTGGGGGTTGTTCTGAAAAGCAAAGAGAAAGCTAAACTTCTGGGAGAGGCCTCTGCAGCATTTGTGTCAGCCTTTAATTCTTGCGTGAAGAAGTGAGACAATAGTGAGACAATATGGAAGAGTAACTTTAACGAGGTGCAGAGAGCATCGCGTGTATAGCTCTCGCACCTTACAGTGTTCTGTCCAAGCACCTCAGACTGTATCTATGCTCAGAAGATTTCAGCACTTGTAAGTAGTTCTCAAAACCCCTTGACAACCTGTTACTAGGTTTTTAATTTCAAGCAGATGACAGGGCAGTACTATCTTCTCTCTACAAAGAGCAGGAGGGCCTCTGGGAGAAGTGTCAAAAAGATGTAAGGGCACTTTGGAACAATATAATTTGGTAAGCTGCTTGCATGTCTTGGGTGAAAGCAATTCATATTCTTGTTTGTGAACCATCTTTAAAGGCCTTTTCACACTTGATGCTTAGTATTTGGGGGTGTTCCAGATGTCTTTTTCCCATATCTGCAACTCAAAAGTCTTTGATTATCTTTGTGGTTGTTGTCACAGATACATCAAGACCTCAGGCAATGCCACCGTTGATCACTTGTCCAAGTACCTAGCTGTGAGATTGGCTTTGGAGGAGCTTCGTAGCAAAGGAGAATCAAACCAGATGAACCTTGACACGGCCAGTGAGAAGCAGTATACCATTTACATTGCTACCGCCAATGGGCAGTTCACTGTAAGCAGAACTTCTCTCTAAAACTGAACATCAATACATCTTTGATACAGATTTGATTAAAATCCAGTCAGCTGGACTCTTCCTGAGTTGGCTTAGGGATAAAATTCATAGCACCAGGCTGTTTATTTAGAAGCAGATCAATTCCTTTGTAGGAAAACGTATACAGCAGAAGCTTGGTTAGTGGAAAAGGAGGCATATAAATTACTTGGGAGAAATCCAGTGATGCCAGCAACTACTGGCTGACTTATGCCATTATTTTACAGTTAAAATTGAAGAGGAAGAATATTACTTCATCTGAGAATCTTGTTTCAAGAGCAGATAGCTCTAGCACCAGGAAGCATCTGTTGTAAGGTGGTGGCGTTTCTCCACTTCTGTGTAGGCTTCTTATGTTCCGCTATGAAACAGCTGTGAGTACACTTAGGGAAGAATCCCTCCTTCCAGTTGCTGACTTCAGAATATACAGATACAACAACAAGGCAATATCACAATTAGGTTGAACTCTGAGCCTGGTCTTACACTTGGGCATTTATCTGAGTAAAGTAAGTCTTCTGGTTAAGAGATAGGCAGATGCTTTGCAATAAGTCTATCTCAAACAGCTTCAAACATGACTACAGATTGTCCCTTAAGACAAAAGCAGAGATGCTTCTGGTGTAAATACGCATCTACTAATCCCTCTGTTTGCAGAGAGAGGAAAGAGAAAAAACTCGAGTTCACTTTATTTACAACTATTTCACTTTGCAAAAGTGTTTTTCAGTGCTGTTTTAGTGAGATCAGCAGGAGTTCAGAATAGCTTGCATTGTTACTTTTTGATGCTGAGTGGTTAGCTAATATCTTGTTCCACATTATCAGTGACTTCTTTAAGTTGGCACATTCCTCCGATTTAAGTAGTTGTCTGTTGCTACAGTACTACCTGTGCAAGCCATCAGATTTCATTTCTGTTTCGGTGTTCTCTTCTAGGTATTAAATGGGTCATTTTCCTTGGAACTGGTCAGTGAGAAGTACTGGAAAGTGAACAAACCCATGGAACTGTACTATGCGCCAACAAAGGAACATAAATAAGCTGTGCTGGAAAACTGAGATGGGACTAACTTTTTTTTATATCTATGACTTTAATATTAAAAGAAGGCACCACCATTATCTTCATGGACAATACACGTGATGCCTTCAGGCTCTCAGTATACTTATTAATATGATTAGACAGTATTCTGGGTTGTATTGAATTTAGTCTTTGTTTCAGGTTTTTGGTTTTTCCTTAGGAGACTAAATGACCTCGTCCAGTGCATTCCAGTGTTTGACATGCTTTTTTGGTTCCTAATGCATGATAACTAAATGAGTGTTCCAGTTTGGAATGTCTTAATTTTGTCCAGGTAAATCTGGATTTCTAATACATTTGACACAGTTATAGTAGCCTCTGTGAAGTATTGAGCATTGGATGGCTAAGTAAGTCTATTCAATAGTAACATATGCCAAGGAATGTGTTAAATGTTGTAATTTGCTAATGGTTATCCATATAAAAGATTGGTAGACAATTGATTTCTGATGGTCTTGCAGCTAGAGGTCATCTGATTCCCTAGAAAAGATTTATTAGTCATTTTCTTGTGAACAAATAGAGCTGTAGTGAGAAAACTGACACTTTAAAACCTTGCTGTTTACTAGGCTTAATACTTCAGTGCAAGGTGATTCATGAGATTGGTTTGCTTTTTAATGAATATTTCGGTCAAAAACCCCACAAACAACCCAAACCTGTAACTCCTTCCCCATGTAGAACATGCCAGTCTTGATGCACGCTGCAGCTTCCTGACTGGCCCCTGTTGCACTGTTACCCTGTCCTCACAAGCTTAATTGAACAAAATATTCTGGAAGTTTTACAGCCCTACTCTGTTCCCTAGAGTAACAGATTTTTATTGTGAATGTATTGGAACCTTCTGCAAAGAACTGTCTAGAAAGCTTTTTTTAAAGCAAATCCCCGAAATTCCAGCACATGGACATAATGCAACATCGAAACGCTTTGCTTTATAGAATTCGTGCCACCCCAGCTGTGAGCTTATCTGGGCTTCAGTTTGAGTAGGGAGAACTTCAACCATAAGCTGCTTGAAGATTTTACCCCCCCCCCCC
>NW_008795025.1:550724-564512 GCF_000699145.1 Aptenodytes forsteri | reverse complement strand
GACCCATAAGCGGCTTGTTCCTTCCCCCCCCCCCCCCTTTTTTTTTATTTCCTTTGCCATAGCTTTAACAAATGTGGCTTAGCACTTTGGAAGACAATTTTAGTACTTGACAAAGCTTACCATTTAGTGTCTTAAATTTAGGTTCAAGTTTTAAAACTTGGCAGTAGGCTGTTGTGTGAAGTCCAGTAGCTACTGTACATTTGCATGTTAAACTCCTTTTCCCTCGCTCTGGACCTTGCTGTCACTTAATGGGGCGTTGCTTTACCTATTAGCATTCTGTCTTAAGGGAAATGATGGTACTGTGAGATTCCCTTTGCTGTAAGACTTGCTGATGAAGGCTTCACCCGTTTGCACCTGAAGCTGAAGCAAAAAATGTTGCTGATTGATAGGTGAGAAATAATATACTTTAAACCATACGGTATTGCTCCTTCTTCGTTTTGCCCATAGTTAGACTGTTTTTGGCATGTGATACGTAAGCATTCAGATGCTCGGGGATTCTCTTGGGAAGGAAGTACCCTTCCATTGCTTCTGTCTTTCAAGCCTAGCACTTGTAAATACGTGTCCATTCTGATTGCTGTTTCAGATCAGCTTTATCCCGATGTGAAAACTGCACAGGCTTCTTTGAGTAACTTAATTATTCTCTCTTACTGGAAAGACTTGCTTTTTTGTGACATGAAACAGAAGTTTTCAGGCCCCAAAACACAGAGGGGGCAGTTTTTAAGGAAATACATTATTCATTACTTTCTGGTGAAATGTTGCGTTGTATAGACTAGTAGTGCATGCCCACTAAATATAATCATCTGGGGGGTGGGGGAATGGTGATTATAAATGCTTTAAAATTTATGGGGAAACTTCTAGATTAGTTGCAGCATACCTTCCCATTGTGATAGCTAAGGTAATGTCCAGTCCCTTAAGCAAGAGAGGTGTTTGTGAAGCTGAGCAGTCTGTCTAGGAGCTGTCTGTCACTTTGTCCCCAGTTCTTTAAAAAGCGTGGGAGAATGTGAAGCTTTTATTTTCATGTTGTAGTGAATTTACTGAATATTTATGTTCTTTAAATATTATATATATAATGTAGTTGTTTGATTAAACCATTGATTGCACTGTGACTCTTTAGTGCTATAAACTATTTTATTTTCAAAATGACTTTACTCTTCCACCTTTTAAAGCCATGTTATTTTTTTAAGTACATAACGTGTGTTAGGTACGGGTAAGCCTAATAGCTCTAGTATCCAACTAAAGTCACACTGAAATTCTCAAACTGACAATAAAAGTAAAAATGTTATCAACAACCTATTGGAAACTCCAGTGCTGCTTCCTCTTATAATTCATAAAAGAAACCTTTTGGACAGTTTTGCTTGTTTGTTAGTGCTGCCGTGTTTGTGGTTGTCCAGAGAGAAGGGTGAGTAGGTGCAGCTGACCTCCACATGTGTTGATCCGAGTTGAGTCTGGCCCTGAGCACTGTTGCAGTCCACTGAAACCAACTGAACTCCTGTGTTTTGTGCCTTGAATGAGAAATACAGAGGCACCTGAAGATAGCAGCTCTTCCAGTGACCTGTCATAGGTGCTGCTGTCCTAATCAGATCCTGTAGCCTGAGAAATGGGATGAAGGATTTTCACAGCACTTGGGTTAAACCCAGCAACTTTGGTTGCATTTAATTGTGTATTAAGCAGCTTCAACAGACACAGCATAACACAACTGTAACAAATCACTTGGGTTGAGGTACATTATTAAAAGAAGTGAAGTTCTGTTCCTTTCCTTGTTTTATCTCTACAGTTATTACAACTTTCACCCAGAAGGATGCACCTTGAGTTAAGAGGGAATGCTTGCGTACACCAAGAGGCTTTCTTGAGACGTACTGAACTTAAGCACTCTGATTGCGGAAGGAGGTCCCTTTCTGCCTGAACTCCTGCTGCTTGCTATGCTGACACTGATTTTTCGGAGCCTTCTTTGAACAGCTTTAACTCCCTTAAAGCTTCCCTCAATCACCGCTAAACAGAAAACACTCAGAGAGCTGATGTGCTCATAGGCAGCTACTCTCTGCTATATGCGGTGGGTAGGTGGACATGTTTGTCAGCTAAAAAGCATTAGAGGTGCCACTGTACTACCCATACTGGTAACTAGATCATATCCTAAAACTTAATTTTCCATCATCCTCTGGTGTTTGTCCTCCAGCATGCCGATCAGCTGATAACCCAATCCTGATTTCAGTACCCTAATGGTTCCAGCAGTTAATCAGTTCCAATTTTCTGTTCAGCACAAGCCACTTGCAGTAACACCTGGATCCAACAAAGATTTGTTGCATGTTGAAGGTCTGTCATTAGTGATAGTGGCACAGAGTGCCTGGCAAAGAACTATACCAAGTACCAGCTCAGGCCTGGTGGTACAATATCGGCCAGCTCCAAGAATTTAAAGAGAATCAGCAGTAACCTTGCCACTAACACCTGCATCATCCTAATTTATTTACCACTATATTTACTACTGTAGTAGCCAACCATGGCAATATGGATTACCCAAGCTGATCAAAACAGCCTTGGGTCATGCTGTTGTGCACAGAGCATGCTGCACTGCTGTGCCATTGGTGACTTGCTTTGAGACACAGCCAAGCAGACTGTTCCCCAGGTTCCCCAAACCCTGTTTCCATACAGCACGAGGACAACGCAGTAGTCGTACCTTCTAATAGAATCAAGAAATAACAAGGAGAAGCCCCTAAACAACAGCCTTGAACCCACACTAGTGTTCTGTTAACTAATTATTGCAGGACTGACCCTACCTGATGAACAACTGAGACAACTATTGAACAGAAAGAGAATTCTCACAGGCCTGAGTTACAAACACCCCTTCTGCTGGTCACTTACTTCCAACAGGCAAAACTCCTTGTCCCAGATTATAATGGCTTCTGCGCACCTGACAGAGGAAAAAAGCCCAAATTGTATGAACAAGCCTTAACTTCACTTTCTCTGCCCCTCCTTGTGCACAGCTGCAAACACTAAGGAACAGTTGCTTTGACTTGGAAAAGACACGCAATGCCTTCTGTTACTTAGGAGGAGCTGTAAGTAATCAAAAATATTTCCCACAACAGGCTTCAGTTAAACTTTCTTTTTAGCCTACTTTATTGTAATTGGAACACTCTTTTGCTCCAGTTAACTGACTTTATGACTGATTCTATCCCACTTACATTAACACTGATGTGAGCAGTGTGTTATGTGCAAGCAAAGCCTTCCAAGTCTCTCCACTTAAAAAAAAGACTTAGTTCAGAACAACTAGGGAACACTAACTTGTCTTTCTCCTTGCGTTTATCCCTCCAATTTGATCCCAAGTTATCTTTGGAAAAGAACTATAAGCACTAAATTTTTGAAGGAAACTTAGTTTGTTGCTGTTTCACTGCTGAAGTGCAATCTCTTAACCCTTTAGCGGTTTTTTTTTGAACAGTTGCTTTGACTTGGAAAAGACACGCAATGCCTTCTGTTACTTAGGAGGAGCTGTAAGTAATCAAAAATATTTCCCACAACAGGCTTCAGTTAAACTTTCTTTTTAGCCTACTTTATTGTAATTGGAACACTCTTTTGCTCCAGTTAACTGACTTTATGACTGATTCTATCCCACTTACATTAACACTGATGTGAGCAGTGTGTTATGTGCAAGCAAAGCCTTCCAAGTCTCTCCACTTAAAAAAAAGACTTAGTTCAGAACAACTAGGGAACACTAACTTGTCTTTCTCCTTGCGTTTATCCCTCCAATTTGATCCCAAGTTATCTTTGGAAAAGAACTATAAGCACTAAATTTTTGAAGGAAACTTAGTTTGTTGCTGTTTCACTGCTGAAGTGCAATCTATTATCCCTTTAGCGGTTTTTTTTTGTTTTTTTTTTTAATTAGGACAGAATGAAAATAACTCATTACCAAAGCAGTCCTGAATTTAAGATGGTGTAAGAGGCAATAACTTAATTCTGGCCTGATAGGAGCTTAGGAAGTTTTGCATAACCAGAAGTGTTATGAGTCGTTACTCTTGGCACTCAATGAGAGAGAAGCAATGCTTACTGTGAAGTTTCAGAGATGGGTAAGTAGGAATACTAACAACCCCTCATATTCTGCTCTTAGATAAACCTAACGCTGGGGGCCAGGTTGAACACTAAACCTGTGAAAAACTGGAACGACTAGTTCAATTGTGATAGTTGTTCCCAATTCAAGTGAAATATATGGAGGTATCTGAACAAAGTTTGGGGGAAAGAAAGGACAAAGTCAAGCTTATTTGGCTGGAATGCTGCCATACATTTAAGGAAACCAGAACCGACCACCAACACACAGCATCTTTGCTCGTTCACAGAAGAGATCTTTTTAACAGCTAAGATTGACAAATTCATAGCAAAACTTCACTTAGAACTTCAACTTGTGGTGCCTTGTCACTGTACCTTTTTGCAGTACGCAACCAAATGTAATCTCTGAACAAACAACTACCTAGAGTGACTAACACAATTCACTAAAGTTTGGTTATAAACTGAAGTTTCAGTAACAGTCTTGGAACCATTCCTTTCTGTTCTCACTTGTGTTAGGTCCTTGCTTGTAGGCAGAACTATGAAAACAAAACTGAATGCCAAATTACATGTGCAATCTGGAGTTAGAAGTACACCGAGTCAGGACTTTCTGGCTTGCTTAAACTCAGATCACATTTTATCCTGTGATATTTTATCATCTTAACACGGCCTCCCTCTGAATTGTATCCAGTCAGGTTTTAGGAATGATTCATTTTAGGAATATTCTGTTTCATATTAACCTCATGTTCAGAAATGCTTAGGAGTTTTGGCCCCATCCACCCTTCCGGATTCTGTGCTAGCAATAAGGCTTTAACAAAGACTCGGGAGTGGCCACAATGCCTCAGTGTGAAAGTGGATGTGAGCATAAAAGCAAGTAACTGTCTCAGAGACCTTCTCACAGTAACAGTACCCTGACCACACACTCTGTGATCAGGGGTAAGTTCTGCTACATAATTCTAAAACTTCTTTTCAAATTAAAGTAGCAGGCAACTCAAATTTTCAAAATCCAGTTTGGTAAGAAGTACTGGCTTACTTGAACAGGGTGTGCTTGCAAGCCTGTAATATCCTGATCTATGAACAAAATGATTTGCATTAATCAGCTGTACAGTGAGTAGGGTAGTCTTTTGTGAACATGGCGACAGCAACTCCAGATTTACCATCTTCCAGAAACTCGGCATCTTCTGCCTTGCAATCTGCAGCAGCTTGAACCTGTTCTCCTGCCTGGACATCTTCAGTGAGATGGACAGGGCCTTCTGCCTGCCCCCCCGCGTACGTGGGAGTGCTGTACTTCATAAGAATAGTCTTAAATTGTGCCAAGGGCGCATTCGTGCGAACTCCCATAGGATCAAAGTGGGTTCTGCTTACTCTGTATCCAGCTTCAGAGAGATAGTTTAAGAACTTATTTAACCTGAAAAAACCCCACCCCAACATTTAAAAAGGAGTTAATGCTAATAAGGCTGATTCAATACAAGTTATATATCAGTTATCATAATAATATAAGACTGGAACTTAAATGAAAACCTTACTTTGGCATGTTCATTCCTTTAATACTATGTCTGTGGATATTGTAATAAAATGCAGGGTGCTCAGCACTGTTCTCAGATTTTTGTCGCTTGGCTGTATTTCGAATCACTTCATCACTTTTTCTTTTTCCTGGACCACAAAAAATGCCAGTGAAACCAGTGAATATTCAGCGAGACCACAAAAAATGCCAGTGAAGCTGAAGACAGTACATACAAAAAAAAGCCACATAGCAACTACACCTTTGTGTCTGCTTTTATAAACTAGTATTTTGCAGTTAAAATCTAGCCTGAATTTAATTAACATGCCATTTTCAGTAATAAAAAGTGAAGTCAAGAAGGCTTCATGGAGTATTTACCATTCTGCTTTTACCGGTGAATGTGATTCTGGATGAAGGTAAAGTAAAATCAGTATTCAGTGGGAAAATAAATCCTGAGTACCAGTATTGTTAAATACAAAAAAATGTGAACACTAGGTTGGCTTTGCCATCACTTAAACTATAGTTTAATTTGACACTGCTAGAGCTACACCAAAATGATCTACTTACGATGTACCAAGTAGGATTCTGCAGAAGTATTTGGTGTTTTAATATATACGCCACACTCTTCTAGAATACAATTAAAAGTCAAAATTAATTCTACTGTAAGACAGTAAAATGGCAAAATGCCTCGGTTAAACAAAGAAATAATACCACATTCTAGCCTAAAGAAGGAAGTGTAGTAAGAAGCATACATATGGCTAACTTCTACTTCCTAACTTAGTAGCTTGAATTTAGAGGGGATATTCAAAATACAATTTCATTTAATAGACGAACAGCATTCCTGTACAGAAAGCCATTTCTTTTGGCACAGTGGATTTGCAGTCCCTGGGGAGTATGCAGAGCATGACAGCTGGAGTCCTCTCTTCCTAACAGCACATGCTCTCAAGTTGGGATCGGGATACACCAAAGAACTAGCAGACACTTAGTATTTCCACCTCCTTCAGGGAACATGCTGGATTTCATGGCAGTCAACCTGCCTGCATGATGTTTATTTGGTTTAGGACCTGTCATACTGATTAAAGATGTCTAAATCCAGCGCTCTGCCTCTGACAGACCCTACTCTTTTTGCAGCACCAAAGACCATCTGACAAGAGCTGACAAGAGCTGACAAGTCCCACACTGCATTCAAAGCAACAAACATTTTCTTGACCTTTTTATGTAGGCAGTGCTGTTAGTAGTAAGTTATCAGAGAGCAGTACCTCTCTAAATCACCACAAAGCCAGTCCTTTTTGTGAACAATCTGCCATTTTTCTTACCTTGTTTGTTCTCATCATAAGGACTATGGGTAGAAAAATGTTTTAAAGTTGTGCACTCAGCTTCGCAAACTAATGTCTTCAAAAGTGGCTGAGCTTCATCCAAACCATACTGCACAGCTTCAAACAGCATTCTTCTGAGGAATCCAGTGTTAAAGAGGGCTCCTGACCTATGAAATACAAGACAAGTGAAAAGTTAAGTTTTCTTAATGAAAGCAAAAAAGTTGTTGTAAAAATCTCTTGCCCAAATTGATCAGCAATTATATTACAACAAAGTGCTGCATCCGGCTGACTGTGTTCTTAACTTAGGGATATTGAATTGCTTTGTTTCCAATGACAGTAACATTGGTCTTGTGTTAAAAATCAAGATCTCAACAATGGTAATTTTATTTCCACCACTGACTTGCCCTACTACATTGAGAAAGTAATTTAACCCCCAGAAGAAAGGTACTGTCAATTGTCAACCATTTTTAATACTGCTTTGAAATGGTTAAAAGACTTAACAAAAGGATTTATTCTTGTTTCTCACAACAAAAAATTCTAAGTATTAATTATCAAGCAGTGTATGATTTACTACCGTCAGCGCATGTAAGGATTTACTAAATAAATTATCCACAAGTATCAAGTAATAAACTGTTGCTTAACATTTGGCAACTAGAGGAACACACAGCCAGGTTCTCCTGTGCAGGACGTATTACATACATTGCGCTGAATGCGAAATTTAAAGCAAATTTCTTACTATTTATTAACTGGTTTGAACTCTATGAACAAAAGCAAAAACTGAATACCCTACTAAATTCAAATCAATTAAATGTTTCCTAGATTCCTCCTGATTGCTATACCGCCTTTTGTAGTGCTAAAATATCCAGCAGACTTGCATTTTTATTATATGACTGAATAGCTGACCTCCAGAGGTCTTTCCAACCTAATATTCTCTGATTCTGTATTGTGTCCTGTACTTACCAGAGAGGACCAAGAACTACTGCTGTCTTCCCAGGCATACTGCCGTGACAATCACAAGGCAGCTGCTGATAAGGGTTTTCTACAACAAAAAAAACAGGATTTAAGTTGTTTTGAAATAGTCAATAATGCCTGCTTTACTGGAGAGGGATGACATAGCTATCAAATAGTGGTTTACTTCAGTGGAGGTATTTGGAAGGGCAAGCAACAGCAGAAGTGTGTCATTGTTCTCACTTCTGCCAAACAGTGCTTATGAGAACATAGTGATTGATGACTTGATCTTTAATCATTGTTAAAAGATTGAAGAAAAATAAAAAAGCCACATAACTACCTATGTTTCTTGGCAGATTTCAAGTAACAAGGAAATTCTTAGCCTTCCTACACTTGCATAAGTAGCTGTCCAGGTTAACAGTAAATACCAACAAAAAAAAAAAACTTTCAGACATCTGCCAATTACATCTACAAAATACAGCCCACCTACAAGTTGTCTAAGCCGTAAGTCAGCTTGCTTGCAATTAAGGCATTAAGTAAACAATTCATTTACTAGTTAAGATCTCTACCATAACACTGTACTTACTGGTTACTCATTCCTGTTCTTAAAACTTTATCTAATTTTTAAAAATCTTTTACTAACAAGCTCATTGCATGCTCATGCACCTGACTTTGAGCAGGGCACTCAAAGACACCACCAGTTAGTAGTTAGATATACAAGAACCTGTAACTTTGAAACAAGGTTTTTCCTTTTCTATTCATTCAAACTACCATCTGCCTAGTAGCTACCTCCTAGCTTAATTTTTGTCTCCTACCTTTGCTAACTCATGTATACAGACAGCGCACTAACAGTCGGTTTTTAACCTAGAGGCTGCCTTCTTACCACCAAGCGTTAGATGAATTACAGGAATGTGGCATACCTTTCCTACCACACCTGCCAAGTTATCTCCATCAGGCATTTATAGATATTGTCCAAGGCCAGGCAGAATACACCCTCATCTGAGAGGAAAGTGATACTGTTTAGTCCACTACATTTTAAGGTAAGTGTTAATGAACACTAGAAAAGCATTTCTGACACCAAAATCTATCCAGTTGCCACTGTATGGAGGAACCAAATGGTAGCAAAGACTGTCCCAGTCTTCACGCCCTTCACTGAAAGGATAGATCCATGGGCATATCAGGCATCCCAGCAGCTTCCACAGCTACAGCTAGTTGGAACGTGTCCCATGTAGAAACAAATCCAGTACATTTACAGCAAAATCCATGCAGACAACTAATCTAACCCACTACCATAAAGCATGGTACCTTCTCCACCTCATACAATACACTCATTGTTACATTAAAAGGAATTACTACTTTACTAAAGGGATGTAAATATAAACAAGGCCTAAACAAGCACAAAACGGAGATAGGGGAATCAGACCACCTAGAAAGTACAAAGGAAAATCCATTTACCTTCTACCATATTACCCTCTTTCTGAAAAATTCTCTCTTCGCACCACTGGCAATGGATGAGGTATCTTATTTTCTTTGCTGAATCATCTGCAGGAGATGGTCCCCTTAAAACTCTGACCACTACTAGAACAAAATGTTCTAGAGCTACTGCGAGTAAAACTTCAATGCCTTTATTACAGCGAGCTGCAGCTCTACGAAGGAAAAACAAACAAAACCACATTGTACTGAAATCAGCAGACTAAGATTGCCATGGACACCTGAACCTGCTGAAAGATTCTTGAGCTCATCCACTTTCTAGAAAGAGATACTAAAGATCTGAGAAAGTGATCAGGAGAAAGTTTTGTTTCTTAAATGCCTAGTTTTGACTACTTCCTCTAAGGCTAAGCAAATCTTGTTTTACTTCTTTTTATCACGTCTAGAAATACTGGTCTGCCATCTGCATCATCTTTCTATCCAAATACCTGCCTATTGCCAGGATACTGTAACAAAAAATATAAGCAAGCTAAATGAAAATCCAAGAAAGTAGAAATGCAGAGGGACACACATGATGGTAAATCATCAAATGTTAATTAAATAAGGACTGTAGGAAGGTTAAGTGAGCAGTTCCTGAATAGGTAAGCATTGAGAAGGAAGAAGAAATCTTTAGGGGACCCCCTGTCTTTCTGAGCAGTTGTCCCATCCTCTTGCATCTTTTTTTCCCCAATTAGGGACCAGTTTTTATGTTTTCATTTATTTAACAGACTAAATTTACTGAGAATATCTATAGGCAAATGACTAATTTCACAAGTTAGTAATTACATATATCTTTTTAACCTCAAGCATGAGGATCTGAAGTGAACATCACAGAAGCAAGTCTAACTAATGCTTAGCTAGAAGCCATTCAAGCAGTTTAATTAATATTTACAAAGTCCTATGCAGCACTAAAATGACCACAAAATTGAGAGAGGGATAAAAGAGTTTGCAGATAGGCAAGTCCAGGTATTACTTTTTACATTACCATCCCTCCCCACCACGAAAAAACCCTCCCTACCGCCCCAAACTCCTACACTATTTATGCATTTTCACCTTGCCCAGTCTTTTAGTTTAAAATTCACATTATCCCCCACAGCAGCACACAAAATATGAAACATTAATTTTGTATCGAGAAGTCTGGCTTTTAGAATTACAGAATTCTGGAAACTGAACACGTACAACCTGCAGCAGCAGTTGTAAGTTTTGTATCGCTAATACTTTTCTAATAAGTTTCTACCAGAATTTGAGCAAATTTGTTTTAGGAGTACCTTGTCACAGCAGCAATTACTATTCTGGCTGCCAGCTCCTTGTAGTACTCTGTTCTGACAATATTACATCCATAATGGCGCAGGGCAACGTGTTGAGCCTTTGCATACAGAGAACTGATGTCTGTGGACGTCAATGACACAATTCCAAGATTTCTCACATTTCTAAAGGCAGAATCCAGATAATTCACAGAAGTTCCAAAGGGGTCCAAATGGCTGAAGAGAAAGGAAGTCCCACTGAGTATCTATAGATGCTCAAGAGTCTAGCTTTAATCTCAGGAAAACACTATTTTATAAGCTTCACCTATGGTGAAGAAAATGAGAAAACAGGACTAAACTTTACAGCACACCTCTCATGAATTACTCTGGAATATTCAAGTGTCAAATTGCAAGAGCCAGGGCAGCACTGTGCTGGAAAAAAAAACCACATCACCACAAAGCCAGCAAGTTTGGTTATTTTTTGCATCCTGACCCACTGACTAATTCAAATTATAAGAATATTGGCCTGATGCTTACCTTCATCAGGCCAATATTCTTGTAACTTCAATTAGTCAGTTCGTATTTTTGTTTCTAAAACCAAAAATATCTTCAAATGTATGCATTCCAGTTTATGTACTAAATAATTAGACTAATTTTCACCCTGAATACCTGCTGCTTAATTAGCTTAGATCTGGACGTTAATCAATTAAAAAAAAATCCAATCACTTATTTGATGCCTGTATACATTTTGAATGTATGCATCTATAAATCCAACTTGGAAGAATTATCCTACTTTAATTGAAAGTGAATATGCTGCAAAATGGATTAAAACGAGATGCAATAAAGTCCTACACAACAATATGCAAAGGTACGAATTTTCAAGTAATTAAAAGTTTTAAGGAAAAAAAAAAAAAATTCTCTTCATCAGACAGTGAAGTTATACCAAAAACAGTTTGGCTTAAAACTTTCATGTACATTTACAGTCCATTCTGGATGTCAAAAGGGTGGCTTAATATTTTTCCACTGATTTCTAAAACATTTAAGATTAAAGTTCTGTTCCCACACCATTTCTGGGACAATAGAGTTACATTTAAAATACCAAGTGATTTGACTGTTGGTTGCTTCTTTCATTCCAACTTCCCTAAATATTCATACACTGGGAGATGGAGTGGGGCGTGTCATTACCAGAAAATTATTAACAGAAACATTCAACACTTACATAAAATCAAATGATCTCAAATGCATTATAACATTGGCATCCATTTTTGTCACCTCAATGGTGTCAGTATTTTCTTCTCCATCTCCCATAGCTTCATCATTGTCGTCTTCCTTAGTGTTCAGTTTCACCTTCATTTTGTTTAAATGGCAGTTTTCATGAATCATTGTCACAGAATTTTCATTACAATCATTAATTGTAACTTTCACAGAACTTCTGAGATGCTTTGCCCATTGTAATCCCATTATACCTAAGGAAAGACAGAATTGTAACTCCATGACAGAATAAGGAGTTGGTTCCTGGGTCGCTGAACTTGCTAAGAAAAAAATTCATCCTTTTAAATGCTTATAATACAGAATTGTGTGTAATGCAAATTTTGTCATGTTCCTGCAAGAATGTGTTGGTGACCTTGTACCTCAGCACAGAGTGACAATGGGGTATGTAAAGGGACAGTCTATTTGTCACTTTCTTATATTAGAATTGGGGCTATAGACTGAAAGACCTGTGATTTTTGCAGCAGGCTGGACCCGCAATCTGCAGGAAAGCCCCTTGGCTTGTTTAACACTCCAGTGTAGCAGACAGACTCCTGTGACAGACCACAGTAAAACTCAAACATGAGAATAGCTACTGTGAAGATTTTTAGGCTGCCTCCAAACGTTTATTGCTGATTTTCATGGTGAAGTCCATGATTACATTGTAGAAGTGCAGGACAGGATGCACTTGTGAAGTCTGGCCTGGTTCAGAATGGTGATAAATTAATTATCAAGAATTTTTATGCAAAATGCTGAGCAGTTACTGCTGTTCTCAACTACAACCTCAAGTTTACAGTAGCTGGCTGATGAGGCAGCAATCCAGATCTCTTCAGATTTTTGTTACAGATGGTTAATAGACACTGATATAACTACTTTACATTTAGTTCATGTTCAGAATTTTTGTAATCAAGTAAGAGATGATTCTGATAAAGAAGCTTGGATTCATCACTATTTTTAAACCACAGGTTGATTTTACAGCCAAATTCAACAGCCACGGAGTCAACAAGAGATCTGTGACCTTGGATGCAAGTTTAGGAAGATGCCATTTCATGGACATTAAGGCAACGGATTTTAAGGAGACCACTAAACTTTAATATTATTTACAGTCTTTTTAAAAGGCCTAATAGCAGGCTCTTGGAAGGCTGTTTTTTTTGTATGGAAGCTAATGACCACCTGCCTAAGGAAGAAAATTATTGTGTACCTCACATTATTTTTGAATATGCGATGTCAGTTACTACTGATTTCTGCAGCTTCATACTACTGGATATTAGCCAAGAGATTAAAGAAATTGACTTTACCTGTGGCACCAAAAGCATCCAAACATTCTATTGGTTTACGTTCCTCAGCTAGAACAGCTAATGCGCAGAATATCAATTGCCTTGAAAATAAAAAAGAATGGTCATAGTAAGTAAGCTGAGAAAATATTTTTCCTTGTTTCCTTATTTATTTCCCTTGAATGTAATACTAGAACATTTAAGCTAAACTCTACCTTTTACACAGAAGAATTGTAAATCAAAAACCTCAACTACCCTTAAAAGTTTAATTCTACAGCAGGATATTCACAAGGTAAGATCCTGAATCAACTTACTAGTTACTCAAACACTGGGAAAAGTGGCTAGCATTCAAAAGTAAATAGTGTTTTTCTTACTTTCCTAACACAGTCTGATACTACCCTACTAAAGGCTCTGTGTTTAAAAAGACGTCAGAAATTACTGTAAAGCAATGAAATTCCACTGTGTTGAGGAACAGGCCTTGTTGGTTTAGACATGGCCATAACCTTAGTTGCAATGGCCTTCTTCAGAGGCATGCCTTAGCTTTCACAGACGTATCTGAGCCAACTTTGAACCCGGAAGCTCAGAACATGAAAACTGAGAACATGAGGGGTCAGCACAGGCTGAAGCACAGTCCCATGCGTTGGTGTCAACGCTTGCGCCATTCAGTTGTGGTTTAACCCGGCAGGCAGCTAAACACCACACAGCCATTCGCTCACTCCCCCCCCACAGCAGGATGGGGAGAGAATTGGGGGGTGGGGGGG
>NW_008795025.1:538600-550710 GCF_000699145.1 Aptenodytes forsteri | reverse complement strand
TGGGGGCTGAGTTAAAGACAATTTAATAGGACAGAAAAGGAAGAAAAAATAAAAATAATAATAATAGAATAATAATATACAAAATAAGTTATGCACAATGCAACTGCTCACCACCGATGTCCAGCCAGTTCCCAAGCAGCAGTCCCCCCCGGCTAACTCCCCCCAGTTTATATACTGAGCATGACGTCAGATGGTATGGAATATCCCTTTGGCCAGTTCAGGTCAGCTGTCCTGGCTGTGCCCGCTCCCAGCTTCTCGCTGGCAGGGCATGAGAAGCTGAAAAGTCCTTGACTAGTGTAAGCACTACTTAGCAACAACTAAAACATCGGTGTGTTATCAACATTATTCTCATCCTAAATCCAGAACACAGCACTGTACCAGCTACTGGGAAGAAAATTAACTATCCCAGCCAAAACCAGGACATACAGACACCATTTATGATTCTCCTTAAAATAGACGTTTCTTCCTTCATCTTTTTTAATGCAAATAATGACAAGACACTTGAGAGAATCTGAGTCCCAAGAGAAAAAGGCCTAGAATATGAAAACTGTAAATTATAGTTATGCTGCTGTTCAGTTATAGGAGAGAGAGCAGTGACTACTCATAGTATCTTGTGGAGATTCACAGAAAAACATCTTAAGCGTATACAATGAATTCAGTTTTCAAGTGTGCTCCTTTCAAATCCTGTTCTTCTCCGTAAACTACTCATTACAGAAAAATACTTAATTGCTCCAGAAATGACAGTATTTCTATTTCCCACACTATTTCCCATACAGTGTTCTTGGGTTTAAATATTATTTGTCAAGAAGAGTTTTCTGATGGAAAACTGTTTCTCCTGCCCTGTGAACAAAAGTTTCGCAGGGTTTGCTTTTCAAAACACATGAGTATTTTTCACTACAAACTCACCACCCCTCTGGTGCATCCTCCCACTCTCTGTTCTCTTACCTGTTGAGTTTCATTTTAGGATTAAAATAGGAATCTGTTTTCTGAGGTGTGGAGTAGTTGGGAAGAACCTGCACATCGGTGGCTGACTCTTTCAGCACTTCATGAGAAGACTTGGGAGCAGGAACTAAAAGAAAGTAATTGTTAGGGAAGGAAAGAGTGACAATTGAAATTAACATTAGCGCATCTGACAAATTAAATTGAAAATCTGCTCCCATATAGCAAGAAGTCTGGGTTATGCCAACTAGCACATGGATCTGTTAACAAGTATGTGGGTGGAAAAAAAGCAAGCAACCATTTATCTTCTAGTTCTAAGAGTGGCAGATAAGGATCAAGCTCTACCACAATTTTCTTCCCATGAAACATCAGATTTGTTTCTCAGTTGGGCTCCTAGGTATCCACTCAAATTTAAGAAAGCAAGCCCCTGAGCCTGAGGCTTAGCAGATTTGTTTTGCATGTTCAAACATAATACATTGCTAATTAATTAAAACCCTATTAACATAGTCCTGAATGTGTATCAATGAACTGCAAAAATCCCTCAAAATCCTTGATCTAATCTCCGTAAGTTATCAAACAGCTTCATGAAATGTGTATAGACAGCACACGCATAGGGACAATTTCAGCACTTAAGCTTTATATAAAATAGTCTGCGGCAAAACAAGCTTTCTGATTTGACAGCTGTAAACACATGCTGTCATTCCTCTGAGCAGTTATTCCCAGTCTACCAGTAGCAAAATTTACCCAGGAATGACCAGGAAAAATTTGTTAGCTATCAACTAGATACCTTTCAGGGCTCAGCCTGCCTATCTCTCAGTGCTTTCAAATACACAGACTTCGTATCTGTGAACTGCTCTACCATGTGCTCCACGTTCATAGCCCCCAAGTGTTGCTGAAGCACCTACAAAGCATGGAATATCTGACCTCTGAATTTCTCCTCTCCCCATGAGGAAAAATAGTCACATGCATTTTGTTAAAAAGTGACAAATGGGCCATTCTTTACTAACAGCTCTGAAGGGAACCATACAGAGATTAATGTATTTCACAACACAAGCTCTATTTAAGTTAAAGGTATGGAATATGGTATGGATGGTACTACTATCGCTTCTCAGACACGCAAACTGATCCCCAGACACTAAACTACTAGTCCTAAACTGCATATTGGCAACAGAAAGAAGTGTGACCCTCATAGCTCCCAGTCTCATCTTTATTATATTATATTTAGATAAAACACATACATCTACACAGAGACAGAGAAAAAATCAGACCAATTTTCAACAGTAACAGTCTGGGCTGTCAAAAAAGCCTTAATTTACACACCAGCGCTAATCAATAATGTACTTTTTACTTGAAAGCTGTAGAGAACAGACAACTTGCAAAAACAAGATTTGGCATTCCAATTATGTAAATTGCTTCCAATCTAGTTTATACAAGTTTAGAAACAAAAGTCTAATTCTGGAGAAAGTCAGACAGGATTGTCATTTACCAAAGAACTACGGACAGCTCTGTCATGACTCTCCAAGACTGAAAAAAGTCATCTTGTTTTGTGATTCTATGCTGATACAGTTTAGATAAAAAGCAAAGCATTTTTATATTGCAGAGATTTACTCAAGACTGATTCACAAACACACACAGCCAAATACATAGGCATTAAATTCTCTATACAGATTTTGTTTCATGGATTCCATGTCCTCCATTCTTTTGGAGAGACAGAAGCCTACATTTACAACATTAAACTAATTGTGAATGGAATATTATTTATCAGAAAGAACAGAGTAGCTGGTCAATGCAGAGACTAAATCACAACACTGCTACACCTTTGAGGAAAAAAAAAATTCTGAAATATTAAGAGCAGATTTCTCATTAGTAAAGCTAAATCTGTTTCAGAATTTTTCTCATGTCTCTCATCCACATATCATAGTTATTCCATGTGCTAGATAGTATAAAAAGATTTAACGTTTTATAGAAGTAAGAACCTACCTGTAATAAACCTTGATTCAGTTTCTCCTTTATTCACATGACGATTAATGTGACCTATCATGTCAGTTCTTCGCGTGATAGTTGCCGAACAGATGATACAATGGTAATGGGCTCCCATCTTTGAAAATGTCTGTTAAATATAATAATGTGTAGTTTCAGAATACGTTACACGGTTAAAGTAGAACTATACCTGAACACAGGCATATGAAGAAGTCATCTGTTACCTCTAGCGCATACAAAATATTCTGAATCTACAGCCACAGAGACTGTAAATAATCATACCCGCAGAGCCAGCACAGCACAGCTATCCTGCCACAGCACCACAACCAATTAAACTCTGCCACTACTCCAAATACTCAGTGCACAGGGAAGGAACGGAGAAGCATCCATTGCCTGGCCTAATGAACCCTTCATCTCTTCCACACAAAGCTGCTGTTTACTCCAAACTGTGACACTGTTTTACATGATCTAGGCAGCTACCCACCAAAATAAGAGAGAGATACAACTACATTCAACTACCCAAGGGTTATATCTGATACTTATATTCTGGACCGATAAGCTTTTGTATCCCACACTGGATAGCAAGACATATTTTGAGACCCATTTCCCCCACTTTGTAGGGTAACAAATATTTCTGCGATTCAGCATTTTACCTGGTCTCCAACGAGGTTTGGTTTTACTGGACGACAAGGTAAGTGGCAGATGCACATTCTGTACCCTGGAAAACAAATTCTTGTCACATCACAGTACAGTAAGTAAACAGAATGCGTATGTCCTATACCACAAACTCTGATGCAAAATGTTCTTTATTTTTAGGGCATGATCTCATTTAAGATTCCCAAATATTGCCACAAGACAGCAACAAGAGAACATTACCAATTATATGATAAACTCACCTTCCACACAGAGAAATTTATCAGCTAATTATACATTCTCTGTCATGACTCTCCAAGACTGAAAAAAGTCATCTTGTTTTGTGATTCTATGCTGATACAGTTTAGATAAAAAGCAAAGCATTTTTATATTGCAGAGATTTACTCAAGACTGATTCACAAACACACACAGCCAAATACATAGGCATTAAATTCTCTATACAGATTTTGTTTCATGGATTCCATGTCCTCCATTCTTTTGGAGAGACAGAAGCCTACATTTACAACATTAAACTAATTGTGAATGGAATATTATTTATCAGAAAGAACAGAGTAGCTGGTCAATGCAGAGACTAAATCACAACACTGCTACACCTTTGAGGAAAAAAAAAATTCTGAAATATTAAGAGCAGATTTCTCATTAGTAAAGCTAAATCTGTTTCAGAATTTTTCTCATGTCTCTCATCCACATATCATAGTTATTCCATGTGCTAGATAGTATAAAAAGATTTAACGTTTTATAGAAGTAAGAACCTACCTGTAATAAACCTTGATTCAGTTTCTCCTTTATTCACATGACGATTAATGTGACCTATCATGTCAGTTCTTCGCGTGATAGTTGCCGAACAGATGATACAATGGTAATGGGCTCCCATCTTTGAAAATGTCTGTTAAATATAATAATGTGTAGTTTCAGAATACGTTACACGGTTAAAGTAGAACTATACCTGAACACAGGCATATGAAGAAGTCATCTGTTACCTCTAGCGCATACAAAATATTCTGAATCTACAGCCACAGAGACTGTAAATAATCATACCCGCAGAGCCAGCACAGCACAGCTATCCTGCCACAGCACCACAACCAATTAAACTCTGCCACTACTCCAAATACTCAGTGCACAGGGAAGGAACGGAGAAGCATCCATTGCCTGGCCTAATGAACCCTTCATCTCTTCCACACAAAGCTGCTGTTTACTCCAAACTGTGACACTGTTTTACATGATCTAGGCAGCTACCCACCAAAATAAGAGAGAGATACAACTACATTCAACTACCCAAGGGTTATATCTGATACTTATATTCTGGACCGATAAGCTTTTGTATCCCACACTGGATAGCAAGACATATTTTGAGACCCATTTCCCCCACTTTGTAGGGTAACAAATATTTCTGCGATTCAGCATTTTACCTGGTCTCCAACGAGGTTTGGTTTTACTGGACGACAAGGTAAGTGGCAGATGCACATTCTGTACCCTGGAAAACAAATTCTTGTCACATCACAGTACAGTAAGTAAACAGAATGCGTATGTCCTATACCACAAACTCTGATGCAAAATGTTCTTTATTTTTAGGGCATGATCTCATTTAAGATTCCCAAATATTGCCACAAGACAGCAACAAGAGAACATTACCAATTATATGATAAACTCACCTTCCACACAGAGAAATTTATCAGCTAATTATACATTATAAATTTTTAAAATAAAAAAAAAATTACGTACAGGCAATTCATTTTAATAAGTCTGTTCGCATCCTACAAAGCTGCAGCAAGTCTTCAGGCTACGTGGTATATAACTTTCAAAAGTACCTGTGAGTATTTCACAAAAGTATTGTTACCTGGCTAAAAAACTTGTGTGAATACTCCTAAAAAAAATATGTTCCACAGTTTAAAAAAAAACCAAAAAGCAAACCCAACAAAAAAGACATCTGCTAGTGCACGCAAAAACAGAACTCTAGTCAGATAATTTTTAATTTAACTTTAATCTTGTCCATCTTCTGATTAGTAATTTTATTTCCCACAAACTCACACGCCTAGTTCTTTAAAAACACATACTGCTTACTTTCTTTTCCTTCCTAAACTTCCTGTAGGGATTTTAATGCATCTTACAAGCAGATCAGAGTTTGTTAAAAAACAGGTAAGGCTACTAAATACTAATAGTAAATAAATACTTTAAGTATTTATCTGAAACCATGGAATCTTTATGATGAGCCAAAAATGACCACGTGTGTGTCTGATTATTAACAATATAACATAAACTTTTATTAAAGTAATTTTCATTATATACATATTTTAAGTTTTATAGTAATTTTCATGACATGCCAAGCAATTGTTGTTTTTTTAAAACGGGAAAATGCACACTGTAACTATTTTGGCACGTAGAACAATACAGAGCTATTTTATGTTTACATTTTACATCCCAGGTCAAAATTCATTATGTCAAAATATGGTTCTAATTCAGAGCTAGTAACAAGATGCTTAAGTCAAGAGGAATTTAAAAAGATGAAACACAGAACAATGTCCTACATGTTCACAATTTCTTCTAGTATTTACTATTCAAATATGATTGCCATTACCTTCAAATTCAACAGAAACTTTCCAGTGCAAATTCTGAAGGTGACGATGGAGCTTATGACTATAGCAAGCTTTGAATTTCTCCTCAGGACACAATGGACAAGGCTTCTTTTCATCTGAAAATACAAATATACAAAAAGTATGAGAAATAAATGAAATGCAGTTACCACTCATATTAAGAGAGATGCATGCTAAGAGAAAAAAGAATGAAGGTACTATCAATGGGAGTTAAAGATAAATTCCCCAGGGTATATTCTATTTCAGGCACACACAAACTTCAAATTTATGGATTGCCTCTTTCTACTCCATAGAATATAGACAAGAACCACTGTTACTTTAAAGATCATTAACTGCTATGACCTTTAGTTTTTGTTTTCTAGTATTTTTCTACTCCAGCAACATGAGGCTCATGCAACATCTGAAGAGTACTGCAGAATAACAGAATTTTATAGATGAAGTCTAGAGACTTGCAATGTTTCAAAAAAAAAAAAAAAAAACCAAAACAAACCAACAACTGACGAGGTTAGAACAAGAATTTGTCTTTCCTCTTCCTGAATGTTCTAGATAAAACAAGCACCTGGTGTGTTTTTAAGCCGCAAAAAAGATAATGTACTCTATGTTAAAATAATTTTTCTTCTTGGAATCTTGCATAAGGGACAAAAAAGCAAAGGCAAGCTTATCTGACATCAAAGGTGTTGAAGCACTTGAAGTACTAACCTAACTAAAAACTAGCTATTGGGAGACATATGTTGTAGAGCTGTACATAGGACTTATGTATCAGAGCATGCATACGGCTGCTGCTGGGTCTTCAGACTGCTGAATGTCAACCAACCTCTCACGCAGAATTTAGCAGAAGGGCTTCTATGTGTTAGAATAGTACAGGATGAATACTGAAACATGCCACACAACATGGGCATCTATAATAATAATTACTTATCTTACACTTGCACAACAGTAAAATTCCTTTTTTATGACTTTTTTTTATGAGTGGATTACTATGTCCACACAGAGTCCCATGCCACTGAAGCCAACAGAGGCAGCCTACAGCTCACCAAATAAATCACCACTGTTCTCTAATGTTGATCAGCCTCTTTTATTGACTTACGATTTACTGAGTATCAAATACACGAGGCAATGGTAATAAATACAAGTCATTCCATTAACACACATGGCAGAAGAATGCTACATCCATGGCAGAAGAAAAAAAATTACCATTGAGAATAGGCAAGGGAATAATAAGTTTCTTATCACTACCATGGATTTACATATAACTCGGCTCAGCAACAGCTACAAGTACCAGACATATGAGATACTTATGATCTATCTCCTCATTAAAAATGGAACAAACTCTCTATAGAAGTTTTTGGCATATTTGTTAGTAAAATTAAACAGACATGGAGGTAGGCTATTATTTCCATCAGTGGCCACTCTAAAAGATGATTAAGGCGCAAGAGTCGTATGATGCAGAGCCTATGTGGACCCTGATGTTTTTCTTGATTTGTGAATAAAAACTAGTTTCAATTGCAAGGGCTGCCACTACTAGCACTAAATACATACATGTAATCAGAGAAAAACTAGAAGTTGTAATAAAAACACTTTGCAGTCTTAAAGATATCCTCCAATATATATTTGCATCAGAAATTAATACAGAGTGGGGAAAAAAAAATCCAAAACAGAATACATATTTATTTAAACTGATATTTAAACACTGCAAAGACAATAATTAGCTTCCCTGTTATGGTGGCACTTGAAGTAAAATAAAAATGAGACTAAGCTGCTGATGTATAGCTAGAATTAACATTTTGCTGATCCATGCACACTGCCAATATTAGAAATGCTACAATGCAGAGGAAAAGATGGAAAGGAATCATTAAGGCCTTAAATTTACTGAAGGGAGTACAACATTCTATAAGCAAGGGAACAAATCATAAAGCTATTTTTTATTAAACCCCGAGTCTTCAAGCATTTTTTTTATACATATAATGTGTATATATATGTGTGTGTATATATATATGTAGTGTGTTAAAAATAAAAACTAAGAAAAATGTAAATACCTGTAACATGAAGATCTGTGTTCTGGGATACTGCCATGGTAAACTCACCTTCTTTCAGGTCAGCTAGTTTCTCTAGATCAGCAAGATGTCTTTGAATTGAAATATGTTTCTCTAAAAAGCAGAGTTAAACATTCTTAGTTAAAAAATTATTTTTAGTTTACTGCTATTTTTCTATGCATCATTTCAAAGCTAACACTATTAGAGAATGACTATAGTACCAATTGGAATACTTGTTTGTATCCTTTAACTTCCATGGTGGAAGGAATGACTGCAAAATTAATCCCCAGCATGGTTCTTTAATAAGATCTATATATTTCCATATATTTCTACTTGCTTTTTAATGCTGACACACATCAAATTCCTCAAATTGGAAAGACCTTCACTTGAAAAAACAAGCTGAAAAGATCAAGTCACATTCCATTTACTCCCGATTTCACTGCTTGGCATCATCAGTGAATGTGAATCATGCACAAAGCAGTATAAAAACATCCTACGAACTGCCTGGCAAAACTAAAATATCAGCTAGAAGTGGACCAATAAGTAAGTAACAATTATTCACTGTATAGCCAGGATACATTAAATTCTGCCACTCCACTCCTTCCCTTAGGAGGCTGTTTAACCTTTAAATTTACCTCCTGATTTTTAAACTTATCAGTCAATGGGAACAGTGGAGAATTTGCTAAAAACAAGAGAATTACCTTATCCAATAAATCAGCTTTATTGGTTTCAGTACACAGAACATCCCAATTTACAGTAATACTGATTCTGTAGTGATTTTAAACTTTTATGATGTTTTTACAAGATTAGTCTTCAGGTTTTCTTATGTGAAACAAAGATAGCAATTGATCAATGTACTCAAGATACAGAGGTGACTATTAAAGCTAAGGTTAAAAGCAATTCCTAGCTTTTAATTTCTGCACTTAGATACAATAGATTTTCTCTGCTCTCTGTGGTGCTTTTAGCATCAGAGCCTGATGTAGATCATACCTCATCTAACCTTGACTTCTGTCACTGTGTATATGCAAATTTCCGCAGTGATTTCTAGAACTGTTACTAAGGGGAAAACGACCTCTCGTTTGAAAGAGATTTCTAATGCCTTAGGAAAATATTTTATTCAGATGTATGGGAAAAAGTATCCATACCTATTGGATGTATAGAAAATGAGATTTCACACATTCCCTTTACCTTTCCTCCCCACTATTTCTACCTTTTCTCTCGTTTCTGCCAGCACACAACACAAATATTCTTAGAGTTTATTAGCAAACCTCTTGGATAATCAGATGATACATCCAAAATGTTGCTATCAGATTCCCTTGTGGATTCTTCCTCCGTTCCTTTTTCTTCAGTTTCCAATTCTGACTCAGTAACTTTCACATCCAGGTTGTTCCTTTTCACTTTTCCAGAGACAACCACACCATCTTAACAAAATCAAAACAAACAAAAAAACAGTAAAAGTGTTGTTGATATAACTGAATTATATACAAATACATTCATTTATTTCCAATAATTTGGTGTTAACAGGCAAAAATTACTACAAGTGTGAAGGAGAAAAAAAAACCCAACAGTATGTTGAAGAATGAAGAGTTTAATTATCCCTCATCCTTGGAGACCACTGTGAAATAATGCCATCCTGGACAGATGAAACTACTTGCCCATCTGTATCATCCGATGTTTAATGTTAACAAAATAATATTTACATGTTATTTTCTGGCAAAATAACATGTAAATGCAGTGCTAGCAAGACAAAGCAGGCAAGGAGGAGGTCCAAATACTCAGAACAATATACTAGCGGCTAAGAAAATTTGAAAACAGAAGTTTACAACTCTCTATCTGAAAAAAGGAGGGGAGTAAGGAAGGAATTTGCTATCATCAGGGGCCATGATGAGGGTTAAGTGCTGGTGCCATCAGCATTTGCAAATGAATGACTTCTCCGGGGTAGAGCAGAGATGGGCCTACTGAAGAATTTCAAAAGCACTTAAGAGGCTGAGTGACTGGGCAATAAAATGACAAAAAATAGTCAAGTGTTGGACTTGGGGGAAAAAACTAATTTTGATTTCACGTATGAATGGATGGACTTTCAGCTGAGCATCACCACTCAGGACTACCACCTCGGGATTTTAAAATACAGTTTTGACGAAAGGAGGAGGTATAAATCCTCAGAAGCAGTGGGTCCCTCTCCCCACCAACTGACATCAGGAAGTACTAGAAAGGATGAAGAAAGCCCCGCTCAGCCTGCATATTGAACGGTATTGCCTCTGATCCCCCAAGCTTCAAAGGGACAGGTAGAACTAGGAAAGTTTCAAAACAGGGTGACAAGAAATAACAAAGCTACGGCATCGCTTCTTAGCTACTGAGAAGCAAAAAAGCAGGCTATGACTTTTCAGCCTGGATACGACAGATGTCTGTAAGATCATGAGACGCAGAGAGAGCACAGAAGTCAACCACTCACTGTCTATTCCAGCACAAAAACTGGTATGTACCACATGGCCTACCAGCTGGAAATTCAGAGCAGAAGAACGTTCTCTACACGACCTACTGTTAATATTGTGGTCCTCCGTGCCACAGGCTACTGCAGATGCTGCAAGTCTACAAGCGCCAAAGTGAGAATTTTATGGAAGATAAATCCACTAAGGGATTTTAAATATGAAAACACGACCTTTGGCTCAAGAAAATAGGGAGTAACAAACTGTTTGCGTGAAGGTATTTCTGGAGGATGCATTAATGTATGGTTGCTCTGTTCTGCTAGTCTTCTCTAGCCATCTACTCCTGGCCACTACTGAAGACAGAATAAGGGCTGAAAGGGTCTTATAGCAGTTCTTACGATTCCCCAGGGGTTTTTTGTTTGTTTGCTTTTAAACACTGCAGTTGGATACAAATCTTTGCTATTATAAAAAAAGAGAGGAAATGGAAGGAATACCTCAAGACAGGGGTTACAGAAACTGTTTAGAAAGACAGAAGCACAGAGTAAAATTATTCTACCTACCTTAAAATATATCAAGACTAGCATTGCTGCTCAGAGAGCGTTGCTGTATTTCTCACAGATCTTTTTTAAGCTGACAACTCACCTGAGGCAGACTTGTATTTCCTGCCTACTTCTCAATTAAAAAGTTGCAAGATGCCTGGTGATAGTTTCTACACACTTTATTAACAGAAAGACAGAAAGAAAATGAAGAAGTAAAAAGATTTTTGGTAAGAAATCCATGAGAAGAACAATGATTGATTGTTCTACATGTGCTGGAAGAAAAACTGATAACACTGTTACAAAAATGTAGAGAGCATAGCAGTGACTGAAGTCCACCAGAGTTGGACTGTCTGCATCTTCAGAGCAAGTGTATAGGTTAAAATGGTTGAAAAAGAGAGCATCCATATATGTACATATAGTTTGTATATACACCTACATGAAAAGAGCTAAACTTTCATACTAAATGATTAAGAAAAGCAGGCCGCTACAAGATTGCAGGATTTTTAAAATGCCCATCAGGAATCACTGATTATGCACAAACATAATAATGCTTCCAAGAGCCTAAATTATACTTTTTTTTTTAACCAGCAGAGTCAGTTCACTTCAACTGTAAGACTGCAGTAGCAAATGACTGGCATCAATGCCACATTTGGCGCGGCTAGAAAACTAGCACAACCAGTTTAAACATATTTGGCAGAAAATAGAGGAGAAAACGTAAGGGGCAGAGACGGCGTGGCACACATCGCATCCCCATCCCACCTCCAACGGGCCCTGGTTTGTAACGGGACCTTGCGGACCACGGTTTGAAACAATAAAAGATCATCAACAACAAAAAAATATCATTAGATTTAAAGGAGAAAAGGGCGACGCAAGTCCTGGTTTCGCTGTTTCAAGCTCCCCGAGCACGGAGGGAGGCGCCGCGGCCACCGCCAAGGCTCAGCCCCCGCG
>NW_008795025.1:503937-537611 GCF_000699145.1 Aptenodytes forsteri | reverse complement strand
GGTGGGGGAGGCCGGCCGTCTTGGGCTCTGAAGGGCCCTGGAGGCTCACCCTGTATTTGCGTTTTCTTCACGCGTGGGGTTGCGGGCAGGAGGCTGTTTCCCCCTGTGCTCGTGGCGGAGGAGCAGCTCTTCCTCCAGTCACTTCAACCCGTCTATGTTGAAGGCTGTCTTAAAGAGCCGTGTGTTTACTTAGCCTTCGCTGCTTTATGGCCGAGCTACTTCTGTCGCTTATCTGTTTAGGTAGTTGACCTGTACTGTCGCCTCGAGAGCTTTGGGAGCTTCTGGTGAAGCTTTCTTACACCCCTCTTAAACCTCTCCTTGTTCGCGGCAGGCTCGCAGGACTAGTTTGTGTAGAGGGTGGTGTAGCTGTTGTGAGATGTCACGATATTACCCCCACCTCAGGGGAAGGGGAGGGGGAAGGGGGGGGGGAGGGGGGCCTAAGGCGAGAGTTATATAGTTGTAACTGCTTTAAAACTTGATGGTTGTATGACTAAATGTTAAAGGATGTTTGTCTCTATTAGTTTGGTATGTTTGCTGGTACAAAATACGTGTCTCTGGAGCAGATGGTAACTTAATTGCCATCCTTTTTTCTGTGAAGTTCTCCTAGTAGTGAGATGTGAATAATTAACCCTATTGAAATCTGCTGTGGTTCTGTAATGAGAAAACAAAAGAGTATTAGAGTATTTTTTTCTCTGTGTAGTTCAAATTTATTTTTTTAATACCAGCTGGAAATAAAAACTTGAAATAAATAATAATGACAACACTGTGTTTCTTAGGATTTGAAGATGTCTAAAAAGAAACCGAAGAAATTAACTGGAAAGGAAGACTGTTTGGATGGCCAGGATGACAAAGTAGGAACAGCTGTATTATTGCTATTATCAGTATTTTAATTCAAACCCCCACATTCAAGAGAAGAGCATGAATTATTTAGCAGTCTTATCTTCCTGGTTGAGGAAAGTTGAGCTTAAAACTATTACCAAAACCACTACTGTTTCCTGGATTGTTCTTTATCTTGGATCATATATCTTAATTTTCTGATTAATCACAAATTGTACTTTGCAGTGTTTTAGCAAGCAGCTCTGAAATATTTCCTCTTAACTACTGAGACATAAATCAATGACCAAAATCAGATGTAGATTCTTAGTATACTCCGGTACATATTTGTATCTAGTGAGTAAGCTTTCACTGAATCACTTGTAAAATGTAGGTGCTACAGGGGTGATAATCTTTCTTGTCATGCTTGTATGTAGAATGTTCCCATTCTTTCACTGTTTGTATACCCTTCTAAGAAGTTATTTCCTGCTGGTAATGTAATACGCATCCAATAAATCAGTAGTTTAATAAATCCATACTTAAGTTTGCTAGATTTTTTTTTTCCCTTGGATTTTGTAAAGTATATATAAAATAAGGGAGCTTTTAACTGTCTTGTCATAAATGTCTCAAAAAATGTTTGGAAGTATTTATAAATGAGCATGATATTATGGCCTTATAAACTGAGCTATACCTGTTAGAAACCTTTTGCTTGTGTAGCAAATGTAGTTCAAAGCCAAATATTTGTAACTTTTTCTCCTGAATTCCTTATTTTTATTCAAGTTGTCTTTTAACATAACTTATTCTAAGGCTTTTTTTTCTTCTATAATACAAAGGGTAAAAACTTGGCTTAAAACCTCAAACTATAGCTGTATTGGCATTGCTAATGCCTATACCAATTTGAACAATAGAGTTTTAACTGTTACATCACCTCAGTCTGTTTGAGACAGCATTAAATATTACTATATGCAGACATTGACCAGTGTAAACAACAGTGACAACCCAAAATATTAGTAGCAAAAAGATAAGGAAACCTCTGAATAGTAGCAAGTGTTTCTTCAGTGTGATCACAGTATGGATAAGAGGTATCTTCATGCAGATGAGAGTAAGCCATTTAAGTAGAATCATATTTAGGCATGATTGTGTGGGGGCTTTGGGTGTTTTTTGTGTGGTGTAAGCATGACCGCAGATTACAGAAAACTTTATGCCTGTTGGCTTTTAGCAGTTTGGCATATGATTCTGTAAGTATGAGTGAAAGGACATTTGTCACAGTATAAATTAGAACAGCTTTACACAGAGCTATCTGGAGGAGTTGGCACAGCTGCTTCTTGGTAACATGGCCTGGATAACACCAGGTGATAGGATAGCCATGTGATTGTAAGCAGAACACCTAAACCAGTCTGTTCTGAGAAGACACTTACCCAAACTGATAATGCTAAGAGGAAAGTAACAGTAAAGAAACATTGCTTAAGATGACCAAATTAAGTGAAAATCAGGGAATTATCAAGAGACTTTTGAGAAAAGAAGGAGCTAGGTTGAAAAGAAATACTAAAAACATCATGAAAACTCGTGGTTATAGGGGAATAGGCCTTGAAGAGAGAAAGTGGTAACTGAGCAGCAGTCAAACTAGGCTTGATACTGCCAGAGGTTGTCCCACCAGCATCACGACCTCCACCTACCCTCGTGGAGCACCTTCACTGCTGGACACTGTCAGTAGCCTGCATTCCAGCTGGTGGAGTGACAGTACAGGGGGGCCATCCCATAGGGTCCCATACCTTGGGTGTGTGTACGTGACCTCATGGGGGGCCTTTCTCACCAGTGCGTGAATTAGCAGATTGTAGGAAGTGGTATGGCTGCACACATGACTGGAGCACCCACGTCTTCAACAGCATGAGTGTGTGTGCCAAAGTGTATCATGTAGGTGTGTGAGATTTAAATTTCCTTAATTCATTGGGACTCCACTGGTTTCTGCAACCCTTTTATTTTTTTAATGAAGTGCTTTCTAATGTGGAAGTAAAATAGCTAAGGCCTCATAGGCTTTTGCAGGCCTCTCTAGTTAGGAAAACCTCTGCGGCAGTGACCTAATGGCCTCATGGAGTCAGCAAGACCCAGTTATTGAAGGAGTGAATTATTTGTAAAATGATGTACTGTCTGGAGCTTCATTATCTGAAGTAATCCATATGTTACCATTCTCTGTTGTAATTTCCTACATCTTGCTGTAGATTTGGGAAAACCAAGTCATGTAACCCAAAGGTCTATAAAAATTAAATGCCTTGTTGGGCAGAGTTTGTTATCGGTAGAGTCTGTCATTTTGCTGCTCTCTGTTCTCTCTGATAGCTGCAATAATAAACTGCTTTCTGTTCTGACCTGATCAAAGTCGCCTTCTAGTTATTCCACAACATGAATGCGACGCAGCTTGCAATATATATATGCCAAGCAGTGATATAACTGCTTTCTAAACAAGGACTGTTCAAGTCCTTTGTTTGGGGACTATCTATGCTCTTAACCAGGCCTATGTCATTGCAGTTTCATACTGTTCCACCTAATTAGTAAATCTGATGAGAATTAGTAACACCTCTTCTGCACAAAAACCTCCCATAGAAATATTCTCTCTTTGCCCTTACCTAGGGGGTAGTTGGAAGCAGTCTTCAGGTAACTTTCTTTTCCCTAAGAATTTTTATGAATATACAAAAATATGTATTTTACATATTTTTACATATATACATATATGTATTTTTACATATATACATACTGATATACTTGTATATGAAACATGTGAATCCTAAATGTGTTTAATTAGTTGAGCTTTCTCTATTTATAACCCAGGACTGTGTGCCACATCCAGTTCTTCCCCTTGTGTTGTCCTTAAATATAACAAAATCTAAACACTAAATTATAGCAAGGTATGTGGCTGCCTTTTTTCAAGGTTAACTTATTCAAAATCATAGTGAATCTAGTATGAAATAATAGCTTGTTCCATCTTATGAAGATTTTTTTTAACTGCAGTTTCCTCTATAAGCCCTGACACAAGATCTTATAACCGTACTATGAAAGGAGAGACAGAATTTCAGAGGTAAATTCTTGCTCTGTCATTAAATGGAACTACTTAAAAATAAAAACAATCACAGACTTTTTTTAATACTGAACTTAAGAATTTTGTTTGACTTGTTCGCAAAATAAAATACGGTATTTTAACTAATGAAGTGTTGGCATTCGAAGTTGGGTAGTTTGAGATAGTTGAGAAGACAGGGTTCAGAATTTTTTTGTAACTCTAATGTATGCTACTACACTTCAAATAAGGTAGGAATTATATCCTTCCAACACTGCTATCATAAAAAGATCAATTTTTTTTGTCTTGAGCGCTACCTTGTCGGGCTGTATTGCATATTACACGTTTCGTTAGCAAAAGAAGGCTCCAGTGAAGTCTGGAGGTTAGTTCTGCAGTGAACTTAGTACCCTTAATAGATTCCTGTAGTCCTGAAATCATTGATTTCTCCTGATGTTTGAAGTAATTGATTTCAAGGCAAAGAAAGCAATCTTTCACCTTGAGTGTAGCAAATGTAAACAGTATTTGAAAACTACTTCATATAAAGTGAGAATGTTCTCATGAATCCTGAGATGGAAAAGCTTTGGATTGTTTCTTAATCATGGCAAAATCTTGTTGCAATTTTTCTGTTAGACTGGAGTTGTAAGTCGTAGGGTATTTAGCTGCATGTATACATGCTATTAAGCACCGTTTGTTAGTACAGTATGATATAACCATAAAACAGTAACTATGTTCATGCCAAAACTCTGTCCAGTCCAGTACCCCATCCCTGACAGTGGCCAGTAAGGGCTTGCATAGGAAGGAATATGTGAAACAAGACAAGTAGAAAATTATTTTTCCTGTTGTACACCCTTCCAGCTTCTAAGAACCAGTTAGGGGTCTCCTAAGTCAGAAGTTGGATGCCAATCAGTGCATTTAAGTTACCTGTCCTACACGAGTTTGTCAAATGGCCTTTACCTCCCCAACATTTTTGACAACACTGTTATAGAGTAGGGTAGAAACTTTCTTTGGCTATTTTAAACATAGCGTATGATAAATTTATTGAGTATTTTCTCTGCTCTTATAAGAAAGTTTCCTATTCGGTTTTCATATAATTCATGATTTCTGTAGAATGTTACTATATTCCCATCAATCATTCCTTTTCCAAGTTCTCCAATCTGTTTATCTTGCACTGTTTGAAAGCTGTGCGGTGTTTGGCACTGTGCGACCAAGGTGAATTGCTGCACACTCAAATTTTAGGGTGACACAACTCATATATCGTTAAACTGCTGTTAAAACTTACCTGTGTGATAAGATGAAACTCGACTTTGTAGGGTATCTCTCAAACCAATAGATAGTGAATACAGAAAAAGCTTTTTCTCAATTTTGTAAGCTAAAATAACTGTACAGCTAGGAAAAATGTAAATACTAAAAATGCTGTATCAAACTATTTTAAAGGACGGATGTTGCTGCAAGTTCATGTTTAAGAACATACCAAACTGGTACTCATAAATACTTATCTGTAACTGCTTAAATCAAGTGCAGGCTTTTTTTTTTTTTTTTGTGCTTTTACATTAACTGAGCTAGATTACATTACATTACTTTTTTCATAATGTTTCTATTTATTCAAAATAGAGAAAGATGGGCAAGAGAAGAAGCGAGAACAAAGTTCTAATATTTCTCATGGCGCTGATGGAAGATCCCAAGGAAAATCTCCAAATAGAAGCAAAACCACAGACAATTCTTTAATCCAAACTGAAAAGCAAAAAAGAATAGTTATCCAATTTAAAGCCAAAGAAATTAAACATGGAAAAAGTACACGCACTCCTGATGTAGTGACTACTAGCAGGGAAAGTTATAACAAAAGTTGTTTTGATGGAACAGAAGGAAAAAGACTCTGGCACAGCTTTGCAGTTCAGAGGGAGAAGGCATTGAAGAAAAAGACAGAGAAAGTTGAACTCTGCAAACTAAAGTTAAAAGCGGAACAAACTATGTTGGAAAAATTTAAGTCATCTGTGTGCGATTCACATGTACCACATAAAAAGGCAGATGGATCAAAAAAACGGAGTGAAGATGTCAGAATTCCAAAAAAGCCGTCTGATACCTCTACAGGGACTGTGCATGGTGATAGACCTTTCACTAAGAAGACAAATATGTTATCTAGGACTTGGGAAGAAGAGTACGAAGAAGAATATAAGGAGTTTTCTAAGAAAAAACGGCATGTGAATAAACATACACCATTACACTATTTAACTGAAACACCGCAACAATGGGACTCTTGTAAACAGAAAAAAAAGGATGCTGATTCTGATAAAGCTACTGGTAATTCAGGGGCTGAAGAAAGGGACTTTGAAGCCACAGCATTATGTTTTAAGCAGGTAATGAGAACTCAGTTCTTTGTATTATGCAGGTAGATGTTTCGGGCTAGTTTCTGAGTGGCAGGCAGTTTTTATATAAGCAGACTATCTTCTTACAGATTTCAAATAGGATTTCATAGCTAACTAGATGGATTTTTCTGATCCCAATGTAAACCATGTTAAAATGCTTCTCTGCTCTGCTAAATGGTTAAACAAACTAGAAGAACAAAGGTCTTGAGTATCAGGACTGTGTCTGCACATATGCTTTCATAGCTTTACTTTGCTGCTGGGGGTGTGGGATACTTCAATTTAGGTGTAAGTCAACAGAAGTTTTTTTTGAGCTGACGTGGTTTTATCATTTTTGAATGAATAAACTAAACCAATGAAAACTTGCCTGCCAAAACAGGTTGCTCGTTGCTGGCAAAGCGATGCCAGGAGAACTTGTTGTAGATCTAGGACTAAATTTGTACGTTTCCTGCAGAACTTCACGTTTGGCTGTGATCGTTTTTTTCTAAGTTCTAGCTTGTGTTTGGCTCTGCGCCTCAACTTATCTTCAGCGTGGTTACTTCTTTGTTGATGTTCTCGTTAACATGCCTAGCAACATGATTTCAGTTCATGTTACGGTAGCACGATCATTTTGTGAGTATGCAAAGATAGTAATTACATACAGAACCAAAGAATCATTGAGGTTGGAAGGCACCTCTAGAGATCATCTAGTCCAGCCCCCTTGCTCAAGCAGGGTCAGCTAGAGCAGGTTGCCCAGGACTGTGTCCAGTCAGGTTTTGAATACCTCTAAGGATGGAGACTCCACAACCTCTCTGGGCAGCCTGTTAAGCACCTTCACTGTAAAAAAGTGGGGGATTTTTATGTTCAGATGGAATTTGCTGTGTTTCAGTTTGTGCCCATTGCCTCTTGTCCTGGCACTGGGCACTGCAAAGAGTCTGGTTCCATCTTCTTTACACCTTCCCATAAGATATTTATAAACATTGATAAGATTCCCCCTTCTCTTCTCCAGGCCAAACAGTCCCAGCTCTTTCAGCCTGTTGTATGACATGCCCCAGTCCTTTAATCATCTTAGTGACCCTTTGCTCAATTCACTCCATTAAATTCATGTCTGTCTTGAACTGGGAAGCCCAGAGCAAGAATAACATAGTCACAAACCCACAAGAAATTGGAAAAATAGGCTTACTGTGTAAACCACTATATTTATTTTAAAAGAAAGCCATCCTTTTAAGCCCTTTTGAAATGATACTGTAGATGCTTTGTCATGGATATTCAAAATATGTTTTATGTTACCTATTCAATTCACTTGGGAATATTCGGTGTTCTCTAAAGAGCACTCTAAAAGGCTGATGCATGTTCTACTTCTGTTCCTACTTGTTTCTAGAATTCTGAGGTCCCATGCACGTCTGACTCCTACCAAGAAGGTGAGGGCATAAAGTCTGTCCAAAAGGTTAGTGATGTACTTGTTTAACACTAGAGAGCTGTGTTCCGAAATTCTTGATATGGGGATTACTTGTTCCTCAGTCTTCCTTGATATTTTATGTTGTTGGTATCATTTTTCTTAATTCTTCCTACAGAGCTTTGAAGTCTTTCCACCCCTTCAAGACAGTCAGAACCCAGAAGCAGACCAAGAGGTTAGTAATGCTTTAATTTAACATTTCTAAGATGTATGAAAAACTCATGGCACTGAGGTTGTGTAGCTGGACAATTCCGTGACCGTTCCTAGTATTTTGCATTCTTGGCTTATGATCTACACTTCAAAAAATGTGGAGCATTTTTTTCAAATACTAAACAAACTTGCTAAAAGTACTGCTAATCAGGAACTTTCTGAGATAGAAAGATTGCCTTTCTGTTATTCTCTGCAACGTAGGGGGCCTTCATAGTTGCTTACATACTCTAGCTATCTCATTTTCCATCCTCTAACTTTCAAGTTGGAAAAGAGACTTTTTTTTTTTAAGAAACACCTGTGAGGAAACGTACAGTCTATGTAGCGAAAAATGGAACAAAGTTTTTGGGTACCAGCTAGAGAGGTCATAAACCAAATCTTCCTTCCTGGCTGTATTTTGGACGTCTTTTGTGGACTTCTTATAGTGGAGGATGTGCAGTAGGTTCTCATGGCTTTACATTTGCTGTACCAACTTAAAATTTTTCATGCTTTGTTTTTAGTCAGTTTTAACACAACAGCGTTAATGCAAAAGTATCTTTTTTGGGAACAATTCATAAGTGATTGCTTACAATTGGTTTCATACATGCACATTTTTTTCCATTGTAGATGCAGATAGTTGAAGATTTGCATGTTGCTCGTGTTCAAAAGAGGATGGCGCTGTCTGTAGTACAGACTTGTGGAGAACTTACAAGTATGGAAATAGATCTTCCAGAACAGGATTTGAATATTTCTGCTGGTATGTCATGATTTGATGTTCTTTGGTATCTACTTGCAACTAGTTATTACAGTCGGTTAATGGTCTGAGTAGAGAGTACACAACTGATTTACTGTTTGGGGTTTTTTTGTTTTGTTTTTTTTCTTCTTTTTTTTCCCCCAGAGGCTTTTACTTCTGGTCTGAACATATTAGTGGTGATTGACACAAATATAATGATTAGTCACCTTGAGTTTGTCAGATCCCTGAAATCTGAGGATATACCAGGTATGTGAATACATGGTGATCAATAAGACATTTTAAGAAAAAACAGATTTTGTAAGAACTTCAGGCTACGTGAAGAAAAACAAACCTGGGCTCCTTAAAAAGGCAGCAGGTTTCATATAGAGGCGAAAGGCTCACACTTAAGAGGCTGGTTCTATGAACCCAAATAGTCTGCCTCTTAAGGAAAGTTCAGCTATGAAAGTAGAACCTACTATGCTTATACCTACATACCTATAGAGAATCATGGTCGACATTCCCAGGAACGTGCATGAGTTCTTAGAGGTAAATTACCTATTGTAAGAACATACTTTTAAGCATTTAATCCATTACTAGTGGTAATAATGTTTTCTACTCTCTTTTTAGCAGGTTTTTTTTTTCTAGAAATCTAAAAACATTTACAATCTGATAAGTAGTCAGTCAGTGCTTTATTTCTGTCTTGGTAAAGGTCACAGAATTTGTGAGATGTGTGAGCAATTTCTCAGGAATTCAGATTGCAGACCTTGGCTTTAATGTTTGGCTTTAATATGTTGTGAAGCTTTTAGTGGTTTAATGTTAGCAGGATTAGGATTGTGCGTGTCAGTTGTTGGTAGACATATTTGGAATCTATCAGAATACTTAGGGTGCTTTGCTTTCAGCTAACGAATACACTTATTCCAGCCACCTGGAAAATAACTTTGATGAGGGCCTGAGCAATTTTCAAGAGTGTGTCAGACTGTATTTCTCTTTCCCATATTAGGAATGGTGTTGCATTGTGTACACTGGAATGCCTTTTTTAGAATATTGCAGCTTCCAGTTTCTGGTCCTGCACCAGACCCATTATGCAAAAGGTTCAGAAGGCTGCTGATTACTAACCTGTTTATTACAAAGAAGATGGATATTAATGTATTTTTTCAAAATTGTATTCTTATAATGTGAATGGGAAAGAAAACAGTTGAAGTATTTGTTGTGGGTGGGAACAGTCATTAAATTTCTGATTTATCATGTATTTCATATTTAATAGTTTTAAAGTTCAAACCATACTTACATACAAATAAAACCATGGTCCAATACCCATACTTCCTGTTCCTTGCTTAGGAATGCTGGCTGGCAATTAGCACAAACCATTGCTCCTTTTATTTGACGATTGTTTTTGCACAGTGACTGTGGTGGTCATTCAGGTATTTTCAGCCTGTTCTTTCAGCTGCTGTCACCTTGCTTTAACATCTTACAGTGAGTATGTGATAGGATGTTAATTGCCGCAAATGTATTTTACAACATCACTGCACACTGTTGTCAAAGTATTTTAAAATTGTCTAATTAAAAGATTAAAATTGTTTATTCCTTTTTTTTGCTTGATTTTTACTTGTGACCAATGTAGTGCCAGTTTGAGGTTAGGTTAGAAAGAGGGAACTTGGCCTTTTTCAGTTGTTCATTTTTTAATGCTAGATACTCTTGAACACAGAATATGAAAACTACTGGTAAAAAAGATAAGTGTGAACTTACATAAATATGATGTTTGAATTAAAAGTTAACTGTAGTACTTTGCGCGGCTCTTCAAAATGTCTTTGTTTTCTGGTTGTGGTTTGGTTTTTTTTTTTCCTTTTAGGGGTTAGCAGACTTGCATTAATAATTCCCTGGGTCGTTCTACAAGAGTTGGACAACTTGAAGAAGGGGAAAATGTTGCAGCATGTTCGGGACAAAGCTATCCCCGCAGTCCAGTTCATCTACATGTGTCTCAAAAACCAAGATTCAAAATTGTGGGGGCAATCCATGCAGCTTGCTTCTCAAAAAATATGTAATATATGTGCAATTAATTTGTTTTGGGTACTTAATCCTTGCAGTTCACCTAGTGTGAACCTTAGCATTAAATTTTGAGTTTAATACAGTCTTCACGCTGCAGTTTGCTAATTAAAATTACCTAATAGCTTACAGCAGCCTTCAGAGCATATCCAAGGCTATAGTATGCAAATACCTTATTCAAATTAGTGCTTTGTTTGCTATTGTTTTATCAATTGTTTCTCGCTTTTAGCTACATCTCTTTGTAAGTGGGGGATTACTTAATGAAAATTCATCTAGTTACTTTTACCTATGAGCTAAATATATGTTGTGTGCTTTTGCTTTTGACTCGGTCGTCACAAAATCTAACATACTCAAATTTACGTGTGGTTCACTTGATGTTTTCTGGCAAAACCATAACATTTTTGAGTGGAGTTGTACCTAAGAATTCAAAGCTCAGATTTGTGTTTAGATTACTCTTCTCTGTCCTTGTTTGGGGAGTATTAAATTTAAAAACAGTACCGTGACTACACTGAAGTATTTCTTATGTTGAGTTACTTCTGAACACGTCAGCACTGTCTTAACTAAATTTGCAGATGGCCTGAGTGACGAGAACAATGATGATCGTGTTTTACAATGTTGTCTGCAGTATCAGAACCTCTTTCCTCAAGCTGTTGTAATACTCTGCACGTGAGTTCCTGTGTGGTTTTAGGTCTCTTATGAGGTGTAAGCTAGTCTCAAGCCAAATACACTATTTTCAAATCATATCTTAAAATGAAGAGCTGTTTCTGAAGTAAGCTTTTTGAAGAGCAATCACCCTCCTAAAACCTAGAGTAGAAGGATATAATAAAATACAAAGATTGTAGACTTAATCACCTTCATGTGCTTGAGGCCTGAAGTAGAATTAAGTTTACTCAATATTCAATTTTAAAACTTTTTAAAGCATAGATTTCTCAGATTTTATTCTGATTTCTCATAAAAAATATTACTGGAGTTACAAAATAGAAAAACAATTTGTATTAATGATTGAGATCCAGTTAGATACTTTGTTTCTGCTCACCTGCTCGGGAACAGTGAAAAACATTGTCAGGGATTAATCTTAGAGGGAAGATGGAGTTAGATTTGCCTCTGGTTTGGGGAGGATGATAGGCATTGAGGGTTAACCTTAGAAAGGGGGAAGATGGAGACAGGTTTGCCTCTGTTCTTGTTTTGTGAGGAGAACAGCTGACTTCTGAGTATTGACTCTCAATTTCATACAAGTCACATGAAGCTAGTTTTTAAAGGGCTAATATTCCTTGACAGGTACTGTAAACAGCTTGCTTTGGTCTTTGCTAGAACCATTTCCTGCATAGTTTCAGTAAGTGGGGTTAAGACACTAGGCATCAGTTGGTTTGTTTAAGTTGAGATGTGTGGATTGGGTTGCTGCTGAAAATAACTTTTTCAGTGGCAGTATTGGCAGGGCTATTGATAATGATTTTAGGTTTCTCTGAGTAAAGAACAAGAGGTGACTTCAGAAGTGCTTTTCATCTGAAAATCCCTTTATCCTTTATCAATATAAGCAATGGGAATTTTTGAGAAAGTACTAGGATCCAACTTTGTACTGCATCTTTATAGTCGTTCTGCTGGAGCAGTGTATACCTCAGGGTGGCATCTGGGACAATGATTTGACCAGTAGAACCGTAAAAAAGGGTGTCAAAAATGAGAATTTATTGTAGCAATCTAATAAGATATTACTGTCTTAGAATTATTGCCTTGTTTGCATTCTAAGATCATAGCAACTAGGCATCATTGCTGTAGTATTTATAGCTGTTTTTTTCTTAAAGCAAACCTAGAGCCTGAAACATTTTTCAGTATGTTTCTAATTTTTTCAGAATAGATGCTTTAGTTAATTTTCTGGTTTAATTTTTCAAACTGATTCTAATTGCTTGAGAAAGAAAACTTTGTATATAATGAAGCTTGCCAAATAAGCTTACAGAAGACAATTTTTTCAGTGTGTTGCTTTTATTACTTACTACTTACTATGACTAGTAATGTCAGTTTTATGTCAACAATTAATTCTCTTCTCCTAGGGATGATAAAAATTTATGTAGTAAAGCCATTGTGAGTGAGGTCAAGGCATTCTGCAAAGCTGATTTGGTTACTGCTCTACAGAATCTGAACATAAACAGGCACCAGAACTGTGTTGAGCTGCAACAGTCAAAATGTGGTAAGCTTGTTTAATGTGCACGTATACATATGCTGGTGTTTGAGACATCTAATAAGCAGTGTAGGAGAGGGAGAATAGTTTCTACTATAACTTCAGTTTTCATATACTTCGAATTCTTAGGAATGCTTTTTGTTTGGAGCAGATCTTTTGTTTTCAAAGGTAAATGGTTTTCTGAAAGTTTGAGACCTTTATTAAAACATCTGTTTCTCAGAGTTCTAGGAAATTCAAATGTGATGTATTTTTGTTTTATAGAAAAAAAAACACAGCATGAATTTACTGTGTTTATAGTCATTTAAAAGGTGTCCTGAACTTTTTAGGATTGAGAAGAGGTTTTTCCAGTTAAGCCAGTTTGGGTCCTATTCTTAGTAGTTGGAAAATTCAGTATGCTAAGATCACTCCTTACATTTTATGCTAATACCTTTACCTGCATCCCAAACAGTAGAACTTGATTCTTGAGTTGCCTGTTCGTTTTTCCAAAGATACAAATACAGCTTACAGTATTAAGAAGTGATCTTCTTATAATTGCTGATAACCCCACTGGCTGTCTATGATCTAAGTTATTTAAGGAAAAAAGAAATGTGGAGTAAGATCACAAATGAATAATGCTCTGGGGAAATTAATCCTCTTGGTTAGTAGCTTATAATTAAAAATACCCACAGTACAAGTGGGTATAACTAGAAATACTTGAAACCTAATTAGATGTAGCCCATCTGCTTTATAACATAAAGTGCAGTCTGTCTTTATGGGGACAAGTTATTTGTGTACTATCAACATAAATTAGATATAGAAACAGTTGCAATAAGTACCGTTTATTATCATTGGTTTGACAGATACAGAATTCGAGGAAACGGAAAGAGGTGATGCTAGTCTTACTGCGCAATTCCCAAATATACTTCCAGACCTTGAAAAGAACTTAGGAGAAGCTTTATCTTGTATTTTGGAGACTGAAATGAAAATTGCATTCGGAAACCTATGGATGGAGGTGGTTTCTTATGTCATCTTGCTTGATATTTCAAGTATTAAGAGGTTTAAATGTCTTTGGTATTTTAATGATATTAGTACCTTTGCTAAGCCAAACAGCTAAGTCATCTAGTTCACTAATGTAACAGTTCACTAACAGTGAACAGTTCAGTGTTCAGTTTTACTATTTCGTTTTATAACAAGTTTCTTCTATTTGACCAGTAATGACTGTGCAGTATTTTAACAGTTTTTTAATAATATGGTAACAGAGATGCTGGCTGTTCAGTGTGAATTTTCAGAACTCTTTTTATTAGTTGCATTAAATTTCTACTTCGGCTTTTCTAGTATGGTTAAAGCACTGCATTGTAAATGTCCTTCAAGAAATTATTCCATCACGTTTTATATAATATTGAGGCACGGTTGTTGCAGGCACTTCTTCCCCATCAAAACAGATGTTTTTAGATACCATGTGCATAAAATTGTTCACAGCTAAATTGGTTACAATGCAGATGCAGAATTACAGGGGCGTTAACAAGAACCTCCAAACACTCACGCTTTCAAAAGTATTGTTAACAGAAAATAAATACTCGTGTACAAGGCACTTTCAAATTATCCATGCTTTGGTTTAGATTCCATTTTATAGCTGGTAGGGTTTAGTTAGAAGTTTAAACTTATTGCAGATAAGCTTCTATGGCTTTCAAAAAAAAAAAATCATTTGCATGGAATGACTGTTGTTCCACAAGATAGAGCTTTGATTAGCTATTAAGCTTTTGGGCACTTCTGATTAACTTAGTTGATTTCTGTTAACATCTTTTCAAACTCTGCTTTCACTTGGTAGTAATAAATTTCGATTTTATTGCCATATGCGTATATTACTTCTTGTATATATAGTCACAGCTAGGAAACGTGTGTTTATTTTTATGTTTTTAACAATACTAGAAAATCAAAGGCATATTTACTGTTGTTCTGGCTTTTGTACACAAGAATGCATTAAATCACTTTAAGAGATAACTCGAGTATTTGGAGCGTTTGAGGAAAGGGGAACCAAAAATCATGAAAATGATGGTACATCGAATGCTTCTACATGAGTATCACTGTTTAACCCATGAAGCTGCTGAATCAAATCTCTTTTAATAGATAAACTTGTTAAATCTGAATATAGCCTTATTTCTGAGGAATCATTGGAATTCTACTTCAGCAAGCACAAATCATAACGTTATTGAAGAATAGAGCAGTTGTGAAATGTATAGGAATATGTCTATGTGAAAATCAGCCTTTGAATTTATAACACATTATCTTTCAGATACTGTATCTGAAGCCACCATGGACATTAGCAAACTTGCTGAAGTGTTACAAAAAACACTGGATGGCTGTGTTTGGTTATGTTGTGCCAAGGAGTTTACTTTCAACCATTGAATGTCTCTATAAACACCTTTGTACAGGTAAGAATCTCTGAGAATGTTAATCGTAAACTTGTAAAAAACCTCACTGTTCTGGTTTTAGTAGTTACAGAAGTAGACACTTTGAAAAGGCATGTACTCAGTATGTTTAAATAGTAATGTGTTCCATCCTCTTTTGCTTTTTTTTCAATTTAAGGTTATCCAAATGGAGCCATACCATGGACAGTCTTATCTACTTTTGTAGCCTTAAAGCCAGAATTGAACTGAAATTGATGAGCTATGAATTACATTAACAAAAAAAAAGAAAAGAAAGAAAAAAAGAAAGCTTGTGCCAAGATCAAGTCTGTCCAGGCTCTGCTCCCAGGTGGTCTAAATATCACCTGCAAAAATCATGAATATTATTTCCAAAATGGTTGGGGGGTTTGGGGTTTTTTTGTTTGTTTGTTTTTTGGGGGTTTTTTTTGGCAATTCAGTATTCTGCTGGCTTTTTTCTAGTTTTTATACAGAGACAGTAAAAGCAAATGTATGGACACTGTCAGGCATGTAAGAATTTATTTCACACATCTCTACCTGCAAAAATGAGGGGAAAAACATTTTCATGACTATATATATATTAATGGTCACCAAAGTCTCTGAACTATTTTTAAAAAGCAAATAATCTTTCTCCCTCCTTTGCCACAATGTTATGTGTGGCCAAATAATCTGCATTTGCCAAATAAATTATGGAGGAGTAAAGACTACTTAATGTGATAGAAGAGGGCAGGGAGGTTTGTTTTCAAAAAAAGCCAACAAAAAACCCCAAACTAAAACCCTTTCATTTATTTAAAGATGTCTTTAAAAATTTGATTTTAACAGATATACCTCTTTTGGGATATTGCTGTTCTGCAGAATTATTTTAGATATGCCAGTTGATCCTCTTGCCAGATCCTGGGATAAATTTGGAAGACTTGATTAAGAAGTGAGAAATCTTAACCTCACACACGTTTCTCTTGAGACTGTTTTACGTAATGTTTCTGAACTATTTTCAAGGCTTTTTATGTGCTTCAGTTAATCCAGATATTTGAGTATTAAATTTGCCTCCTAGGATTGATAACTCCTAACACTTTTTTTTTCTATTTCCCATATTACTGTCTAAATATCAGGTAAAACAGTTGACTCCGCAACAGTGGGTATCTTGCTCCAGGAATCCAAAAAATTACTCCATGCTTTCAGTTCAAGGTCAGACTATAATGGTGTACTTCCCCAGGCTTATGCTGAAGTGAGTAAGCTATACCAAACACTTAGAGAGGTAAGGGGAGCTTTAGTATTTGTTCACCTAACATCTTCTTGAAGTTGCTCCATGTTTATATTATAAACCTGGCTTAGATTTCTAAATTATTCCCATAATTTCAACAAATTATTGCAGGAAATGTTGCTAGAGTGTTTTAAAAATTAATAGACCTCAAATTTAACTTTTATTTCCATGTAGCAAATATCTGCCTTTATATATATGCTTGGTAGACTTTTTTTTTCCCCTAATATAAATGTGTTAGTATTAGGAGGGTGACTGAAAAACATTATTTAGCTGCTTTGAGGAAAAACATCTTAGTTTTCTATTGTATTTATAGCTGATGGAAAAGGGCCTTAAAGACTAAGATTAAAATTTAAATTGTTTCTACTTCTGACATTGATCCAACACTATTATTCCTAGGTGTGTTATTTCAGCTTTCATTGTCTTGGTAGCTCTGGTGCTACAAATGAAGAAGGGACTCGCTTGTATCATGTGCTTTGTGATAGTTAATGGGGGGTGTCCTGATACCTTTTGTGTTCTGAGAAGTATGTCTTTACCTCCAGCTCATCTCTGAGTTGCTGTGGAAGAAATTTCAGTGTCTTGGTTTGTGGTTACTGTTAGTTCCATATGTAATGGCATAAAAAACAGAATAATGAGCATGGATGACTTGAAATATTTCTATATATGGGAAAGAATACAGGTCAGAGTATGTGTAAAAAGTTCTTTGCAGTTTTGGAGAAAGCTGAAGGGTAAAGGAAGAAGAAGGTGGTCAAGGAGAGGAAGGATGATCTGGGGAGTCTTGATTGTCTACTGTGCTGTAACTTCTGTGTGCATTGCAGTCAGCTGCTTTAGTCCGCAGTTCTGTGAACGGTGCTGCCATAAGAAGCAGGCTTTCTGTCTGGAAACTTGTTTTGTGCTGTCCTTGTCCTGACAGGTGTTTGACTTCACAAAGAACTGCCCTTATACAGACTACGTTGTGCCAGATCAGTTTCAGTTTAACCTGGACAAATTTTCTGAACCAGTTTACCAAATGAGTAGATGAATACTTTGTGCTGTTGCAGAGGAAAATGTGCCATCAGTCGTGGGATAGGGTGTAAGAGTAAGAAGCAGTTCTCGTTTATACCAGCTTACCATGCCTGGGAAGCTTTGGCACAGGGTTTCCCTTTGCTTCCATTTCCTATCTGTAGAAATACCAATATATACATATAGAAGAAAGACTTGGTGAAGGACTGAGAGGTGCTTTGGATGCAGAGACTATAATAAAGATGGTTATGACTGGAAGAGATCTGCCTTGCTTTTTTGAGCATTGCTTTAAAAAAAAAAAAAAAGCGTTCAAGTTTTCTTAAGTTCGGAACCAAATACACTCATTATTTGTTTGCTAAACTGTTTTACAAGGTGAGGTCGGACAGTGAGCAGGATTTATCAGAAGACATCATGGTTCTTTCAGAAAATGCTGTATGTGAAAAAATGGAAGCAATGACACCAACTCTTCAAAACTGTGAAGAAAAAAAGTTACATCCAAGCTTTAATGTAGCTCAAGAAAACAGGCACCAGGAAATCTGGTCAGTCCTTGAAGGTGTATGGAATACAATAAACTTGTACAGGTACAGTTTGCTAAAGAAATTCAGAACCTCTACATAATCTTACATAATTTTCAAACAAACACACTTTAGAAATTGCATTTTTTTCCCCTATTTTAGAGAAGAAGCTATTAGTAATTAATCAAAATTGGCAAAAAAAAAATCACACAACTTGTCACACAAAGAAGTTAGGAGCATACAAATTGTTATGTGGATGGAGTCAATGATCTGTCTAGCTCTTTTTCTGGACAGTGGCTGAAATAAATGGCCTTAGAGAATGGTGTTGAAAACCCTGTAAGAGCCCCAAATGTGAGACATCTATGGAAATCTCATCTTTATCCATAAAAAAGAGGCATTCAAGCTCTAAGTTTTCTCGTGGTTATTTTCTTTCCAAATCCTGCGGAGGTATACTAGCCTATGCAAAATTGTTTACTTTTTTTTAAACTTTAATCACTGTGAAATATAAGTTTTCTTGTTAAGCAAAATCCTTCACTCTATAAAATCCAAATGAAGAATCTAGTGATGAATTTCTGTTCTCATCTAAACTCAGAATTGCATGAAATTAAACCCCCCTCCATCTAGATGTTTTACCATTGTTAGTATTTTGGTTATTGTTGAAAAATCTGCTTGAAAATCATTGAGATGCCATGCTTTTGGATGCTATCACAAAATCTGAATAGATACTGTGTTTTCTTTTTGTAGTCTTAATCTGAAATCTTTTCAAAGGAGGGACACTGAGTTACATCAAGCACAGAGGAACTCCATTTTTGGTGGTCTGTTAAGGACTCACCTAGTAAACAGTGATAATAACTCTACCAATGCCATTTCCACACTAGCATTTGAATGCACTTATAGAGCTGCACCAGTGTAAGTCCTCTGGGCTTACACCAGTGCAAATTAATCTGAATTGAAGCTGGTTAGGAGATGGCTTGGTGTGGTGTTGAGGTCAGCTGAGGATCTGCACCAGAGAACAGTCTCCTACTTCACAGTTCTCTTACTGGGATAGTAATCATGAATTTGAAGGTTTCATATAGGCATCAAGGGAAAACTCTTTCAAGTGTATCACTTTAAAATGAAAATGCAACTGAACTGTTGGCTCTTGCCACCTGTTAAGGACCATGCTGTGAAAAGAGGATAAAATTTTAGAATCAAAGGTCACTTCGCACTCTTCTTGCTCATGTCAAGAAAATACTACTTATCTCGCACCTGTGGGGATGATTTTTCATGAGTGCACTGCAGCTCATTGTCCCAATGCAACCATTGCAGGGAAGGCGTCAAGCCCATTCCAATAAATCTGGAGAATGAAGCTGCTTGGAAAATTGATGGAAAGCACTTCATCTTGCTTCGTTAACCTAACAGTTCTCTTCTAAGAGAGGCTTACTCAGCTGTACTCAAGTTGTGCCTGAAGAGACTTTCATTCTCAAGTGAAGTTTGATGATAAATCTATTTAAGTCAAAGGTAAAATACTGTTACAGAATATAGTCGCCAAGGAAAATTTTAAATAGAGAAGTACAATTGTAGGGCGTGGTCTTTCTACTATTTATTCTAAGACTGTTTTTGATAACATGGTTTTAGTATAGATACACATTTGACAATGCATACAATAGATACTGGGTTTCTCTGAATTTTGAGGATTTTTATTAACTGCTTTTCAATGTCTCTTCTTTCTTTCTTTTTAATATTAGTATTGAAATTTTCCAAAAGTTGGACCCCAACACAGTAACTTTGACTGCAAAGTCTTCGTTTGAAGAGGCTTTTTTAGGTCTGCAGAAACTGTTGGCAGCTGTGAATGATATCCGTGAAGGAATTAGTAGGTAGGTATTTAAGCTAGTCATAAAAGCTAGTGACAGTAACAGTCACTTAAAGTCATAAAAGTCACTGAAATCTTTTGATGCCAAACTACAATTTATTATGCGTGCTTAGTTACATGATTTTCAGTAAAAATCTTAATATCAAGGCTACCTAGAACCATTTCTTGGTAGCAAAAGAATAAGAAACTGTTGCAGACATTCAGATCTCTTGTAGTGAATTTCCCTTTTATGACTTAGGACTTGTTTTCCGGTATTTGATGACGAGCCACTCACCTCTCCTGAGTGTAACCAGAGCTATGACATGATTAACTAATACATTAGCTTTGATGGCAAGAACTTTGAATAATTCAGACCATTTGTTTTTCACATGCGAGGCACACTGGAATTGGGGCAAATTTCTGATACAGTGAAGGACATAAAGTTTTGGGACTTCACTGTTACCAATTCGTAGAGTATTCTTCATGAGTCAAAACTGATGTTGCAGCACTAACAATGACAATCGATCAGCTGGACTCTCAGTTTAGGAAGGATAATATTCCCTCTGTCTTCCTTCTTTTTTAAAGAGTGCAGAATAATCAAAATGAAGCTTCGGAAAGAATAAGGTATCTCCTGTGTAGTCTTAGCTTAGTCCTTTTTTTTATAGCAATGAAGTTTATTCACCGGCAGGACCAGCTACAGAAGAATGCTTTACATTGTCACTTTTATGGTTGTGGAGTTCTTCAGTTTCCCATTGACTTTAAAGAATGTTTGTAGGAACTGGTTTGTAATTGTGGTTAAAGTTCCAATAACTGCCATGAGCATCCTAAAGTGTTACAGGCCGTGAATCTGAGTGGCTGGAGCTGTTTAATTTGGGAAGACAACACCACTTCGCACACATTTTTGCATACTAACAATGCAAATAGGTTAGAAAACTGTGAAATAGATGCATCCAAACGATTGGGCTTGCCCTGTACATTGACAATCTGCCTTTTAAGTAAATGTTGAGGTATATTACGTTTCTACTGTAGACTGTTACAGCTTTGTTAGAGATTACCTAATAAGCATATATTTTTTTTCAAGAAATGTTCTTTCTATCATTCTACCATAGTAGTGAGCTTTTAAACTCGCATTTGAACTTGCATTATCAGTGGTGTTCATTACAATCTTTGCTGAAGGATTACAGTCCTTATGCTATAGTTATCACAACAGCCCTGCCAAGCATGGATGTATGGTTATCCCAGTTGTCAAGCGTGAGGTCTGACCTGTCAAGGCACTTCAGAAGTCTGGAGCAGGGATCTGGAGCTCTGTCACTTGGGACTTGAGCTAGTTTTCATCTGTAACTGCTAGAGTATTTCTTTTTTATTTAATAAAAATTGTGATAGAATCATGCAAACATTTGCTTCACTTGTCACCACTCCTAAATAAGTTTTCGTTGCTTTTTTTTTTCTCCATTATGGTCAAAAGAATATTTCTTTAATTAAAATGTTCCAGTAAAATACATACTCTGTAAGTCCCAAACAAGCTTCAAGGTACACTCGTGAAGTAGTGTGTTCACATGAGCATAAAAGACCACCCATGCATCAGTAGTATTACAGCCTAAGTTATAGGTGTGATTTTTTTTTACTGTACAGCACACTAGTAGTGGGACAAATCCATTCAAAGAATTGTCTTTCTTTCAAAGATAAATGTTCTAAATATTATGAAAGTAGAAACAGAAAAATATGGGTAGAAATGTGAGCTAGAATAGCTTGGTGGTAATTGATTAATTTTCATTGTTGATTGTTTGGTTTAGTACTCCCAATTGAGATTAGATTTTAGTAGTGACAATGTCAGTTTTTTCTCTAAAGAAATTGTTTTAATAAAGCAGGTTACTGCTAAACTTGGTTCTTTTCATTCCAGTCCTAAAGTTCTTGCAAGAAATCCTGTGGTATCAGTTTATATATGTGGTGAATGAGATTTAATGGGAATATGGTGCTTCAAGGTCGTTATTTCTGTGTTACAGAGGCGTTTCATTAAAACTTCGTGTGGCTATAACGAAAGACATTTTCTATTTCTTTTAGTGAAAGCTACTTATCTCCTGTATTTACCATTATGGGAGAGCTTTGTAAAAATAAAAAAGTCTAACATTACATCAGAGAAATCTATTTTACAAAAGATGTACTTTATTGATTAGTCAGTAGAAAATATCTGGAGCAAAGATAAAGAGGATTCTGTCGTTTGACTTTATTTTAAATGGAGAGGCTATTTTCTGTTCCATGTGATTACCATGACACTCAATAACATTTATGAAATGGCTTTAAAAATTCCTTTCATACTTTTTAAAATTTTCTTTTCTACCACTAAACTGAAATACGTTATTTATGCATGCAGGATGATTCTCAGGGTGTAGTCATTTTCTTGCAAGGTTGCATTTGGAAATGTTTGCTCTGCGTTTGTTCTGCAGATTTGCAGTAGGGGGCATCGTGGAGCAAGAAATTCAGAGAGGCTGTGACATGTAATCTTCTGTTTTAGTCTTGAGTGTAGGTATTTAAGTTAGTTTGAGACTACTCAGAGTAGGGTTTCCAAAGAGTCAGAAGCCATATTTATGAATCATTGTAGGCTTATATGTATATTAGAAAGTATTAAAACAAAAAGTCTGACGTTTTCAAAAGCGAGAAGGAGGCTTATTTTGCCTAGGTCGCTCAGCCTTTTTAAAACTGAACTTAGAGTATACTTATTTTCCTTGATTTTTGAAAAAATTCCTTTCTGTGACTTATAGTTAATCTAATGGTGTGATTGCAGAAAAGGAGACATCTGGAGAAAAAGTAGTGAAAAAGCTCTGGCTTGCATATTTGGAGGTAATACAGCTTTTAGTGATAAAATACGAGTGTTTTCTGTGTTACCTTCTATTCCTTGCTGTCCAGAACAAAGAAGAGAGAAACTGTCTTGTGAAAGTTTGGAAGTTTTACAAATAAGTTATATTGAAAGTTCAACTGCATTAAAAGTTCAGATTTTCAGATGTTAAAAACAATTGGAAAAGCACAATCACACTTCCTGAGATAAATGTGTGTAATGATACCCTTCCTCATAAAGAAAATGCTACACTAGTGGCACTAGTAGTGGCACTACTGCAACTATGTAGACTTGATGACCAGAACATGTTTATGACAAATACAGATATTAAAAAAGGGGAAAAAAAAAAAAGAGCTGTTTCATGGAAGAGGTCTTATTAACAGCTTTTTGCATCTTACCCTATTTTTGTAACTTTTGTCATACCATACAGATCTTTAATTTTATCTTTGCTTCTTCCTCTAACAACATTGGTAGCAGAATGGTATTTATACTGCAAAATATGGCGTGCCATAAATGTTTTACAGTACTTCAGCTCTAAAATGAAGACAATAACTAGTATGGTTAGCAACTGTTGATAACCTACCTGCTTCTTTTGGCAGCAGGAATGTATTTAAACAAGTATGTGTTAGTTGTCTCATCAAATATAGCTGATCCTCGCAGCCATTGTTGTATCAGTGTGTTCTTGAGATGTACTCACTGAAGAAGCGAGCATGAAATACTTATTTCTCACTTTTGACAGCAGAGGGTATTATATGTGTTGATGTATATTACATTGACTAGCAACGAACAAAGATTATTAAACCCCTGAAATTTATACTTCAAGTCAAATTGTAAAACCATGACATGTTTTTAAATAATTTTGGATTGAATAATGTTTCTGACTATTTTCAGTGACGGTTTACACTTGTATTTGTGTTGTGTATTATTTGGGTTGGGTATTATTTGGAACCAGTTAACTAGGGGACTTAATTTAAGGCCTCTTAAATTAAATCTTTAAAATAAATTAAAATAATTCTCTTCAAAAATCTTTAAAAGTAATTTCTTGGTTTTCATGTAGCTCTTTGAGGCAACAGAAGTATTTCTACAACTCAGGGTTTTCAAGTTTGTGCCAAATCTTTCATCGCTTGTAGAAATTCTTCCACTGATTCTGCTGGAAGATGTTTGAGCCCTTCATCTTTGGAGAGAAGAGAGGTTTAAGTACTTATCACAGATAATTAACTCTTACAGATCTTGTTCTAAGAAGTGCAGAATGACTTGCAAGGTATCGCTGCTGGGGGGTATATATACTTGAGGTATATTTGACGCTATACTGAAGTTACATCATAACTTCTCTCCACTTTCTGCTTGCAGGATGTGTTTCTCTTTTAACCTGTTGAAATTAGTGTGTGCACCAATACCAGCAGAAGATTGGAAGTACTTGTAGGTTTTCCTGATCAGTCATCTGAAACATGTTTTGTGTCTTGTTGCTGTTAAATCTTCCCATTAACATACTGATTGGAATATTGGATAGAAATAGCTTTCTTCCCCTTTCGAAGACTTCGGCAGCAGCGTTTAAATGTATCTGTAGGGGTTTATATTAGCCAACGTTTTCCCTTGGCTGAATATAACTTCTGATTCAAAGGTTTATATGCACCCCTAGGGAATTTTACATGTCTTCATGTTTCCTGCCCAAGTTACTTTTAGATAAGAAATCCTTGTTAACAGAAAAGAAAAGAAAGTTTAGTCTTTGGTGAATTGATACAGTTATTTCTAGTTTGATTTTTTTCATCTGTTCGCGAAGAAATAATTGTTTTGTTCACATGCATGCTTTAAAATCACTCATCATTTACAGCTTATACTCTTAGATACAATACTCATAAATATTTATACTAATATAGTGTCAGCTGTAAAAATACTTATCTGTTACTTACTGCAGTAAGGAACCTGAATTCTGCTTTTCCAATATATTATCTAAATGGAATTTCTCTCAAGTTCCCAATGATTTTGTTTGTTTGGAAGGCATTGATTTAGACGAGGACTCCATAAACATTTGTAAATTAAGAAATATAATTTTTTAAGATCTTCTCAGTAGTGCAGCAAAGTGTTACTGTATCGGAACTGATTACTGAATTGAATGTTTTGGGATTAACTCCATGGAGCATTTTGACTGCACATAGTCAGATTGGCACAGCTGAGAGCAGGATTATGGTTGGATGAGCCATAAGGCATCTTACAGAGAGGCATTGTATGTAGAAATGTCCCTCCCACAGTCAGCACTAGCGTGGAAGTGCATCCCCTTCTTTACTAAGAAAAAAGCCACTTTACATTAGTAATAGCATTTCTGAAGCTCATCTTTCTGTAGTTTTGTATCCTTTAGTTTAATTATCATGTCTGATATAGTTGAAAATGTGCAGTATCTGACAAAAGGTTTTCTCCTAGTTGTAGTGTTTCCTTTGCTACATGGATTCTTTGCCATCTCCTATTACATTTGAACTTAACCTACAGCCTTCTCTACTGCCAGGGTCCAAATTTGTCCTTTACCCTTCTGCCTATTTTAATGAGAGCTGTAAGAAATTAAAAAGTTTTGAGACCCCTGCCTCTGTCAAATACAGCTGAAAATGGGCAGTGCTTAACGAGGTGCAGGGCAGAGGTGATGCTGTGGCAGCTGCTTAAGCCTTGTGGCCTTTAAGCCAGTCTAAAAGGAGAAAAGTTTGAATAAATGAGTTAGTGTTGTAAAAGTCATGGTCCTTTCCGACCTTGTAAAGTTAGGGAATAGGAATCTGGTCAGATCCTAGGGCCTCTTTGTCATCTGAAGTACTTCCACAATAGAAGAAAGCATGAGTTTGACTTTATTTTGGGAAAAACACCCTTAATTTCCCAATAGCTTGATGTTGAGCAAAACTCTGGCAAGTGTTGATCATTGTAACACCAGTTTGAGTCCCTTATTGCAGTGCAGTGTAATGAGGAATTGTTAATAAGCTGCATAGAAGTTTTGTTTTTCCATTTCTCATCTTTTTTGCTTCCCTGATCTTCTGACAGTGAGGTTAAACAGGGCTTTTAATAGGTTAAGTTGACTTTTATACAATTAAGTCATATGCCTTTTTTGATTAACCGCATGGATTTATTGAATTGGTTAATGCTTTATGATGGTCTTGTCAGCCTTACGCCGCAGGCAATTACATAGAACCATTAAAGAGGAATGGCTCAGTGTGGCAAATACTGAGGTACAGAGGTTTGGCCAGATTTGAGAGTGATTACCACATAGTCTCATATGACTTTTATCCATATGCTTTACTTGTCATTGCCCAGGATTTTAGTGCTTGTGAGCAGTTGGCAGGCTGACCTGCTTTCACTGCCAGATTGTTTTGTGGGTTGTTTCTGGGGTTTTTTTTCTTCTATTTGATAAGTTAATTTTCTGATCCTTTCCAAATGGGCTTTGCTTGTTTCCCAGGTCTTCTGTATGCACAAGTGAGGAACCACATTGTGACCTATTCCCTATCCATCTCCATTTTTGATTATCGTTATCTTATGCTCTATGCATGCGTTTGTCCTGTCACTCATCTGATGCCAGTAGGTAAAGAAACGTTCTGAGTGGTTTGGGAAGCCCTACTGCTTATGAGATAGAAACCATTAAATCTGACTCACTCCTTTCTCCCTTCTGCCCCAAGAACAATATCTAACCTCCGTTTTGTAGCTGGTGCCCATGGTCACTTTTTGTGTCTTTCTATGACGTGCTCTTCTCTACTTCACGTACTAAATATTTTCAGAAAACTGCACAGAACCATACTATAGTTTTTAGCTTGATCAACAAATTGCATTTTAGTGGCAATCCAACTTTCATGTCACCTAGCATCCTTGCCAACACACCTGCTCAGAGCATGATGTTTGGATTAATTAAAAGTTGAAGTATGTAACGTGGAGTTGTCTGTAGTTTGGTTTTGCATGGCTGTGCTGATAGGAGAGGCAAAATGATTCAGTGGCTTTCCACCCTCTGCTTTTGAAATACATTTGATGTCATGCTGAGAGAGAAGAAAAAGCAGTGGTTAAATATTGCAGTGGTCACAATACTGAGATTCAGATTGCTCATTAGAAGAGTTTTAAATAAGAGCTCATTTGCTTCATGTATTATTGATTTAGAGGATGTTCTCTAGACATACTTCTATAGCTAAGGCAGACTTTTTTTCACTGATAAACTTTGATGAAAACGAGATCAACTTGATTTAATGAAGTAATAGATGCAGAGTCGATGTGCATACAAACATGTCCAGATTTCCCAATGTAAATCTTCTCTTAAAATTTCTATTTTCCGTGACACGGAATGATGGCTACAGGAGATGAAAGGAACATAAAATGATTAAAACCAGTAGGCAGCTGCGGTGGTGTGAAATCATTGCCCTGCAGACAGGGATGTGTTACAGTTTTCTACAGAAAAATATATTCCAAGACTGGTGCTTGTATTCCAGTTCCTATTTAGCTGAAAACAGCAATAAGCGTGTTTTATGAATGCTGACCTGTTGAGAATTTGTGGGGGAAGTTACTGCAAGCTCTTCTCTCACCAACTTCTTTTCAGTACTCCGTGTGTAGCAATGGTTCTTCCTTGAAAACAACAAATGTCTTTTATTTGAAGGTGTTGTAAAGCTTTGAGCCAAATGTCAGATTTCTCATTTCATGTTATAAACCCAGAAGGAATTGTTGTCATAATCCAGGCAAATGCCATAAAATAAGTTACAGGATTTAACATTAAGTTACTTGTATGCTTATTTACACATTTTTCTTTGTTTTTTTTCCAAGTAACCGGAAGCACAGCTGGTTTGTACATCCACCTGGGGTCTGGTAACTTACAGTGAGCTAAACCAATAAAGTTAGCTGTTTGCTAGTACGCTTTGGTCACCAGTACAAAAATAATATTTTGTTTTCCAATTTGATGTCCTGACAAGAAATGAATACGAAGAGTGGTGAGGGTTACCTTATTGAGTGCCTAAGTGCATAGTCTGGGAAACATCAATGGAGTAGTTTTTAAGTCTGCAGCATCCTAGCTGGTGTCAAGATTCAGATTGCCTAGTAATCGTTGAAAAGTGCTCCCTTCAGTGAGAAAAGATCAAATACAGTGTAGGTGATGCTGGTGCTTTCATGGTGTTACGTTTGTTAAGGGAAAGGAAACGTGGGTGGCGTGTTGGCTGCTGTCATACTCACAGTACAACTAGAGATCTGTGCAAAACCAGGGGGTCTAAAAATGACCTTGGAATTACAGTCTAATATTGCTTCGAAAATGACTTTCAAACTGGTTTTCTTTAAATGTAGCCTTGCTAAGAACAACGGAGTGAAACTTGATGTTTCTAGCCACTTCTCTGCCCTGGGAAATCAGAAGTCAGATGAACAGAAATAGCCAGGCGGAGATGCTGTATAGTCAAAGGGAAAGGCAGCACTGTTTAATCCTGCCTCCCACTCTGCTCTCAGTCTCTTCCTTCACCTTTTTGTAGCTCGTACATACATTTTTCTTCCACAAAATCCAGAAGCCCATAATTAATACAGGTCATCTTCCTCTCACCAGCTGCCCTTTCCCCCCTACCCTCCATCCTTCCTATAGAAAGCTTACCTGGCTGGGTTTCCCACCGGCAGCTCAGCTGTGGCAGCAGTCTTACTTATCCTACACCCTTCCAGATGTGTCCTTGGCACAGCAGGAGAAATACAGTGATGAACATATTTTGCCTCAACATATTGTGTGGCAATATGTAATGGCCTTCAGGTGAAGCTATTAGCAATATCTCACCTTTTGTGTTTTGTACGGTTTTGCATTCAATTTTATGAAAACAAACATGCAAGCTTTCCTCCTTTTTGCATGAAATAGAAGGCAGAATGGTACAAAAATCATCAGCAATAGAAATCACACTTTCCCAGGCTCGGGTGTACTCATTCATTTATATTGCAGATGACCGATGCCATAGCTAAAGCTGATGCGTTGTCCCATGCAGACAGGGTTGCTGGCTAATGGCTAAATGGAGCTGGTCGGTGGGAATCTTAACTGCGATGCAGTCCAAGCTGCCAAGATTCCCAGCGTTTCCAAGGATATTTGCCAAATTGTCTCTGCCAGGGTTTTACGCTGTCAAAGCTGATGGCTTTCTCACTGAGGTAGCAGTTGAAGGCTTCAAGGTATTTTTAGGCAAACTAGCCAACTGGTTCTCTTGCCGACTTTTAGTTGGCAGGTTAAGTGTTTTAGTTTAAGAGAAAAATTCTGGGTTTATCTTCTTAGGAAGGGGGGAAAGAATGTGTGACTAATTTTTGTAACAGTGATAATTCCTATGTAAAATCATGATGAAAATAAGCAGCGGACTTACTTGTTATGATAAATCCTGTGGTGTGTCACGGTCTTCCAGCTCGTTTAAAATACAGTGTCTTTGTTAACTGGGATTTTTAACTTACTCTGTTAGTTTTCTGGTTTTTTCAATTCCTAATTCATTCATTTATAAAGGCTTACAGCTTGCAAGGGGAGGGAGGGGAGAATTTGGACACTTTCCCATGGGAAAGTAAATAGAGCTTCCCAAAAAGAAGATTTTTTTTTTAATATTTTTTTTTTCAAAACCATTCATTTTCTTAGTCATTATTTACATACTTAAAACTTAAGGCAGAATTTTATCAGTATTTTTTAATATATGTAAAGCGTTACATGGTTTTTCATGTGGATTTTTAATGTACATTTTGTAATGTTTAAGAGGTTTCTGTGTTTTCCTAGCGAATGCAAATTAAGTTAGACTAAGGTATAACTGAATTATATCTGCTTAAATAGATTAGGAGAATTATTTTTTGAGAGAATGACTTCCTTATTGGATCATTTTTGGAGCCTTGTGAAAAAGGGTGTACATCTCTCAGAACTTCACAACACCCTACGGAGAGACCAAAGCTGATGCTTTCTTCTGCGGGTGGTATCTCTGCTTGTAACGTGGTGAACAAGGACTAGATTTCGGGACAGACTGAGATGTTGCTGGCTGCTGTGTGCATTTATGGCTAAATAAAATACCAGTATTTCGCATGGTCCTAGGTTCTTCAAAAGGACACCTCTCTTCATCTGTCAAACCCTATTGTCACTTCTCAGTATTGGGTGGGAATTGGTTGTTATTAAAAGCAGCAAAAATGGTATGTAAATTGTAGAATTTGAGCTGTACATTAGAGTACTGGAGGGAATGAGTTAAAGCTTTAGCTAGTGTGGGAAAGTTTTGTGTTGCGTGTCACTTTTCTGTTGCTCCACATTAATACAGCAGGCTTTGCTTATGTGAAATAAAAGGCTTTTAATTATTGCTGCTTTTCTTCCTGTCTATATAGAGAAATTGCTCATAAAAACATCAGTTGAATTTTTAATTAGGAAAAACCTTCATAGAAAGTCCTTACAGAAATAATAGGCTCATTTAATTCTTTTAGGGGAGTGGAAAGAGATGGGTGGAAGGGAAAATTCTTCAAAGTTCAGAATTTTCTTTTTGTTTAAAGAAAGTAATTAGATTTTTTTTTTTCCATGAAGCACTTCTGACTATTTTTTAACTCTTCCATAGACTCCTTTTATACTTGCTTAAAAAAATCCCAAAACTTTTCTTTTTCAGAATTTTGACCCCAACCAGTAGTTTCCAAGATATTTGGACCCTCTATAACGTCCTCATAAGCAATGAGGTATGAAGTTTTCTGAAGTTTTCTTTAATGTTTTGACAAACACAGTTCTGTTACAGTTTTTTATTTAAAGTAGTTACGAGGTTAGCTGTCTCATCGTGTTTCCACTAAGCTAGAGTTTTGAAGATTTGCTCTTATTTATTAGGAGTTGGACATAAAAACGTATTTTTACTTGGTACCTACCAAAAGCTATTTGAATCTCTGCTGGTATTTGAGTTGCTTGCGTGCCTTTCTGAGCGCTCATTTGTTGTGAATGGCTCGCTGTAGAGAGTAAAAAGTCTTGAAGCTGAAGTCACCAAAACATCCCTGACCTAGTCCTTTTAAGAAGAGAGCGAGCGAGTGCATTGCGTTAGGTAGTTCTATGGAGAATATTGGCTGCAGTTCAGAGGAAAAAGGTAAATTGAAATTACCAGTTATTCATGAAGTTTTAACTCATTAACTCATTTGTGCTGAAAGATTTAAAGAAGAGAAATTGAAATGAATGTCTGCAGTAGAATAGAGGTATTTTTCCATTTAGTATATTATGTATTTCAGATTTGCAGTCTTCTCCTATACAGGAAAATATATTTGACTTTTGGGCGTGTACATATAGGGTGACTATATTTATGGAATTAACGCGAGTCAGAACTTACTTCGTTTGCTATAGAACTACAGGGTAAATTAAGAGGGGAGGAAGAATTATTTAAGATCTTTTAGATTTGTGCAGAAATTGTTAGAAAAGGGAGCTGGAGCGATATCTATCACTCCCATTATATACAATCATGATGGTTAATTTGTAATATTTGATTTTATAATACAGCGCATGACTTTTTTTCTGTACTGTCTCAACTGGAGAGCCTGTTAGGTAATATCTCAACCATATCTGTTATACCAGCTGTATAATTGTAATCGATATGTGATACGTGGTAAATTACTATGTTAATTCTTTGTTCTTTGTTTTAGATAAATAACAGTATAAAATTCACTGCTGAGGAGCTTTATGAGTGTGTTTCACAAAAGTTATATCGGTAAGCCAATTACTGACCACATTAGATGGGTTTTGGGACAGTATTTTAGCATATACTGTATTAACCAAAGTACCATAAAGAGGAATCGTTTAGATAAACAAAAAAATCACCGTTGTAGGAGGGGCATAGGGAAGATGAGTGGGGATGTTTTCTCCCCCCCTCCCCCCCCCCCCCTTCTTTTTTTTTCCCCCCCTTTTTTTTTTAATGACCTACTATTGCAACAGAGTAGGAGAGGACAAATTAAATTAGAAATGAGCCATTAGCATCTACACAGTGATTTTCAGCTGTTTGAGGTGAGATGTTGGTCCCTCTTTCCTTTACCAGTTTTGAATTCATGGCTTAGTGGCAGACAGAGCCAGTATAGGTCAGCATTCATTGTAAGGTAGGTTAGAACATGAGACTGCATTTAAATGAATTTGATTATAACTGAAATTCTGTTTTGGTGAGGTAATTCTTGTAACAGAACTCATTATTATGAGAACTTTGCTTAAATCAGCAGAGGAAAAAACCCTGCAATTCTCAAGGCGATTCAAGTGATTGAACTGTACCATGAAAACTGGGCATATCTGCAGTTGCTGTGCTACATTGTGGCCATCATTATTAAAGTCATAAATTAAACCATTGTATGTTACTAAGCCATTTGTAAGTACAGTTGGAAAAAAGGAGAAACAAAGGTAAGGTTCCAAGTACTTGCTTCCATTTTAGGAGGCTTTTTTACAGTTCAGTCACAGGAAAATAATTCTGTTGTACAGCTGAGTTAAAGGCCTTGAAAACATTGATCTAAAAATAAGTCTCATGCAAGCCTTACAGTTCTTTACTGTAAAGTTTCTGGCTCATAAAAGGTTTCTTTCTGAATTTGTGTAATTGAGGGCTTGTAAATCCAGGTTCTGTGAGGTTTTTAAAAGGCCATAATGTTTTTTAATGAATTTTAAGTGGATAATAAAAGACAGGTAAATATTTTCTTTGATGTTCCTGTTATATGGATGTGAATTAGCTGTAACTTGCCAGGATATGAAGCATGGTTCCATCAGCTGCATAAAAGGCTTGCAGATTATTTTAATCTGAGTAGGCAAATTATTCTGAAAAGCTTTCCTTTGCCTGGATTGATAATGGATTTCCCAAATCTTCTGTGAATTTGAAAGGGCAAATTGCTAGGTCAGGGGAGAAAAGGTATGCAGGGAGGGAGAGATTCAATCCATGTATCAGTAGAGAAAAGTAGTTTAGAAGCTTAACTGGCTGGAGTTGGTGACCCGCACTTCTGTAGTTCTCACATTTTCAGACATTTGTGGGCATCTCCATTATTGTCTGTATAAAATCTACAGCGTACATACAGCCTTTGGTATTGTGCTAAGGGTAGCAAGGGAACTGCAGTTTCTTGATGTTTGAAAGGTGTCCCTAGGTCCATATTTTATCAGAAAGCCTGAAAATGTGGACCATTGTCGTGAATTCTGTGTGCCACAGTAGATTTCACGGCCAAAACAAACGTTCTCACCAGAACTTTCGTTTTCTGGATGAGTGGTACAGGGTGAGGGTGATATTTTTGTTACATATAAGTTATGTCCTTTGAAAACATATAAAGCAAATGAAGCAAAGAATAAGATCTGTTGCTATAAATTCAATCCACAGATTTTCAAAGTACTTCTTATGTCTAATTGTTGTTCTCAGTTATTACAGCAATGAACCTACTTGGTATTGCAGAAGTGAAATAAAATATGACTCCACCCAATAAAGCAGAGATGCTAAATGAGGTTTTAAAAGCACTCAATTAAAAAGAGATGTTCCAAGAGAGAGACTGCTTTAAGGCAGGCTGAATTACTTGTGCTTCAGCAGAAACATGCTGAACAAAGTGTTTCCCCTTGCTTCAATTACTAGCGAATGTTTATACTTCAACCTAGCCTCTGAATTCTTCGGGAGATAAATTCCTGTCTAGAATATTTGTACTCCGACTGTTCCTTTTTCAGGATACACCAAAGATGCTCTCGTCTTCAAATTTTTGTCCAAAGGGTTTCTCCTTATCTGGAGAAGGAAAAGGACTACTTGAAGCTAAATACCCAAAGCTACATGCACAATTCTCACTGCTTTTATATCCCTAAGCGGTACTATAGGCTTTGGTATCACAGTAGCATTTAGAAGATGCCAGCCAAGGACTAGGGTCCAGATCTTTAGGATATAAATGGAACAAAAAGACTGACCCTGCCCCAGAGATCAGCTGTAACAATGTTTTGCATCTTCAACAAATTCAGAAAGTAAGTTTTTCCATCAGAAACTCTTACATGACTTTTTTTTTTTTATTTTTTCTGAACTTGCCTGCTAGTCGCCTGGCAGATTCCAGTCTTCCTCTCATAGATCAGAGTAGCGTTGACCTAAGACCTCTCCTTTTTTGGTGGGGTTCTCCCCCCCCCCCC
>NW_008795025.1:479531-503904 GCF_000699145.1 Aptenodytes forsteri | reverse complement strand
TGCGTTGCCCCTAGGCCCCCCCTTTTTTGGGGGGGTTCCCCCCCCCCCCCCATTGCTTCCACATGTCCCCTGTCCTTATATTGGTAGAGACTTGAGATGTGGTGAGAGCAAAGCCCTGTAACAAGACAAAAACTCTCCATTGTACTGAGTGAGATCTGTCACAGTTACACATCGCTGTTAGGGGTCGAAGCAGTAGCCTGTGAGGGAGGAGACGGGGTTACACAAAGGTAGCAAAGGGCAGGCCTGGCCACTAATTTCTTCCTCGGTACAGATTCTTCAGGTCTGATAAAGCGGGTTTATGAAAATCCTAGCCTGGTGAATCTTTCTTAATTGGAATGAAGTTTTTTCCCTTCTGAACAATGGGAACAGGCCAATCCTGAGCTGCTTCATCAGAAGAATTAGGTAGATTAAGGGAGGTTTAGTTAAAGCCCTCGTTTCTTCCTCCCTCCCTTCCCATTCAAGTGCGCACTGTGGGCAGTAGAGTTGCTGGATTGCAAGAAGTGTTTCAGAGAGGTCACTGGTTTTTATGGCAAGCAGCTAATGTGAAGACTTAAAGTTACCCATTTAGTACTGTCTAAGGCTTTTGAGTTTTCACTGTTGACCAGTGAACAGTTTGTACCATTTAATAAATGACAATTTGATGGAAAGGATAAGTGGTAGAAAGAATTATTCAGGCTTTGTTTTGCAAGCCTCTGATCTTGTCTGAACTAAGAAAATATATTTTTTTAGAGGCCTGGGCGTCTAAGTAGATTGCTTGAAAGCTATGCATGACTTTTCTACTGCTCTTCTTGCTCTTCCACCTTGTTGTGTCGACCTCACAGTAAACTAGCAAAGGAGGTGGAAGTGACTGTGTTAGGCAGTGGCTGGGAAGACGCCAATGCCTCAGGTCTGGAATGGGCACCACCATCCACACTGGATACCAGCGTGCTCGATCCCTCTGGCCAAGTGTTCCCCTGCTAGCCAAGGAGAGCACCCTGTGCCTCCCCTCGTCCTACCGACCGTGGGGCCAGATTTCATCTGTGGTGTGGCCAGAGCAACGGTTTGGTTTATTGTCCTGATACATAGTCTGTGGTGATCAAGCGCGGGACTGCCTGGCGGATACCCTCAGGGAGTACTAACTGCATCATTTGCAAACCTTATCCCGTTTCCTGTTCCTTGGCAGTCCTTTTCAGTGTCCTGTACCTCCCTTTCTGCCAGCCTGGCACAGCTTGGTGTCCCACACTGGTGTCCCACGTTTCAGTGGAAGTTATTTGCAATCCAGTATCCACCACTATGTTTTTGAGGGCGCAGAAATGAGCTCTCTTGACCTGTTTAACATTATTTGTAGTTGGTGTAGTATCTACATTTGAATTAACCTGTCGCAGTGTTCTTGGGCCTAAAAGTCTGCATGTAGTATCATACTAGTTACCGTTTTGCCCATTACTCAGTGCCCACTAGAATAACAAAGGGAAAGTTTTAACTGAGGTAAGGGTAATGAAATATTCGTGTCTCAGCCGAGATATTTTTCTGCGCTAGTTTTTAAGAACTCTTCTTGAAAACTGTCAAGGCACTCACTGCTGCGGAGGGTTTATAACTTGTACTGCTGAGGTACCCCAATGTTCGCTCTTGTTCTGTACACAGACTCAACTGGTAGCCCGTGTGTGTGCTTACTACTGGTTGCCCAGTAGTGCCTTGCTCCCCAGTGTCGAAACTGAGTCAAGGTGCAGTTTGTAGCTGATGAATGGAGCTCATTCATCAGGAGGATGGATGGTCTTTCATCAGAGGAGCTGTGCCAGTGCTATAGGTTATTGCCGGAGAAATGCTATACATTTAGGCTGCTCTTTGTGACAGAATTCATCTCCTGCTTTGTTGTGCTGGTTTGCCAAGCTTATGTTACTTGTGAGAGCAAAAAATACTGGGAGGGTACGGTGCATATCCTTTTAAAAGCATCTCTTAGTTTGAATTGTATTAAAAATATATATGTATATATATAAAAAGAAGTTGATCAAGTAAGAAAAAAACCCTAACAAATCTAGCTGTTGGATATAGATCTGCATCGATACAGGCATAAAGAAAATAATGTGTGTAAATTTGTGCTCAGCGTAGTAAAATAAAAGTATTTCAGAAGCTGGTCTGGTAGCCCTCAGGCTGCACTTGTGTGACTTAACCTTGCTTTTTTTCCTCTTTTTTTGAGGAGTACCTTTTAAACGGTCTTGTTGGGAGGTATCTTTTGGAAAACCAAAGTTACAGAATGTTTTCTATGTAATCTGGTTTAAATTCCTCTTTTGAAACAAAAGTCTAAATAATAAATCAGTGTAGTCAAGAGATTTATTTTGTGTGTAAATACATGATATGTAAATATATGAAAGACTGTTTGAATTGCACCTTCCAAAAATCCCCATTCTGTCAAGAAAGCTGGTATGAGTGACTTTTCAATGCTGATTATTTTTTAAAACTACCTTTACATAATACAGTGAAAAGCCAAAAGTAAAAAGGAGCTCTGCCTTTTCGCTGAGTTGTGGTTTGGCTGTTTTAAGGTGTTTGTGTAAAATCCTTGATTTTAGGAACTTTAGAGCAAAAGTCACTGCTACTTCTTGGGTTTTATGGAAATTGCCTTTTTGATTATACACATCACAACTGCATAGTTTTGTCTTCCACCATATCCCCTTTTAGTTACAAATTGTATTAAATTGTATTTTGAGTCAGGACAACTGGTTTCAAGCTTTGTAGCCACTTTCCTAGCAGGAAAGCAACAAATAATTCCTAGTAGCTGCTCCTCCTCAGAGGTTATGTTTGGCTGTGAATACCAGAGACGGGCCTGCAGAAATCACCCAGCGGATAACGCGTAGAGCAGTTGCTGTTTCACCAGTACCTCGTGTGCCGGGGGGCTATTGCGAGGGTGTGAGTCGACAGGAGGGATACACAATACTAGGGGCAAGCGCATGCTTCTTTTCCCCAGGGGGGTGAAGGGGAATTTTTGCATCTCTTGCACATCATGCTCGTACAAGCAAGAACATGAACATCTGTGCTAATTGTTTAAAATAACAATTTTTACGTATGCATGAGGTCATTTTTTTAAACTCTTAGAATTCAGCTGCCTTATCTGTGGTTGATTTTTTTTTTTTTTCCTCCCCAAGTGCAATAGCAAATATGTTTGCAAAATACTCTAGCTTAAGTGTAGAAGTGAGGATTTATTCTTTTTCTTGCCATTTACCATTTAACCAATTTTACCATCTAATTCCAAGTTCGAATAGAAAACCAGGAGCAGGTATTTTGGCAATTTTACCACTGCAAAAAAGGCAAACTGCACAGGGAAGACTGGTCAAACTGTGTGAGCAAATAAAAATGCAGCAGACCTGCAGTGGTTCAGTGTCTGCACGTGATTTTTATGAAACTAGGCATGGGGAAACGACATCCTGGATCTGGTCATTTTGCCAAATTTTATTAAAGCACTCTGAGGGATGGAAGCTTTGTTTCGCTGTCTTTCAGAAGAACGTTGAAATTGGAAAGGGTTTTCATGTGTTGAACTAGAGTGGCTGCTATTTAAACATTCAACACCGTTTGCCAGCCTGCCGTATGTTCCAAAACAGGAATCGCTGCGGTTACTGTAAATGCATGCTTAGGGGATTTTTTTGTTTCCAAAAAAATGTTTCTTACAGTACTTTTTTTCTCAGTGCAGGTGTCCCATATTGAACATGTGACCATAAGTCCCTTTTGGAGTAGCTAATTCAAACAATATTTAAGTTGTAGGAGCATAAGCTTGTAAAATGTTGTCTCTGATTGGTGACGCTCTGCAGATTATCAGAAAAATTACAGGCGTCAGGCATGTGTGAGAGGAGCAGGACTAGCTGCAGATTGAAGTCGGATTATCCCAGAAGCCTAAAATCAGTCTCTGACCGCATTGTAACTGTGGATAGAACTTGTTTCTATCTATCTGCAACACATACGTAAACCTGTAGGAAATGTGTAGTTGACTTGCTGCTTAAATGCGTAAAAAACAGTAACATTTTGTATTATTAGTTGAAGGCTCAGGTTTGGGTTGAGAAGACTGAACTAATGTTAGCTGTGTGGCTCTTGGATTGTTCCTTCTTAAAGATGTCACTGCAGGATACAGCAATGGTTAGCCAGCTCTGTAATAAACTTCATCTTTTGCTACAAAGATAAAAATACATCTGGATTTCCAGAGATACTGAGTATTCTCTGCTTTTGACAGAGTTAAAGCGTGGTATTAAAATCCCTTTGAATTTTGTTTTAAAGGAATATATGGAAAGATCCCTGTCTATAAAATTGGCTCCATTGTGTCCTGATAACCTTTGTATCTTCTCTTCCCTAGGGAAAGGTTAGAAGTTGGATGTTGCCAGCTGGCCCAGCTGGAACACACTATTAAGCAGTGTCACGCATCGGTTCACAGGGAAGCCAAGAACAGGGGCTGGCTGTGACACATGGGTCAAGGTTTGGAGCTGAGGTGCTCACCCCCTGCGTTTTCCTGTCCAACAACTCCTCTGGTGTGTGTGAGGGAAATATTCGAGGAACCAAACATCTGCCGCCTTTTTTCTCGATGGTGCTGTTTTGTATTTGAGTTGAAGGAAAAAACCAGCTAGTTACATATGTACATTAAATGTCAGAATTTCTGCTAAGAATCGCAAGCTAATAGAATTTTCTGTCTCAAGCGAGGGGCTCTGACTTGATACAGCTGGTTTGGTATACAGCAGATGTGCTGGGCTGCTCTTCTAAATTCCAAATGTTCGTGTTAGGACCTAGGTCTGTTAATGGCTCACACGGATTTTTCCTGTAAAGGCATTTGTTTTGCTGATACTTGAGAAGTGACAAGGGAGAAAAAAGAATATATGTGATAGCTGGGGGTCTGAAAGGACTGAGAGGAAAGCAGCCGAAGAGAAAGCCAGATACCCGTGATGCTTGCTGCCCTTACCGATATGAAGGACTAGAACACGGATGCAATGTATGCATCCTATGTAGTGAACTATAAGCCTTAGGAGAGGACATAGAACGGGGAAAGAAAGGGATTGATGCTTTTTTTTTAAAAAAAAAAAACAAAACAAAAAACCCACCCTCATGCAGGTGTGTTTGTCCTGGACCTCTCTTCAGAGGAAAGGGATGGTTTTTGTTTGTTAAAATATCTACTTAATCTTCATACATCTGAAACCTGCTGGCAACACTCTTTTGGAAAACTCCTCATCCTTCTCTTTTGCCACCTTCTTTTGCAAAGGCATGAGTGGTTTTTCCCTCCGGGGGTTATACTCCGTGACTCGCCTTGGCTCGGCTCCCCAGGTGACATCTCTATCTGAAGGTACTGGCGGTTGCTTTCCAAAACTGCTTTAAGTCTGTGAAACTTTCTAAAAGCCATTTTCAATGCTGCTGTGGCCTTGAAAGCTACCTCTTCTATGTATGTATTTGTACAGAGATAAGATGACTGGCAAAGTTCTAGAAGTGTTTATTTTGATATTAACTTTTGGACGCATTTGTAAAATCTTTATTGTAAAAATTAATTTATTGTTATACTAAATGGCAGTTAATTCTACATGGCAGTTTCTTTGAATGGCTCTATTTTCACTTTGCCCAATTACTGTGGCTGCAAGTCTGATGCCGCTCTTGCCCCAAGACACTTGAAAGTGGGAGAGAAGTGGGTTGGTAGAGTTACTGTTGGAGCAAAATTCATTTTAAGGGATATTTCCATTCAAGTTGTAATCCCACAACTGTGGGATAAGTATGTTATGCTCAAATAAGCTTATGTTGGTGATTCGTATCATCAATCTAGGAAGCTAGATCAACTTAAGGACATGATGTCTGTCTGTCTTAGCTCGCATCTACTTTTGATCCACTTCAGGGGAAGACAGCTGACACAGATTAAGACAGCTACTTTCTATTTTCTCATACTGCCTCTCCCTGTTCAGATGCACCCAGCCTTACAGCTTGGAATAATCACTACATTTCTTTGGTCTGATGTTTTCCTCCTCCAGTATGTAGGCGTAGGGGTCTGCTCATGCCCCACTTCAGCAGGACTGCCTTGTGTTATGTGGCGTGCAAGAAGCTGCAGCAGAGGTCTGTTACTGGTGGTGGGATCGGACAGCTGTAGCCTGGTAAGACCTCAATCAAAGCAGTAAACTAAGACTGTGATGGTGACTGAAACTAGTGCCATCACTGGTGGCTTAATTTCCTAAAGCTACTTGATTAATGCTGAGTTACAGAGCTGAATGAGCAGATCAACTCTCCTACAACAGTATTGGGTGTTTCTTTTCACCACAGGGTTACACACTTTGTTCATCAAGTTCACTTGGCCCCTTTTTCATCTCACCACACCTATTCCTGGAGGGTAACCAACACACACATGGCAGGCAGGAGGGGTACATGGCATTTCACCCCCCCCATTTCTACTCGGCCCAAACTTGAGCTGGAGGCGGTTAAATATCCTACTTTGTCTTGAACCTACATACATTTGAAATGTCTATTTTAATGTCGTAAACTGTCTCATTAAAGAAAAGGATGCAAAGACACTTCACAGCAATCCTGTGGTGCAAGGATTTCCCAAAAGGTACCTTTAATGTGTTTGCATCAGCAGCAAGCAGTCAGTGCTCATTTTGGCACCAGGAGTTAGGTGTGTAGCACTACACGTTAGACACCAAGTCATCCTAACCAACATTTTATCCATATGAACAGAGAAAGTGAACTAAAACATAGTACTATGAGCACATATGAAATCAAGTTATTGGTGTTCTATCACACTTTCAGCTTGTAATATTAGAAAAATAAACTTAGGACAGTCACTAATCAGATGAATACATTTTCATTGTCAACTGGAAAGAGTTTAAAAACCATGAGAAAAACCCCACACGTAAGTTTTTGTTTTACAAACGTTAGCTCACCCATAGTAACAAAACTGCTGTACAGAAAGCACCCTCTGCATTTTTGTCAAAATATTTGGAGCCAAAATAATCTTTCCATCCTAGAAAGTCACAGCTATGTTACGTTCAGAAACTCCACTCAGCTCTACCAAACGTGTTGCATACGAAGTTACAATGTTGTAGCAGAGGCAAAAGCTCAGAAGCTCACGTACAGTGGCAAGTCAGTCAGTTCTCCCACTCGGTCTCTATGAACTCCAAGGTTGTCTCTTTGCTTCAATAACCATTTATCTGCCATTTTCATGTCAACAGATAAAATACTCTGCTGAGTATATAAAAACTGTTATAAAAAGGCAATCATAAAAGATAAGGTATTGGCAGGCGTGTCAGCTTTTTTAATAAAAAAAATAGCCATTATATCTATTTAAATAAGGCTTCTTGTTACAGATTGTTCCAGTTACTGAAGGAAAACAAGGCCTGATGAAAAAAAACTATCCCCCGTAAACCTTACACTTCCTGCCCCAAGAACACATCCTACAGGAAAAGTCATTTTATGTGCAAAGTGACAAAACAAACACTGGGGGAAGCTCCTGAAATGATATGCCCAAGTCTAGTTTCTCTTGCGTTATCTTCAAAATCTTAAAAAAAAACCCAAAAAACAAAACCCAAACCTAAAACAAGTTCTAAAATACACAAAAAAGCCTTCATCTTGATATTCTTTCCAAAACAAATATGTACAGCACATTAATATGCAATATGCAAAAAAGCTCAGAAGCTCACGTACAGTGGCAAGTCAGTCAGTTCTCCCACTCGGTCTCTATGAACTCCAAGGTTGTCTCTTTGCTTCAATAACCATTTATCTGCCATTTTCATGTCAACAGATAAAATACTCTGCTGAGTATATAAAAACTGTTATAAAAAGGCACACATAAAAGATAAGGTATTGGCAGGCGTGTCAGCTTTTTTAAAAAAAAAAACCCAAAAAACAAAACCCAAACCTAAAACAAGTTCTAAAATACACAAAAAAGCCTTCATCTTGATATTCTTTCCAAAACAAATATGTACAGCACATTAATATGCAATATGCAAAAGCTCTGTGTTGCTGTTGGCAACATCTATGCCCTCCCCAACCCTATTCACATGTGTACCTCTACTAAAACACAATTACATCACTAAGCCTGTTAGTTTGAAAAGGGAGTTTAATTCACTTAAAACTTGTAAATTTTTGTGTAGGGGCTCCATTCGTTTGACTCTGGATTGTAGACTTCAACCGTGTTCAAGAATTCATTGCCATCAAATCCCCCAACCGCGTAAATAGTGTTTGCTACTGTCGTAATGCCAGCATTGCTCCTCGGAGTAGTCATGCTTCCCATCATCTTCCACTCGTTCTTAGCAGGGTCATACATCTCCACACAGCTCACCGCGTGAGAGCCATCAAAGCCGCCACCAACAAAGAGTTTTCCTATCAATCAAAAGGAAGCAAAGCAAATGTTTCACTGCTAAGCACCAGCTATGTTGCCAAACACAGCCTCCTTTCCAGGGAGACAAACTTGGCCAAAGTGAAGGAACTTCAGGTTTTCTGTCAGAAATCTTTGCCTTATTCAAGGTTTGAAGTTACAGTACTGACCTGCTATGGGTCTCTTGATCGTTAGAGCTGACTGGAAATTACTTCAGAATAAGCACAAAGTCCAAATTCAAACAAATGCAGTTCTGGAAGCTCCATGGTGATGTTTTGTAAAGAGGTGGGGACGAATGCCCCAGAACAACAAGAAGTTTTTTGGGTTTACTGGTTACAGTTTTTAATTAAAATTGGAGGCATAGCCAGGTTCTTACTGTATTGTTTTCCTCCCTGAGAAGGAACCCAGCTTTGTATTCTACTTACATCATAGCTTAACATGAAAAATTCATCAAGCACAAGAGGTTGCTTAAGCCTGCGAAAGCCTACCATCATGAACAGCCACTCCGGCTCCTCGTCGAGCCACGTTCATGGGCGCAATCAGGGTCCAAGTGTTGTTCTCTGGATTGTAACGCTCCACGCTGTTCAGGCAGTTCCATGATTCTGCTCCTCCAATTATGTATAAATACCCAGCCAGCTCACACACTGCAGACTGATGTCTCCCTACAATCAAACACTAGGAGTTACAGCCCAGTGCAGGTTAGTTACACACTAACAATATGCCATAGTGGCTGAAATTTAAATGTTTTTTTTTGTTTGGTTTTAATCCTGCAGTTTTGCAATCGCCCTTTTCCCCCTCCCTCCCAAACTACACAGCAAACTTACGGATATTAAGGGGAGCACAGCTTGTCCAAGATTTTGTTACAGGATCAAACACATCACAGTTCTTAAGTCCCTTTTGGCCATAAGGATCTGAACCACCAACAATGTACAGTTTTCCATTTAGGGCACATACTCCTATTCATATAGGAAAGAACAGTAAGTAAGCTAATAAATGAATAAATTTTAAAAAAACCCAACAGTCAATCAACTGCAGATGTGTTACCTGCATTGCAGCGATTGGTTCTCAGTTCTGGAACAGGAGTCCAGTCATCTATTTCTGGCTCATACATTTCTCCACAGCTCAAGTCATCCGAGTGACCGTTTGACCCACCCACAACATACAGCTGCCCCTAAATGGAAAAAATAAATACCTTCTTCACATCTAAGTACACAACAATTCGAATCCTGAGCACTTTTGTAATGTTGTAACTACAGTTAAGCAACTTCTGTTACCATTTTGTAAAGTTTGCTGTGTTTGTCCCACCTACATTTACATAACGTCACTTTCATCTGCTCTGCACCCACCACACACCATTAAAACTGCCATCTGGAACCGAGCTCTTGGTGTTCTCATCGGTGCAATGAAAGTCCAAGTGTCCTTTTGCGGGTCATAGCATTCCACTGTGCGCAAACACTCCTCTCTGTTATATCCACCTAAAAGCAAGAGGTCAGATGATACCACATTTCCAAAGACAACAGCTTTGATGTTGACAAACACTAACTAATAGAGTGTACAGAGTTAAGAAGCCACTGTCATGTCCCCCCCCTTAAGCAAGCAAGTTTAAAGAATTGTTACTATTTCCTTTACCTGCAGCAATTAGTTTGCCGTTAAGCTCAGCTGTGCCCAGTCCAGACCGAGCATACTGCATTGGAGACATGGGCTTCTCTATGATATCATTTGGTTGAAGCTCAAAACTCAGACTCTTCACCAGTCGTGGCGTGCTCGTGGGAGAGCTCTGAGGGCTGTTACGGCCATGCAGGAATATCACGCACAGCACACCATCCAGAACAGCAAGACACAGGTAGGTGTTACCTGTTGTCAGGAGAAAAGGAGAGACCACTGATACAATATTTTAGATGAATGTCAACTAGGGTCTTCTGATTAGGCTTCTCCACTTACAAGTGTGAAAAATATTTTTTCTGGTTACTGGCTCCAAGTGTTAGCCTAGTTACTGAAAAATATGACTTTTAGATTATTAATATAGTGCTCAAAGGACGTAAGACAGCAATCTAAAGATGTGCTAGGAAACAGTGTCCTCGCATGCACACAGCAAATAGCTCTGTTTAATTAATCAGAGACTGCCTCCTTAGGACTTTCTGGGTAAATTATACACACCATGGGATTTGGGATGGCCCTGTCAATAAGGAATCAAGATGTAAGTGATTTGGCCCCAGTTATGTTAGAAACATCCCACAAATTACTGGGCAAATTACTTGACTTGCATCATCAGTAAGAAAAAGCACTTCTGCATTTCTTACAGAAGTTGAAGGAAATCCCCAGGGAGTGAGAGGTGGTAGGTACATCAGACCAGATGCATCTTTTAGACAAACCCTGCCCCAGTTACTCACTTGAAGTTTTCTCTGAAGCAATGATTTTCCACTCGTGTTTAGGACTCTGAATGGTAGCATTTGGAGAAAGGCTTCCAGAGGAGCTGCTAATAATCTGCTTGTGATCATTCTCACGTGGTGGCTTCCTCTGCAAAATCAAAAGGCAGCTACAGAAACCTAGCCAGAGACTACACCACCTTCTACCTTTGCTTCTCTGAGCTAATACATAACTATTCAAGAGAACACTTCATCTACCACCTCCACAGAGCATCATTTATAGCACACCTAAGTTTTCAACAGAACATCTTGCCTACTCAGCAACAGTAGCCAAAAAACACCCTACATCTTATCTTGGTACCCGTTTCATCCTGTGCCTGCACCTTTATACTGCTGGTGTCTAACTAGAAATCAGTTCAAATTCCTAGAAGAGAGTATGCGTTACTAGCAGGATTTTCAAATCTAAGGAAAAACCTACATCCATTTGGAGAGAACTGATCTACAAACTTAAGCCTCACTCACAAGCTCTGCTTCTGGAACTTGAGTTAATTATAATGCTATTTGGAAGTGAATTAACTATTCTCTTCATTCCCTGAAGACAAATTAATTTCGCCTCAGTTCCTCTCTGTGCTCAGATTAGCCGTTTCTTGGATTTTACTCCCTTGATACTTCCCACTAACAGGAGATTTCTGCTTTCTTCTTAAATTAAATTTATACAGTAGCTTACATTATTTTGCTCATTTAAGAAAAAAAATCCAAATTTCACATTTTAGACTACACTGCACAGTTGGTTGGGTTGTTCAGGCTTTTTCTGAATCATAAGAACCAAACATAAGTAGTTAACATTCTGTCCTGTTTAGCAGCAAAGTTTATGACCACAGTACCAAGTTTGCAATGCTTGCACAGTTCCCTGGAGCCTGATCTCTATGGAAACTGTCACAAGACTTCTGAAATACATCATCTAACTCATGGATAACGTTACACACAAGAGTTTGAGAGCTATACTCCACTCAGCATGAAGACCAATTCATTTGTGGATAGCACTTTGGTTATTTCTGAACCTTCATCCAATTAAGAACTTACTCCCTTATCTTTAACTTGCCTCGACAGTCACAGAAATTGCAAACTTTTGTAATTCAAAAATTTAAAAGTTACAATTTTTCCAGGACTGCCATCTGTGGGTTTCTGGTGTTAATTCTCTCAACTGTTTAGAATTTCTAAAGCTGGCAATTCTTATTATCAGAAAGGATTTAAAAAAAAGAAAAAGTTGAGAACTCTTGGCCTTATTTCTAAAAATGAACTTTCTGAACGTTCACTTCTCAGCTTAAGTATTACAAGGAGTAGTATCCCAAGGTGGTGAAGTCTGTGAAGGCCTACTAAAAACAATTAAGAAGCTGGAAGATTAGCTGCCTTTTCATTTTCCTCTCTTTTCACTTCTAAAATCCATGTTCCGGGATGGAGAGTGTTTTACATAAACATTAGCTAAAAATTTCAAGAAGTATACTTTTGTATCAGCACATTCCACTGTTATGAGTTAAAATATTACAATATATTTGCTTCTAACTCAGTGAATTTAAACAACCTTAATTTGTGTAAAGCAATTGATAATTTACATCTATTAGCCTTTATTTATTCTTTGTTTCTTGAACAGCCTCCATTGTGCTAAGCTGTGCGTTTTTCAGGAGTTGAGAATTATAATATCTGGCTAGAACTAAAAAAAAACCAGTCATCATCTCAAAAAGCACAAGACTGATTTGTACACAGTCAAAGCATCAGCTGTCTCTAGATCAGAAGTTACCTACTGCTGCTTTTTTAAATCTCTCTTGCATGTTACCAGTGCAGCTGAACAAAGGAAATGGACGCCGGCAGCTGAAGGATTAGAACTTATGTCTGGAATCTTTTCCTATGCCAAAATTTAACAGACACATAAGCCATTCTCCACTGCAAGCCAAGCAGTCTGTGCTTCTTTACGGTCTCTTGACTGTAAGGCACAGCTGACTTGTTACAGCTGACTGCTCTTCTACCTCTTCTTTTTTCTAACAGCATAAGATTTATTTTGAAGTCAAACCTAAAGCACTCTGTTTTGCAAAGGCTTAGCGTCAGTCTGCCGAAAAACCAGAAAGCAGAGACTAAAGCATTGCCTCCAGCAGAGGACGATATTCGAGAACGATACTTTCTCGTCACGTATTTCTCCATTAAAGCTACTGCTGCTTTCTCTGCTACAGTACCCAAGACTTCAGGTGTGCTGTAAACTGCTCCAGTCTATCTGGGGTTACCTCAGACTGTCTGCAATTTGTACCTGCACAAACTGAATGTGGTCATCATCACTGCCATACACCTCAGCCTGTCCATCTAGCAGATTTCCATCAAGTAGCTTGTGATCAGCTGAGTAGTACAGCGTTTGAACCTGCAAAAACAACAACAGAATACCCATGTGGCTGCTGTCTCCATTGCTACTTAGCTACAGGCAGATTACAAAAGGCAGTCGCCAGCATACTTCTCGTCATCTCATCTCAATCTAGCAGAATGACAAAACTAAAAGGAAGCAGATGTCATGGTGGCAATCTTCAAACATTGGATGAAGGTTCCTTACTTTCCCAGCTTGAGAGAAATCTTCATTTTCCAAGGACTTCTACTGTTTTTCCAGCACAGAAACATTAGACAAGCAAAAGGCACATTAATTTGCAGAATTACACAAATTCACAATCTCATGCAAGCATTTTCGTTATCCCCACAAACAAGTTTTCTGCTTTGAGAAATACATATATTTATCTCGATCAAAAGAAGTTAAGAGAAGCCAACAGTGGACTCTAAAGGAAAGGTATAGGAATGAGGGAAGACAGCACAAACTTAAGTTCTGGAGGAAACTGTTGTCCACCCACAACTAAACGTCAGATGCAACTGTTTCAGTGAAATGCATCTGAATTTCAACATGATCAAAGCTTTTAAAATTAGTTTTTCCAAGAGGAAATACACACTTGAGAATATATGACAGTATCAACATGTACTTTTGCCTATACAAGTGTTTCCAAAGATCTACTGTGCTTGTAATAACAAACTTGGAAAATTTTGATGTTTCATGGGTTTTTGAAAAGTCCATTTTCTCTAGCCAATTAAAAATTTAGACTACCCACTAATTTTTCCATTAAATACTGCCCAGGCTACATCTAGTATTATTATTCATGAGTAAAGCCATTTAATAACACACAACTTTCAAAATAATGTATCCTGTAAAGGAGTAAGTAAACACCATTAAATCATCATCATCGTTCTCTGCCCACAGCGGATTTTCTTAGGAGAACTGGGGCAGGACTGCTGCTTCTGTACGTGTCAATACACTTGAGGTTTCTTCTTGGTTCTTCAGCCTTGGTATCCTAGTTTTGTTAATAAACCTATGGGGAGATAAATCAACGGGGAGGAACAACCATTAGAAGCTTTTACCTACTTTATATTTACAAGCAAAACCTGCAAAGGAAAACATCAAGAATCTACGGCAAGTTTCAGTACCACCTCCCCAATTCTAAAGCAAGATACATGCCACTTTGAGGTTACTATACAGCACATAGTGAGCAAAAAAGGAAAGCGGAAGACCAGACTGAACAGTTCATTCAGCTCACCTGAACACCCCCCCAGTTTCTCAGCTTAGGGGTACCTACAGTAAAATTTAAATTCTTTAGGGTCACAGTTAAAAAAGTCAAAAAAATAAAAAAATAAAAGAAAAAGGGATCATCCTTCATATTGACTTTTTTTTTTTTTAGAAGATGTTTTATCCCATTTTCTTAAAGACTAACCTCTTCCATTAGATCTTCCAGTCTATCTCCATTCTCCCAGATGCTGCGCTGTACCCAGTTGATTACCTTTGTGTACAATTTGCCATTGCTGGGTAGGCCAACATTGTCTTCCAGCATTACTTCAAGCTTGAATTAGAAGAGGAAAGGATTATTTACTCTATAGGTAGTACCCTTGTATTTGTAGTATACTGTACTTTACATAGTAAGCATTACTCTTGCTTTACCGCAGAGCAAACACCATCTACGAGGAGCTTCCAGCCTATGCCACTGAAACTAGGAAGCATGTTTAAGTACAACTGCAGTTATCTTTTACACTTAGAAAGGATGATAGTATGTATTCTCTACAGTTAAGGTTCAGAGTAGTATGAATATTATACAGATCCAGAATTTTCACATTGTTGGTAAAAGTCAGTACACCAAGTTTTCCTACTCCCAAAAAGGAAGCCATAATAGTTGCTCCTTGGGTTGCTTTTTGGAAATCATGTACCAGAAGGAAGTCTACAAACTTAAACTAACCTTTAACCGTGGAAGTTTGAGAAATTCTTCCTGTTCTGAAATCTGTAAGAGATGTTCCTGAATGTAGCCATCGATCTTGTTCAACAAACGTAAGTCTCCCATACAACTTGCAAAGTTTCGGTAAGAGATGCAGCTCTGAACATCCATCTTGGAGAGCAAGTAGTCACCACAAACCTTTTAAGAAAAAAGGCTGCATCTTAGTTTACAAGTAGACAAGATTTTTATATGTTTAAATTATCCACCCCAACATACAGCAACAGCTGTTTTCTATCTGCAGAATAGTGACTGTCTGTTGTCATCCCCCCGGCCCTGTGCTAGAGCTGTAAATGAAATGTTGCCTTCCATAGGAATATGCATATATTAAAAAGAAAAAAAAAAAAGTCATACACATTTGAAAGCTACTCACATATACATTGACCCCATGCTTTTCTATTGAACATCTATTCAAAACTGCTTATCTGCAGTCAAGTGAAGATAAGAATCCCAATTCCCTTGTCAAAGGTATCACCATTTGTGGCAATAGTAAGTTCTAAAGTCAAGCTCTACCAAACTTATGTTCAGGAGTGTGCGGATTGTTCTTTTTTCACATATCACTGCCACAGATTTACAGGTTTAATTATGCCCCGCAACGCAACCAAACACACCACCGCTTCCACGAACCTGAAGGTAAGTAACCAGCTGTGATTGAGAAGCTGTTTTGCTCATATGAGAGCACAAATACAAAATTTAACTTCAGAGAACCCTTCAGCCCAAAGATAACACAAGTGGAAGCAATACATACTGACGTCACTCAAATCAATACAATGCTAATGAACATCTAAAGAAGCTTATCTGCTGAGCGCTTTTTCCACAGAATCATAAATTTTTGTCTCATTAACACCAAAAAGCATAATGCTGTCAGCCTGAGAAAGCAGAATGGACTTCTGGAAGAGCAGAGAACTGTACCTGCTTAACTCTCTCCATCTTCAACTTCTTTGCTGCAGAGTATACATCTTTCACCAGTTCTTTATCAGCTTTTAACCTATTACAGAAAGAAATTTATCTTCATTATTTTGATTTTTTAAATTAAAATCTACTCCCTCTAGTTTCTGTGAAAATTACTTACTGAGCAGTATAGGCATAATTCAACAGAACTTCAACAGCTTCTGGATTGAGATCTTCAAATTTAACATGGGAAATTCCATGAGAATCACTATCACTGTTGAAGATTTCAAACAGATAGGGACTGCAGCAAGCTAGCACAGCTCGGTGCGCCAACATCTCATGTCCACATACCTTTATTTAAAACACAAATAAGAAACCCACATGTTGGTAAGAATTTTTTTAAAGTACGTTTGTATTATAATAGTATAAAGACCTACCCAAGTGAATGTCACAGTTCAAATCAATTTTTCAAATCAATACAGTGTCCGATTTACGTCAGCTGAAAATAATGTTAGCATTGCTTCTCTCAAAGTATATCTGATTTATTTTTTTTTTTTAAGTATGCATTTTTCAGAAAAATCAGATTCTAAAAATCTCATGCCTCACGATCAATGAGGCATATAGCATTACACAGTGTAACAAAACCCCCGCTGCATTCAGCCATCATACTCGGACAGAAAAAAGTTACCTGGAGACGGACATCACAGAACTGACCACTTTTACGTAAGGCATTTAATTTGGCAACAGATGACTCGATGAAGTTTTCATCTTCAAACATCAAGTATCCATTAGGAATCATTTTGGTGTTGGTCTGGCTGAAAACAGAATATATAAAGTTTAGAGATACAACATTTTGCTTCAGTATAGAAGTACTATTAGCACATTGTTTGTAAACAAACATTTATGGGAAATTAAAAAAAAAAATCCATCTCAAAAAAAAGCCTAGAAGAGTACTACTGCTGATGAGTACATGTTGCCAACAATCCTTTGGATTGACTGGATTAATGATTTTCAGAGAGTAAGGCCAAAACTTTTAACTTATCCACATCACTTCAGTAGATATCAACTCCAAAACTACATGCTGAACCTGTGCTAGCTCTGTGGGAGCAAGTTGGAAACCACTGGATTACACAAGAAGCTTTATTCCCCTCTATAAAGATCGGATTTGGTAGATTCATCACTATTTTCTGCTCACTGCACAGTATCTGTCATACCGGTCAGCTTCATTTTTTGCACAGACCCAAAAACCAGCTACATTGAAAAATAAGAACTGAGAATTTAGAGTAACTAGCGAAGTGCAAGTATAGCTATAGAAATATTTTTTTGTTTAATTTTATGAGTAATGACTTAAGTAAATATTTTAGAGTAGCTGGAAGTCATGGAAGAACATTAGCACCAACAAAACAAACAGAATTAAATACATTCTGAACAACAACCATATATTTTAAGTCATCGCAAAGCTAAAACAACTTCCCCTGAAGATCTTGCCCATATACAAACATACCACCTCAGGTAAATTGGACCAAGATTGGAAAAATAACTTCAGGAAACTAACTTCTGAATTTGGAGGCTATTTTATATGTCATTTAATTGACTCTTTTTTTAGCTAAGCACTTTTAGGAAAAGTCCACTTTACAAATAGGAAGCTAATTAAGAATAGTAAAAATATGACCCTAAGGTGACCTACTGAATTTGAAATAATAATTAAAAAAAAAAAAAATCAAATTTGTAAGTTTGAGCTGCTAACATGAGTATGCTAGCAATATAAAAGTATACTTTCCTCAACAATTTTAGAGGAAAGAATATGTGGGATGCTACTAATGTTACCAGCAACAACTTATATTTCCATCTGAAATTTAAGAAAATTCTGAAGATCAGACTAAACAAGAAAACCCCCAAAACAGATAAGGTGGCTAGCAAAAAATCAGTAATAAAAATAGCAAGCCCCACACAAAAATATTCTAGTGGTAATCCATTTATTTTAAATTCACTTACTACTGAAATAATTTGACCCTAAACTGGCAACAATAATCTTAATTACAAAGATTATTATCCATTTGTATACACTTTCATTTGTTGTGTTTTATTAAAAAAAGGACAGCAAGGTTTTAAAGCTACAGAATTTCAGCAAAACTATTAACTATTGTATACGCAGCTAACAGTATCAACTTACCTAGCAAATATATTACTGTAAATTTTTAACTGGGAGATGTTAAAATAATCCAATGGTATCACTGTGTTAAAACAGAGCACTTCAGTTTCGGTATCTTCTGACAGGGAAGATGTTTGTTGAAATGCAAAAGCAGATGTGTCTTTGCAGCTGCAATATGGATTCCAAAACTATCAGGCTTGAAGATGATGTAATCAAGTCCTTAAGAGCTATAGACATGAATTTCTTCTGTGATAATCATGCATCATAATCTGCAATAAAGGAGAAGTTACCAAGTGAGCACAATAGATAGTACTACCATGTATTTCAGATAAAACTTTAATAGTGTCTTAAAGTAGAAGTTCCTGACCCAAACAAAGAAGTTTTTCTTCACAAAAAGAAAACAGCCTGAAAACTTACATATTGACACCAATATATTCTCATACCTAACGAGAGGTCAACCACATCAATTTTTATACCCACAGAGAGAAATGGCTAAATTAGTGCTTAGAGAAAAAGTTAGAACAGCTGAATCCCATTTTTAGACAATTCCTTACCAACTCTAACCTTCAGCACTTGCTATATCTAGATCATTATTGCTTGCTGACACAAGTAGATAACTCTTAAGTAACACAACAAAAATGACTAAATTTTAAAAAAAGAAACCCATCCACATGCCTCCTACCTTTTGCTTTTCCTGTACTCATCTACTTATATCCTTCTTCTACTGAATGCCTAAAATGGACTGAAGATGGATTAAGGACATGTCTGAAACGACTGGGCATGTCTCCAGTACTTCCAAAAAGAATTATAAGTCAGAAATCGCTATTTCGATGATAACTTTCTTTGATGAAGAGTCCCTTTGCTACCCTGCAAACAGAATCTGTTAAGTTCTGGTCAAGTTCTGCACTGGCAGTGCAGACTGGGGTAGCTTTGTTGGGATTCTGCATGCCGGTGGACTGTTTATGCTGGGCTTTTTTGGGGAGGGGAGAAGAGGAGGAGCAGCAGCAGGGAGGGAACAGGCAACAAACACCCTGGAACTTTCCATGACCCCGATGCCACCTCAGGAAGACATTGATCACTTAATCCACTTGAGTTCCCCACTGCAATTGCAAAACTGTATTTGTATCTACAGATTAAATGCCACACTGGGAATCAGGTTTCCAAAAAATAGGTGCAGCTCATTTCTCCTTGTCAAAAAATTAAAAGTCACCTACATTGTAGGCAAGAGAGCCTTGCAACCCTACTGCCTGGCCAGCGCTTACACACGGGATCATTTTGGCAGGAATTGTACTCTCTAAGCAGTCTCTAAATAGATCAGCAGCTCAAGTGCGAGGCTGATTCTCAAGAGCAGCAGGGGGCATTATCCTACAACATACCAGCTCCACAGGAAAACTGCTTCCACCCTTAACAGCTTCTTGCAACCCTGAAGACAGAGTATTTCAGCCAGCAGATAACTGGGTAGAAAGAATTAACATTAATTAAGTTTGGGGACATGGTTTAGTGGGCATGGTGGTGTTGGGTTGACGGTTGGACTCGATCTTAGAGGTCTTTTCCAACCTCAATGATTCTATGATTCTATGTAAAGAAGGAAACAACTGCTCCAGAGCAGCAGTGGTGTCTGTCTGTAATATAGTACCCCCTCACGCAGGGAAGACTACGGGAACAGTACCCTAAGGACTACAACTTTCTATAACATACTTTAATGTTGGCACACTTTGCTAGGAAAAAAACTCCATAGAGTAAATGCATGTTCTTTTTAAGATCCTACAGGCAAGGTATGAAACTGAAACCAAGCTCTATTTACCAAATATTGTTTAACTAAGCATTTGGAAGTCAACACTTCTTCTCTTGTTGATACAACTGGTATAACCTTTTCAGTTTCTAAAGTAATCAAAACTTTTCACTTCTCAAAAACAGAAGCAAACGGTCTGATGTCCACACTTTCTCCAAAGATTCACCTCAGCTGTAACATTCTGTTGTTCGAAGATGCAGAGGTATTATTTCAACACAAGTGTTATAATGAATTAGCTCAGAAAGAAGTTACAAGAGAACTATCAGCAAGAGACCTCTGACTTTATCATTTCAGATTTTAAACCTTCCATTTCCTTTATAGGAATCATCCAGACATGGCCAGACTCACCTAGCCAAATGCAAGCTATAGCAGGCATCTAAAAAGGAAAGCCAAGGGAGACAAGCTCTGAGTTCCAGGCAGGAGTTGCACTGGGTGGTCGGTACAGCATCAGACCATTTTGGTGAAAAGGCTTGGACCAACCCAGTCGCCACTTGCTTGATTCTGAGCAGAAAGTGCCACATCGCACATCAGATTATCCACCTTGCTCACACTGGCTTTAAACCAGCTTTTTCTCGACTGCCAGATCTCTCAAAGTTCTCCTCTTGTTAACTGAGTAGAGGTCCATAATACCAAAGCAAATTAAATGTATATTGCTACCACAGTTCAGACAAACAGGCTACTAGTCTGCTCGTGCATCACATTATGCATTCTCCTGTTCAATATTCATTGGGATTGCTGTTAATTACCAGTACTGAGGCTTTGTGGAGATTTCAAGTTACACAACAACTATTCAAACAATTTCAACTAAATTCCAGAATCACCCTCCTTCAGTTTACGTCTCTGGGCATGCTTTGTCACATTCTGCTGTAACAGAAGAACTTTATTTCAAGTACAGTGTTTTAACTTTGCCTGATGTACTTGCTTATGACCTTCAAGACCTATAAAGGACATCCAAAATAATTCTGGATTGAAGTGGAAGATTTGTCTTTTAAAGTCCTACTTTGCACACAAGGTCAGAACCACACATTTTGCATTTATGCACCTAATAGTATTGTCCAATCTGAATATCTAGGAATTTGAACATCTTAATTATTGCCACAAAGTTTCAATACTGTTGTGTGTAAACCATAGCTAATATTACTAGTCAAAATGGCATTAAATAGCACAAGCGTATGCATTACTTTCTGCGTTCTTTTTGATTTGGTACACTACTGCTAGAACAAAAGCCAAACAATCAGCCAAAATTCAATGAAAAGCCAAGAATGCTGCATTTTCTGCCTTAAAGGTTATAAACAGGTACTGCGAACAAATTCCTTTCTTAAATTATTTTAAGCATCTAAATAACTTTGTCATTACCTCCCCCCCGCCCCTTGCCTATACTCCCCTCTAGCTCACCACATCAAGAACTGTCAGCGGCTTTTTTTATAATTTTCCAGGACTTTGAATTTTTTTAAACCAAGTGTGATGTTCACAGATCACTGTCAACTAGGTAAAGTATGAAGTCTGATGCCTCTGAAATGATTACGTTTCAAGTGCCATCAAAATGCAATTATTTAAACATGTTAAAGCTACAGAATTAGCATTCCAGAATGGGAACAACACATTCCATTTGAGAAAATTCTTACCTGAGAGCAGGCCTATTTCCTGCACTTATTTTTAAAACGGAGCAAAAAATAAGTGATATATAAACTCTGGATTTCCATTCTAGTTTTAATATTAAAGATTGATACTGGTGTTGAGCCTGGAGGCACCACCTTCAATCAAGAGTTGATCGTGCTAGGTGTAATACTGCAGAGGACTGAGACAGGCGAGAAGCCATGAAGCAGTGACATGGTGCATTTCGATGGTATGGCTGTACCCAAGTAGAGGAATGCCAGTACTCAAACGTCTGCCCAGTTGCTCGATTTAAACATAGTTGTGTTCTAATAATTGTGTTTCCTAAACACTTACTGTTATACACAGACTGAGAATTTCATTTGCTACATATATGTACCACTGGACCATATAAGATTCACAGCTCGTAATACACTCTAAGATAAATTCGCGGCACATAACTGACTTCCAGAAGAGAAGTTTCCCCCTTTTAAACTCCTCTTTCCATTTCACTGTATATACGTTTAGAGGTGCATTTAAGATGACTCACCTAAATAACAAGGATACTAAGTCTTCTCATCCTTCATTATGCTATCCTCTTACATGTATCTTGCCAATGCAAATACTACTGAAATATGATTAGCTCAGTTACAAGATACATTTACAAATAAATGTCATAATTAATACACTTTCAATTGTTAATTGTGTTTAGAATTTAGGATCTGTTCATCCCAATTTTTTTTTAAACAGCTGTTCACTGCAGAAAACATTCCAACATTAAAAAAAAAAAATGCTGCATGATGATTACTGTTGAATTTCTCTGAGATCTAAAAACTGTTATCGTGCCCTAGGATTCTCCACTGCAGAGCCACTTTCAGCAGAGGTATGAGCTGTGGTCTCAGGTGAGGTACCAAGAAGACAGGTCCCAGAGCTGCATACTGAGGCAAAAGTCACCTTGTCTATGACCTAACAACACAGGTAGTATTTATTTTCCATCCCATCTGAGAGTTCTCATCTTTAATATAGTCCATTGGTACTTTAATTTCATTTAAAAAGTAAACAAAGCCCTTGCTTTGTCTCAATTTTGCACAAACTTTTTTGTCAGATTAAGGTACTACCTCTTCAACTCACAAGTCAAAAACACTAACTTGCGGGAGATACTTTTTAATCTTTTGATTAAAAGTCGATACTTGTTGATATAATGACGGACACTTGATTGAGACTTGTTGATCCAGTGAAACAAAAATGGAATTTAACACCACAGTTGGTGCTTTTTAGTTGCTGTAGGCTTTCTGGCTTTTCACAGCCCAGTTCAAAAGAAATGTAGGTCACAGCTACAACTACTCGTAGTCCGTTACCTGTATCAGAAGGTAAAACCAGCCGTCCTCAAAAATTTTCTTGCATATATTAGCATTTATTTATGGTAAAAAACACACGATCTTTTAACATCTGAGTTTACATTTGGGCAAAACATCATGGACTAAGACATATATCAACATACTTTACACCACTAAACAGGCTCAACTTCTTTACACCAGTGATTTAAAATAAGACTTATAGAATTTATACCAATTTTGTTTTGCATATTCACTTCTCAGTTGTTTTCCACTAAAGACTTAGTCTCATTGATAACTAAGACTCGTAAACAAAATTGTTCTATTTCATTGCAAATCAACCTCAGTTGTGCTCCCACCCCAACAGTGAGGAGAGAGGGAGAGAGTATTTGCTATCCCTGGTTAAGAATTGAAGGGGAAGGAAAAAGTACTATGGACATTTTCCAAAATCTTTTACATGCAGTCCAAGAAGATGTAATACTTGGACTGTCCTCTATAAAGAGCAAGCCTAGAGCCCCCTTTCAAACACATATTTATGTATGTAGACTAAAAAATTTATGAGAAGCAGGTTTTATGCTTGAGTGTTACTGCTTTTTCAACTACAACTCTCAGCTGTAACACACCAGCTGCCCATTTAGTACTCGCTTCCAATAGTATCCCCCCATGCTTTTGATATACTGTTTCACTGAGTCTTAGCACTGGTCATTACATGCCCTTTCCATACTGGTTATGCATTTCCTCTTGTCCTTTTCCATGTCATACTTTTTTTGTTGTTGTCATAGTCTTTATCTACACCTCTTTTTCTACCTTCTGCCTCACATGCACTCTCTTAAAATCTGAGCTCTCTCCTTCCCCCTGCCCTCCCATAGGGGTTTCTTTTTTCTACTAACATGCACTTCCCACAGTTCTTCAAACATTTGTCATACAACCAGCAAACTGGGGGGTTTTTTTGTTTGTGTGTCGTCATTGTCTCCCACCCCCCATTCTGGGCAGTTTTTGCCTTTCTTACCATCTCCTGCTCCTTAAGAACTCAAGCTGAGGAAAACAAAATTAGACCTATTTACAGCAGCTAAAGTACCATTTCCTAACTGGAAAGTATTCCCTGACTGTTGCATCCTGTGCTCCAGGAGTTAGGCTTGTGGCTACAAAATCCGCTTTCTAAAATTAAACCAATCTCACCATCAAAGCACCACATCCTGCTCGGTTGCTCATTTTGTAGATACCTGACAGAAGAGAATAAATGTAGTGTCTACACATCCATCACTGGAAACAAAAAAATCCTCCCCTTCACAAACCATGACAAATAAGGAGAGTGACATGATACCGAATTTCCACTAGTCTATCGCTGCTTAGTCTTGCTATCCTTCTCTTTAGTAAATAACTCTGACGCCTCGCCTCTCACTTCATCAACGTTTTTCCACCCCATATGAAATGGTAACCAATTCAGTTTTTACGTCTACGGGAATCCTGAGTGAAGGAACAGTGAAGCTGCCAACGCAAAGATATTTTCTACCTTGAAGCACCTCTGAAAAACTCTAAAAAGCTGCTGGAAACTTGTGCATGCAGGTAGAAAATACTGTACGTGTCTCTCCCCGCTCCCTACCCCCCAGCC